>NC_055693.1:30634668-30955168 GCF_017639745.1 Melanotaenia boesemani
GAACCCTGGTGGAGCAGCTCAGCTGTTGGCTCCGCCCATCGCATCGCCCGTCATGAGGTGATTGACAGGTTAATATATTTTCAAGCTATCAGACTAATAAGGCCGAAACGATAAAATAACTGCCAGCTCTTACCTCTCCAGCTGTGTCACGGACAGTTGGTATTGAACCTGGCTTCAGCTTCAAACGGTTGGCGAAGCCTGCTTTCCATGCCCCCATGTTGTGGAAACAGTCCTCTTTGAAATGCTGGCCACAGACATGCAAAACCTTTGGAAGTTTTCCGGGTACATTTCCTCCAAAAATAAAATTAATCCACTCAGTCCTCGTGGGTTCAGTGGATGGAAGTAAAAAAACGTTTTCGTGTTCATTTATGCAGCCACAAACAGAACAGTGCTTCTGTCGCTTAGCCATGTCCGCTAACGAGGGTTGCCGAAGAGGGAAAAACACTGGGCGCTAGGTGATTTTTAGAGGGCGGGCTTTGAGAGCCGGTAGACGGGTCCATCGCTCTGTGGGGAGTGGTTATTGTCCCTTATGACGTCATAACGTACACGCTTTCAAACAAGCTCATTTCAGCGCTTACTTCCCTAGAGGTGGAGCAGGGGGGAGAGAGAGCGCCTGAAAGAGTTTCACACTTACGGGTCTCCTACACATGCGGGGGGACCAGTATGACTGTTCCAAAACCATTAAAAAGTGAATTTTGCATAATATGGGACCTTTAATGAAACAAGCACTGACGATTGGATCTTCAAAGTTGTTCCACTAACTTAAACTCCAAGTAGCTACAGTGTTGGGTGTCTCTGTGTCAAGTTATACGGCCTCTCTAGTTCATGTAGACAACACTGAGCCTGTTTTCATTCACACCAAACATCTGATGATTATTTGATTTCTGGACTTACCTGATAATTCAAGTCATCATACAGACACCTGATATACTTTGTCAGGATGGCAGTTAACTGATTAGGAGAAATTGGATTAACACGCCTAGATTTATCCCCAAAGGTAGTTTTTTTTTTTTTTTTTTTTAACATATACGCAAAAACTTGCGTTGGTTTAATCTTTTTAGCTTCTTCTGTTTAAAAGACACAGTCACAATGTAAGTGAAACACAAAAGAAAAACACAGTGATGTGCAGCATTAGGAAGTCAGATGTAAACAAAGTCAAGCATTCGCGTGTTGACTATTTTAGCACAGCCAATACTAAGATCATAGGCCACTGGCTCTCAGCCTTTTTTGAGCCAGTTTGCCCTTATCCATTATCCAAGTCTGCTATCTCTCCCCACCTTTAAAATGTAGGGCAAAGCTATGTTCACACTGCAGCTTTTGGGAAGTTGTTTACTTTATAATTTAAAGCAACTGCCATCAGACTCTTAAACATGGCTATTCAGTTAGGTCCCACAATGAGGGCCACAATTCAGCAGGTTTTCTATGTTTTCCTTCTTCAACACACCTGGCCTAATTTAATGGGTTATTGTGCAGAGCTTAATAGGCTTTTGGGAGGTGTGTTGGAGCAGGAAAATATTAAAACCTGCAGAACTGCTGCCTTCGTGGGACCAAATTGAATTGCCTTGCTCTAACATGAACAGTCTTTGGCTCTAAAGTGACCCACATTCACTGAGTATGATGACGTCACACACAACACGCTCTGTTTATGGAAGTAAATATCATACCTGCACACTTGTTGCTTTGTTGCAAAAATGGACATTTTTTTAATCCAAATGTGGGATCCATGTGAATGGTATAGACTTTTTGATTGAGAGGATCTTCTCTGCAGTGACACAGCTGTTAATAAAACGTGTCATAAGAGCTGTCCCTCAGGGACCGGACTTTCAGATAAAAACGGGACACTGTTGTTTTCACAATAAAACATCTTTGATGGAATGCTGCTCCGTCGTCGTTTGGCCATTCGCAATCACAGCATTACTTTTTCTCCATAGAAAACGGCAACTTTTGCCTGCAATGATTCGTTTACGGACATCAACAGTTTGAACATAATTCTAGTCACCTGTCAACAGTATAATCTGCTGTGTAACTAAACGCAGCATAGAGTTTCATGATTCCTTTCTCTAATGTCACCTTTTTCCAAAATGTTAAACTTTACAACTTTTCCTCTGAGGCTTATACTATTTTTTCTCTTATATTTTCTGCGTACACCAGAATGCATCATTTACACGTTAAAATCACAGAATCTCTTAGGAGTCCACCTAAAAGGGGTTTCTTTCATCACCTTTTGACACACGTCTACACAGCATGTGTGTGCATCAATTTTGAAGCTGTTGAATCAGATCCAACAAAGTTATGATTGTTTACATTTTGCTGCGCCCCCTCTGGTGCAGATTGAGAGGTCAGTCTCAAAACAGTGACATCAGAGATGGATGAAATGTGACATGATCACTCAGACTAAGGCCTGGTACACATATATGTATTTTTTTAATATGATGAGATTTTTTTATCTGGTCAAGACCCCACATGTGAAGATAAAAAATCAGGCATTTAAAAGTGTTGATGGTACTGTGTGTGGTGGCTCCGATAATCTAACCACAGAACAACACACACATAACGATGCTGTCCCGCAACAGATCAAGAATCTAGTCCTCCGAGCTGGAAATCTGTTGTGATCAAACGTGATCTAACAAAAACAAGGAAGAAGAACCATGGCAACAACCGGAAAACACCCAGCATGGAAGAGGATATACAGGACGAGGGAATGATGGTGGTCTTTGGACTATTGTTAACAGAAAAATCCAAAACTGAAAAGAATAACAGACCGGAGAGACCATGAACACGGACTTTATATCCTTCTTTATCCCCTAGTCTGCTTGCTCTCTGATTGGCTACATTCCGTTCAATGTCACAATCCACACAGTAACAACTCAGGAGTCGTCGGCTTTCCTCACACACATGAAGATTTTTGGTCGTAAATATTGAACATGTTTAATATTTCCGATTGTCAGCCATGACCCATTTTGGAGCCGACGAATATTGGAACAAATCCGCTCGTAACACACCTCAGACCAAATCATAATTGTATAGGAAAATCTTCTAATACTCAGAATAAAAGGGCGTTTGCCATCCTTGGTCGGAAAGGGGCAAAATTAAGACAAAAACAGCCCGATAATCTGTATGTGTGTACCAGGCCTAAGAGTGGCTAGATTGGCTTTCAGTTCAGACTAGGGTAGTATTGCTTTTAGGTGTATATTGTTATTCTCATTTTGTCCGTTTTATGCACTTCTAAAAGGCTCCTAATACCCTGCAGCACTGTAGCACTTTCCCGTGTTTTTATGTTAGGCCGTAAGGTCAGCCTTGTTATCGTTTCATCTCGCTCCACAGTCTGGGGACCACACAATTCTTCCTCGAAAAAAAAGACCGGTTCGCCTTTAGCTTAACTCCAAAAGTTTGGAGCTAATTAGTCCCGTGATCACTGTTGTAAATCGACACTAGCTATGGTTCAGTGTACCAACAAATTCAAAAAGGTGGTGGTACGGCCGTCACGTGATTTCTCTACACCAGTCAGAGGCCAGCTTTTGTAAACAGAAAGGAAAGGTTGCTGCCTACTTGGATTCATTGAGCAGCACCGATAAAGAAGAAAATGTCCCAAAAATCGTGGAAATTGGATAGACAGGAGCTGAAACCGGATTACATACATAGACATGTTCATGTAGAACTCAGACTTTTTCAGCATGGGAGCTACTTATGAAATGACCAAGTCAAAATGATCTACCCATTATATTTATTGAGAAATATATTGAGGATTCTTACAACTTATGTTGATGTAAGTTGCATAACCACATATGTTGCACAACACAACATAATTATGTACATTTTTTTGCCATTACCCAAGTTCACTCTGATGTCTTGCACTGAATTGAATCAGCCAGGGATGCATGGTCCGGACAGTAGCTGCTGACACCCAGCCTCAAGCACATTTCCAAATGCTCAATAGTCATAGTGGAGCGGTACTTGGACTTAATTATCTTCATGTGGGAAAAGGCTGACTCACATAAATAAGTGGAGCCGAAAAATGCAGTCAAGGAGGTGGCACATTTCCTCATGTTGGGGTACTTTCCCTCTGCTAGCAAGTTCCAGAATTGTCCATGAGCTCTGGACTTCAGCTCAATGTCGGCTTGTAGTGTGAATATCTCATCTTCCACTCCAGAAGAGTTCAGGTGAAATAGTGTTGGAATTTTTGATGAGAGTGAATCAACCTCCACATCTTCCCGAAAAAGAAAACACGTGAATGTAGCAACTGGCTCGAGCAAAGAAAAGTCTTGAAAGCGTTTGTCAAACTCTGACAGACAGTTGTCAATCTGCTCTGTGTAGCGTCCACTGTCAAGTTGCACACAGGCCTTCCCTTGCATCTCCAGCTCTGAGGCCAGGTTCTGGAAGTTTGCCAAATCATGGCGCTGCAGCTTTGAGGACAGATGTTGCAGTTTGCGTTTGAAAGCATTAACTGAGCTGATCATATTGATCACTGTTTTGTCTTTTCCTTGCAACTCTAGATTGAGGTCGTTCAACATGTTTGTCAGATCAGTTAAAAATGCCAAGTCTAACAGCCACTCACCGTCATTTAGTTGCTTGTATTCTGCATACCCAGTTGCACAGAAAAACTCCTTAATCTCCAGGCAGAGCTCTCGAAATCTTTGCAGGAATTTCCCTCGGCTAAGCCACCTCACGTCAGTGGGTAGCAACAAGTCAGAGTGGTCGCAGTCAGCCTGCTCCAGATGTGCACGGAATAACCGTCTTTGAAGAGATCGGGCTCGAATAGCACAGGCGATCTTCGTTGCGACATCCATGATCTCTTTCATGTTGAGCATTTTAGCGCATAACGCTTGTTGGTGGATGATGCAATGGTAATTCAGAAAGTCTGGGAAAGTATCGTCCTGCCTACACTTGGCAATAAATCCATTCACGTGGCCAGTCATTGCAGGTGCGCCATCTGTGGTGATCAGGGGCGCCGTATGGGGGGGGAAAGTTAGGAAGATTCCAAGGGCCCACGACTTGATAGGGGCCCATTGAGATATAAAAATATATAAGAAAATTATTAAGCATTATCTAGAAATAATAGCTATTTTTTCAAGTATAATGAGAAAATGTAGCAGTAAAATAAATTGCCACTCTGTTCTAACTTATTTTTCAGTAGTAAAATGATAAAAAAAAAATTGTTATTGACGGCCACCTCCATAAAACTAAATGGTTTGGTCCTGGCTGTAATAGCGCATCAGTTTGAATGAACCTGTCGGAAGCATCGAATATTAAAAATGCAGCGAGGGAAAAATAAGTCGGGTTTTCAAAAAAGGAGAGAGCGAAAGGAGCGAAATGAAAGACAGAAGAGAGGATGCCAATATGTGACCCATTTTTTCACCAAGAAAGGTGAGGTTGAGATTAACCTGTTGCTCATAAGCTAGCTACCTACAAGCTAATTTAGTCCGCTCCCTCTGAGGTCAGAGGCATCGCCTGGATGATGCCTAGTGATGCGCGAGCCGACGGTTCGCGAGTTACCTTGGTTCAATAAAAACGACCCGTGTTTGTGTATTTTTTATCTTTAATGAAACCAAGCCTCTAGCGTTTATAGTAAACTCATCGTATGTCTGTAGATAATCCAGTGGGCGAGTAGCCTGTTTAATCCACAAAGCTCACAGGGTTGACACTTCACAAACTTTCACAACAAGACCAGGCAAGATGAAAATGCGACAGACCTCAGAGGGAGTACATTTTAGTAAGATATCTATATTAAATTAGTTTTCCTTTCCTTACCCCTTCAACATATTAAAACAGATGAGCCAGCAGCAGCCCCATCTCCACATAACCCGTCCCCCACCTGTCCCAATGAAGAAGGTGAGCAATGTTCAAAGACCAGTTAGAATCATTACAGAGTATGAGAATTTCTCTTTTTACCATCCAAACAATACAAAAGATTTTTTGACAGAAATTGACTAACCCTTTTTTTTCTACATAACAATCACTGTGAAATAAAAACAAAAGCCTGTAATTGTTTGTACTGAATACTGGACATTTGGTTGGAAACATTAAGCCTACATCAGCCTGTATTAAAGTTACAGTCAATGTTTTAAGTCTAGTTAGCTGTGTCTTTCTATTACCTCTATTACAACTCTGCATGTGAACCAAATGTTTAGTGCAGCTTACAACACTTGCTGTGATGAGCCTGTTTTTTCTTCTTCTTTTTTTATTGTGATATTATGTTTTCATTACTACGTATGGATGTCCCAGGGTGGGAAACTGTTAGTATTAGAAAATGCTCATATGAGGACTGTCCCATGGACCCTTTTTCTCTGTATCTTTGTGACTATGTACAAGCCTTGTACCACTAGTGCTTAACAAAAAATGCATTTAAAAAGTAGATGTAGATTGAGATTGAAATACAGCCTTTAACAGACACTTTGATTGAGTATGTATGTGTATATATATATATATATATATATATATATAATGTGTGTGTATATATATATGTGTGTGTATATATATATATATATATATATATTTAAATATATATATAATATACACACACACACACTCATACGGGGGCCCTATGCCATTATCTTTCATAGGGCCCAGATTTCCTGGCGGCACCCCTGGTGGTGATAGACACCAATTTGTACACCGGGAGCTGGGTTTTCTCCACAAAGTTTTTGAACGACTGAAATATGTCCTCTCCTCGCGTCTTTTCTTTCATGGGCAGTACTGTTAACAGTTCCTCTTTTGCAGTCATATCACTAAACACCATACGAATGAAAACGCACATCTGGGCTGTGTCACTCACGTCCGTAGATTCATCCACTTGCAGTGAGAAACACTCGCAATCTCCGATGTCCTTCCACATTTGCTGGGTTAAGTCCTCAGCCATGGCTTCACAGCGCCGTATAACTGTACTTCTTGACAGCTGGAGAGCTTTGAGCGAAGACAATATTTCTGCTTTATTTTTAAAGTCCCGGAACAATGAGTCAGCTGCTTCAACGAAGGCCTCTTTTACCATCTCTCCGTCTTGAAAGGACTTCTTGTTATTAACGATGATGTGACTTACTCGGAATGATGCTTCAGTGGCAGCTTTCGCTTTAGAAGTAGCTTGTGTAAAAAATGACTGCTGTCCCAACAACTGGGATTTTAGCTCCTTCACCTTTGTCTTTCTCAGCTCGCTTTTTGGTAGGAATTCAGTGTCGTATTTTCCATGAAGAGTCCGAAAATCCACTCCACATTTCCCTTCTTTGATATTGTAACGGTAGACTGGCAGATGAGACAAACGCACTTTGAAAATGTCATCGTGAAAAAAAAGTCCTCTTCCCATTCCGTATGAAAGTGATAGGTTTTTTTCTTCTTATGTGGTCCAGCTCCCCCACTCATTTTTATACCCTGTCTTACTGTAAGTTTAAGAGGAAAAACCCGAAAGCAAAAATCTGGGAGCTAACTAATGATTAGCTTGTTAGTTTTGCAGCGCTTAGGGGTGTTGTTGTACATGTATGTATTTTTACTTTTTTATGTAAAGCACTTTAAGTACCTTTTGGTTATTGTTAATTGACTGATTGCCACCCAAATGAAGCATAATTAAAACCACAGAGCGCAGACCTATGCTGAGCTTATGGCGGTGACGACATAACCGACCTTACACAGACGCTGTGCGAGTATAAATTTAGTTTAAGGTAAATTTGGAAACTAGCCTTCTCTGACTCTGATTGGTCAGTAGGTGTCAATCATAAGAATAAAACAATAGATTGCCACTTGACTTGGCTGTTAAAATTCAGCTAAGTCGAAAATGACACCATGATTTCTGGACTGATTCACTGTTTTTAATATTGCTGACTGAAACTGGGCACTGATCTTTGTATGCTCATCTTTGGTTCCAACATATCTGAGTATTGATTTAATGGAGGCTTTCTCTTAAGCGTTAAATGGAACTAGAGTCCTCTGGTGAGACAATGATACAAAGCTGTGTGTCATCAGCATAACTGTGATCAAATTATGTGTTTCCATGATCCAACCTACAGGGAGCATGTAGATGCTGAACAATAGAGGTCCAAAATTGAGCCTCGGGAACTCCACATATTATCTATGTTAGAGTAGATCAACAGTTACCAAGTAACACAAAATAATCCGTCATTCAAGAAGGAAGAATTCAACATTTTTTATATGCCATAGAACTTTCCATTTTCTCTTATGTTGATATTTGTAGTGGATTTTTTTCATGTTTTTCTTTTTGTTTTTTTTTTCTAAAACAAAACACCTTTAAAGGAATTGTATTAATCCAGCTTTATGTTTTAGATTGGCTCTCTGGACCAACACAAGTTTCTGCAGAACAGCTCTTCAGCTTCTTCAGGGTTACCTGTGTCAACTCTGTAATTAATGCTCTTCTTGTCTGATCTGTCTGAGTTTTGTCTGATTTTTCAAAATCAGTGGAATGAAATAGTGCTCCATACCAGACCCTGACCCATACATGTGCAAACCTGTGTTCAACACATCTATATAATGTAGGACCATTAAAAAATAAAATGAAAGTGCACATTTCAGGTTGTAATGAATGCAAATAAATCAGCAAGAGACTTCATGCACAATAGTAACTTCAGACCTTTATTCAGCCCATAAGGGGAAATTTCAGTGCTGACATCAATATTTAATATATTTAATATATTAATATATTTTTAAGGCTGTTAGGTCAGGTGCTGCTCTGTCAAACTACAATCCAGCCAAATAAAAATGTGTTCGTTACTGTTTAATTACGCTCTCATATAAACTAATCCTGACCCTTTCCATTGTAATCATATTAAGAGCTCTGAATCAGAGCAAGGAACCATATCCCATGTAAACTGAGTATGGGGAATTTGTGTTAGAGAGATTAGCAGATGGATACCCCATGCTCCATCAGGAGAAAATGCTGCCTAAGATTAGATGGAGCTGCTTTCCTTTGATGTTCATTAAATTGACTGCATTAATTGAATGTTAATTAAAATCTAAAGCTGTGTGTTTAGAAGGAGAAAGTTTTCTCTTGAGAGTTGTGCAGTTGTTCCCTACATGTTTTACGTGATGGAATTAACACCCTGACAGAACATTATTTGTTCTGATAACGTACAATGTTCTGAGAACCTACTTCTCTATTATGGCTTAGCTTACATAGGTTAATGTTTGAAAACAGCATTTCCTTGGGGAGAAATCACTAAGTCCAAGAGACAAGCTGAAATGTGCAGAATAACTCAGACTAATGACTTCCCCTGAAGCTGTCATCCTAAATGGAAACCATGACTTTTAAAATGCAACATCAGTTTATTTCACGTCAGAATCACAGTATAATTAGAGCGTTCCATCTGTTCACAATATTCTTCAAATACCTTGCATAGTATAAAGGACATCATCATGACAGTGTGCAACAGCATCTGTTCAGTCAGCAGAGACACAGTTTAAACACTGTGACGCACTTTTCACTTCTTTCTCTTTTAAAACCCAGATCACAGACACACGTTTCATCATACACACCACCCTTTGTCCACCCACCTGCCCGTGCCCCAGCGTTTACGCAAGAGGGTGCACAGTGCGGACAGACGGCGCAAAAAGAAACGGAAGAAAAAAAAGACATCACTGCCTCCTTCTGATGTCACGCCCACCATACATGAAGTAGATGAGGAAGAGGCGGAGTTTGAGGGAGAAGGACAGGGGGTTGTCTCCACGCCCACAGAAATACATGATATCCACCCACAGGTAAAATAAGTCTGTAATGGTGGAGAGTTGAGCTGTGTTCATGTATGACTACGTGGAACTTATAGCACTGAATAACTGGCTGTGATTTATGATGACCTGACCATGGGACGGCCTTTTCCTCCCCTCTCACTGATCTTCCTCTTCCTCTTAGTTTAGTTTTGGGAGCCAAGAGGACTTGGAGGAACCTCTACCACTTGCCACCGTCCACACGGAAAATGAAGAGCATCCACTGTCATGGAAAGCTGCAGTCACTTTGACAAAAGAGGCAGCTCATAATGGGGAAATAGTTGTTACTGGACAGAACGATGAGGTGGAGGAAGAAGAAGCAGCTTGCAACAGGTGGGTGTGTGAAGTTTCACCTGTTTTGGTAATCCCTCTGTCTTTTATCAAGTCTTTTCAGTGGACTGTTTTGCTTTCTGCTTCACAGATTTAATGTTTGGTTTACTCTAAATTACTAATGGGATCATCATAAAATATTAAATTGATTTAATGGATAATCATGTGATGTCACAAATTCTGTCACCAAAGGTTTACAATTGGATTTGATTCAGGAGTGAGTGGTTAATATGACACAAAACACATACTGACACAAAATATTTTTTATGTATAGTCTATATAAATATTAAAATTGTCCTCATCAAGTTAAAATGAGAAAATCTTTCTGTAGCCCATTTTCTGACTGTGGAGCCAGAAAATAGTATACATGGTAAAATGGAAAGTAGAGGTCCTGCAAGTTAATAAGGTGAATAACATATATGATGTGGATGTACTTTGAATAGAGACTGAGTAAATTACATATTTCTTTGTCATGGTTTATTTGTGATTGGATGGATTAATCCTGTGAGCATTCTCCACTTTTCTCTACTGAAGATCTGCAGGTCCTTTATGAGCCAGAGCCACAGCTCATTTTGGTCCTTCTTAGCCTCCCATCCTGTAATATGTTTATTGTAAAGGGTGGCCTATTTCACATACTATTTTCAGCTACTTCCATGCTCCTATTTTGTAAAACTGTAAGTATTGTTTCCAAGTAGCACAACTTCATAAACTTTTTACTTTGTATTTCTATTTGTGTCCAGCTATGAAGGAAATAGACTAAGTTAGCTGCTAACTGTGTATCTGCTGTATTTACTAGAGCTGTTATTGCTGCAAAACCGCTTGATTACAGCAGCGAGAGGAAATTAAATTGCTGGATTGTAAAACTAAACTGGTGAAAAATGTTTTGCAGTGCTAAAGATGATTGTATTTGGTATTTGTAATATACAATCATGTTATATAAGAAATGAGAATTTACTCACTGCATATATAGCTATATACATTTTTCTTCTGTTCTGCTTTTACATACTGATAGGTGAGCATATTCACTGCACAGCATCACTTGCTTTGCTTTGGTTTTCTGCACTATAATGTCCCTCGTGGTCTCTAAAGACTAATTAAATTCTCATTTTATTCCTCAACTGTAGCAGCTACTTGTCAAGCATAACATGCATTAGAAACCCAGCTAAATGATTGATCTAGGTATTATTTAGAGGCTGGGTTTGCTTTAAAAAATGAATCTTTTAGCAAAGTAGAAGCTTAAAGTAGAAAACACAGAGCAGGCTTTACTCGAGGATATTCATAGCTTGTATTTTTAGATGAAGCTAATCATCAGTCTAAATGTTTCCATGCAGCAGAAATATAAACATAAAACAAATCACCAATAATGATTTAATAATAATTTCCGTCACACTTATGATCCGCTAATGGCTGCAGTCAAATCCTACATGTTAAAAAGCCCTGCTGGGTGGCCAACATGCAAAACTAATTGAATATTAATTATTTGGTGATGCTTTGAATTATGTATAGAGCTTGTTGCCAGGAGGTCAGGGGCTCCATGGTGATTCAGGTATTTGTGTCTGCTAATGCCTGGCTAAATAAAAGTGCAGAAACAGGCATCATGCCTGTGCAGGACTGTGCTGCTGTGTTTGCATGAACCAGGATGACTCAGATGCTTGTTGAGGAGATCCAGGCTGCTTGCTGTGTTCAGATGCCCTCTGTTGGTTATGTGGTGACAGTGCACAATGATTTAGCCAATTTTAACATTACAGTACATTAAAACAGACAGTGCACTATTTTGTTATTAATAAGTGTAATTCAAATTTAATGATATGAAATCTTGGAGGAAACTATATAAAGCAGTGACAGTAACAGGGGAGTTTTCTTAGTGTTATACATTTTGAAGCTCATTATGACAACAAATGATAAACTTTGTTCTTTTTTCCTCTGTGTATCTTTGCTCTTTGACAGTGGTCTCTCAGGACCAGATCCCTCAAGTTCAAACTCAACCCGTGGCTGGTTTCGTAAGAAGCCCATCCATCATCGTATACCAACGGTCCAGCGCAGCAGCTATGACCTGCGGGACCGAATCTGCATCGGCAGCATGACGGCTCTTGAGACTGCCGTCTACCAGCAGGTTCCCACTGATGAGGCTGAGGCCCAGATGTTGGCCAGTGCTGATCTGGATGACATGAAAAGTAAGGATGATGCTTCATAATGATGTGATGTGCTTGTTGTTTTTCTTTTATTTCCTAAAAACTCCTCATTTCATATCAGCTATGAATTGTTTTGTGTCTGAATGATAACTGATCCAGATGCTACAAGTTAACCTAGTGTGAACCTGGCACCTTATAGAAGACAAATAGCTGCTAGTTGGAGGTTTAGTTGCATCAAAGTCATAGCTGCTGTGCTGAGTGGCCAGTATACAATGGTGGACGGGGTTCTTACAAAACCAATAAGATACAGACTTGACTTTAGCAAAGGTTATCTCTGTCAAATTCATGAGATGACTAAAGAATACAACAAAAGTATTGCTTCTCCTTAACATTCTGCAACAAATATTGATGCCATCTTGCCTAAATTCAGAAAAAAACAAAGGGATGATAAACTAAAAATTTTGAAAAACCAGGAACGTAGCCATTTGTTATCTGCAGCAACTGTGGAGGTGCTCATGTAGCCAAGAAAAATAAATGGCCAGCTTATGGTCAGCAGTGCAATGCAGGCAAAAAGTATAATAATTATATGAAGTGCTGCAAGCCCAGGCAGTCATGTAGACAGCGATCCAGAAGGACTGTTCATCAAATAGAGCTGGACCACACTGAGACATTTTATGTTAACGGCAGAACTCCAATAATTTCTCCATTCAACTGATATACAAATAGAAGAAAATGATGAAGCTTTTGTTACTGTGTGAGGTAAAGAAACTGGTGCCAAGTGCAATGTGATCTCAAAACTGACATTTGACAGCATAAAAACTGATGAACAAATAAAAGCATGTCTTCACACTCTGTGAACCTTGTTGATTATGGTGGCAGCACACTTTGTGTGATCAAGTTGGAGTGCTTCCCCCAGGGACAGTTGTACACATTGTCATTCTTTATTGTTGATGTTCAGCCACTACTGGGACTGAGTAAAGATGTTCATCAAGTCAGCACTACTGAAGGTCATTTGTCACAGCAGATTCTCACAGAATACAGCGATCTTTTCGCTCATGAGCTTGGGAAGCTGATGTCAGACCAGCAGTTCATTCAGTGCATCACATTCCTTCGGCTATGAAGCACAAAGTCAAAATGGAATAGGTGTCCATCACACTTGTCTCCAAGCCAACAGATTGGGTATCTTCCATGGTAGCCACTAATAAAATGGACATGGATGAGACCAGAATATGTCAGAATATGTGTAAATCCAGGAGATCTGAACTCTGCCCTGGAAAGACCACACATCCCCATGCGTACTGTAGAAGAAGCTGCTGCACTCATGTTAAATGCTACTGAGTTTCTCTGTGTTGGACACAAAGACCTCTTTCTGGCACGCATCACTTGACCACAAGTCGTCCATGTGTACTACATCCTGTACCTGTTTTGGTCATTACAGGTTTCTCAGGATGCCTTTTGGACTCAGCTCTGCCAGTGAGGTGTTTCAACGTGCAATTGAGCAGATTTTTGCAGGGTGCCCTTGTGCTATCATCGTTGACTACATACTCGATGTAATAGAACATGATGAAAATCTCAGAAAGGTTCTCAGCCGAGCCTAAGAAGTGAACCTGCACCTCAACCCTCTGAAATGCAGGTTTTGACTGAACCAAGTCAGCTCTGATGGACATGTTTTCAATGCTGATCTGTCCAAAACAAGAGCTATCAGAAAAATGCCTGTAGCAGCAGATGTCACAGCTCTGCAGATTTCTTGGATCCCAAAAAAAAAAAAAAAAAAAAAAAAAAACTAGCTGTTCTGTGTTATTATGATGCCAGCAAACCAGCAGTACTGACATCGATGCTTCACAGCATGGTCTAGGTGCATGCCTGCAGGAGGGACAACCTGTAGCTTGTGCTTCACAAACACTAACCAACACTGTAACAAGATATGCACAGATCAGAAAGGAACTGTCGGTGGTGGTCTTTGTTTGCTCTATAACAGCTCATTCAGACAGCACCAGCAAGGCTCCAGAGGATGTTGTGGCTAAAAACTGAAAAAAAAGATTATTTCCTACAAATTCATGAGAGCCCTTTACCGAGACGCTAATAAACTGCTCTTGAAACTGTTTGCTATATTGGAATTAGAGATGATACCCTCCATTTTTATCATCCATCTTCATCCTCTTAGATGACTCAGTTTCACTTTTCACCCACGCCACTAAAAGTTGTTAGAGGAGGAATCTGCTGTATGTGTGGTGTCTTTTCTCAGCGTATCTTCACTACAGTGTTTATCATCCACCAACTGTGCTCCACTAGTTTTCTATCAGACATTCTCCATAGCAGCTGATGTGGTTGCTAGGATATGAATGTCTCTGCAGCAGCTGATGTAGTCATGCATGAATGTTTCACTTCACACATGAACATTCAAATCCTAGCTTCAGACTCATCACAGGCCATAACTTCCTCTCATCTTCAGCTCTCATTCTATCCAACACGACAACAGAACATTTACTTGTGTCCTTGACTGAATGCAGCCTGCTGCATAGATATGCTGGTTTATCTCCGTCTGTTTTATGGTTCAGGCTTGTTTTGCTCAAACTAATTTAATCAGGAATTTTATTTGATGTAAATGCAGAAATAAGCTCTGGTGAGACAATGTCATCATCTGCATTTTGAGGCAAAGGCTTAATTTATAATTTGTTAGAAACGCTCAGCACCCTCCGTTGGTTGTAAAAAGTACTACAACACTATCAGCTGCAGTGGTGGAGCTAGACTTTTAGATGTGATGGGGCCAGTTGTTGGCAAGGCTTTATCAGGGGGGGTTACATACTAAGAAAGAAACTGATTATGTTCCTTTCTCTAACCTATTCTCGTACACTGCTGGGATGTTGTCACATTAGAGAGATATGAGAAATAAAGGTTGAAAAAGGTCCATAGAAAGGTAAGTAATATGGGTCTACCAGTTGGTTCTTGTGGAGTGCAACATGTGGTGTTTGATGTGGTAACAGGCAGGGGTGAAGGTAAGCCGGTACGGTCTGGTACTGCGTTCCACTAAAAGTTTCAGTGACAGCAGTTTCACAACCACACTCTTAGTCAGAAAATAGATCCGCTAGCAATATGCAGTCCTGTAAACTACTTTGTCTGTTTAAAAATTCCTTTTAACTCATTCTGAAATGTTTTTGAACTATCAGTGCAAACTTAGTCCCTGCTGAACTAAAACGCTCCTTCTCTTCCTCAGGGCCCTTGCTCCTCCCCTCGAAGAGAGCCAGGTGGTCTCCTCTATGCCCAACCTTTGTATTAATCTACAGACATTTTACATAAAAATGCAGGGAAACACTACAAAATAGTCCGTTTTTTAATTTTTTGTCAAAGTAATAACGCAGATAAAAAATAACTTATTTGTTCAAAAGAAAAGACAGGGACACTGAAGATGGGTTATCACAGAAAATCAGAAAAACACCCAGTGATGAAGATCTTGATCAAGCCAAGAGTCAGTGTGAGGCAGCATGTCAGGAAAAAGGAGCAGCTTCAAGACACCCAGAAAATTTTTAAATGCATGAAGCGAGAGAGTGACGAAGGTTATGGTAATAGTACCAGGAAGAACTACTTTCCCCCCTGGTAACAGGGGGATCAGTGGCTTGACCCCTAGGAGCTGTTCCTCATTGTCTTCCTCCTCAGAGGCTGTTAGTATCTTTGTATCTTCTAGGCGTATTTCTGGATGAAACTGCAGTGTAAAAAATACTTGAAATAACATCACAGAAAATCTCTTGTAACAAGCTGAGGCAACATTCAAAATGAGGATTAATCTGTTAAACTGGATGTGGTAAACTGGATACTGGTGTGGCTAGCTCCAGAGAGCCGTTGGGCTGCTAATACTGGGACTTGGGTCTGTCTCGGCCTGATCTCTGTCCTTAGTATTTACAAAAAAGTCAGAAATTTTTTTATTGTTATTTCTTCCTTTACAAAATAAGGCCTCCTGTTTAAATGAAACTGTATCATGTAGCTCTAGCTTAGTCAACGCTAACATGGATACTGAGGTACTCTTTGAGCATTTTTATAGTTTATTTGCGGCTGAAATGTAAATATCTTCCAAACTAAGTTGATGTGTAGTCCCTAAATTCACTCACTGAAAACTAAATATGACGTAGTTTTCCCCACATTATCTTAAAAATGAATATAGCCTACTGCTACTATAGAACAAGAGGAGAAAGGATGACTAGGAAAAACATACTTCAGACTAGTGTGGTGACACCGGAGATCATATTTGTCTGTAAAGTTTTTCTGTCCTTATTCTACTTCTGTCAGTCACTTGTGGTGGCACCTGGGGTGTCCAATCAGATATCAGAGGTGGACAAAACCACCACATATGCCTCTCTAGCTTGGTCCCCCAACAGCTGTGCCTATACAACTGAGGGGGGGGGGGCATTTTTGATATTTTAATTTGAATCAAGTTGATATTTGAATCAAGTCATAATACTTGATTGGAATTTGTAAATCAGAAAATAAAGGAGAAGAGCAACAAGACTAGCTCACAAAATAACTCAAAAGTTAGCAGTGTAGCTAGTATGTTACAACATTAGCTAACATCTAAGCATGAAGACTCTAAAACCAAAGAAGTTTTTGGTTACAAATTGGAGAAACACGCAGGCAAATCATGTGCAAGAATTTAAAGTAGAAGCTATCCTCTGTTTTCATTTAAGTTGTACAATTAGTGCAGGAAATAGCAGCTACAGTTGGCTCGGCTAAAGCTAACAGATTTTAACGTACTAGATTTGTACCAAAGTATTATTTTTTTCTAAACGAAAGTACAGTAGAAGTCAAAACTGTTGATTTTCCAAAACAAATCTATATTTAAAACTTAAGGATGACAAGCATAGACAGAATAAAGCATTAAGGAAAAAAAAATGGGGAGCATATTCTCTATAAACCCAGAGGAAACTCTTGTCTCCCGGTGTGATGGGGCATTAATTAACAGAGGCTGCAGTCGATTCCCCTTCACAAGCGACCCTGCCGCTGGCCTTTCCTGCTTTAGCAGAGCAGAGTGATCATTGACTGTTCAGAACCCATCTGGTAGCAGAAAACGGGGCATTGGATTTGTAGCCAGTAGTGCTTCACATTGACAGAGTATGCACTGTTTATGTTTGATGTTTCATAATGGTCAACTGTACTTTCTGTACTCACAAAGAAAATAATTAAAATATCTAAATGATAATGTTACTGAACTGAAAGGCTAAAAGGTTAATGCCCCATCCCTTCAGTTGTATCATGTCTTAGTCAAAGTGTTGTTACAGACAAAACTCTTTAAACCCTAGCAGTGATTTGTGGGCCGACCCGAGACCGGGCGCAATGGGTGTAACCTGTGATATTACTTCATTTGTTGTTTCCAATAAGTAGTTCCACTTTGTTCTCAAGCACATTTTTCAGGCCAGATAAAATCAGTGGCATATTTAGGGTGAATTTAATAGCGGTGGGGCGGGTTGTGTAAAGTGGTTTGGTTGTGCAGGATAGAGATGTCATGATGACAGATTTGATATTCTTGTTTATTAAAATAGCTAACTTTTATAACAAACTAAAGTCACTAAGAAGTCTCGTTCCGGCTAAATCTACTCTGCTCTGTAAAGAATAACTAAATCCCACAAATTAACTCTGGATTTCTCTCAGAGAAAACAGATGGATCAGGCTACAGGTCTTCTGCCTGGACGTTCTTTCGGTAAATCACATAAAAATGGTTTTGAACATTTCTTTTTAACCGGAGTTGAGAGTTTAGAAGCACAGGAAAACCTCCAGCTAGCTATGACTGCCAGCTGTCCTTTAGCAGAATAGCTATCGTTTGTTTGTTTGAATAATAAAACTACCATAATGAAAATAAATCAGTCTGTATATCTGGAATTAAATGCTGTTTCTTCTATGGATTATGACTATTGCAAACTGACGACTGAAAGCCACGGACCTCAAGCCAGGTTATGTTTAAACAGTGAAGCTATTCAGGGTTTCCCACACATAGACCAATACTGTACTGAAACTGATCTGCCCCAAAATGATTGTAACTCAGAAAAAGTATTGTTAGCCTTATGAATAAAACATTATTAACACTGACCATCCGACATCCTGAGTCACCATCTAATGTTGCTAAAGCAGCAAGCAATGCGATTAAAATGAAATGTGGTCAGTTGAGATGGCAGGTTATGTATAGGAGCATCTCACCCATGGGGGATGTGGTTGTTTTGACCCCTCATGGTGAGTGGGTCCAACACCCACACTTTTTCTGCTGGGTTTTCAAACGTTGCTGCTCCAGTCGCTCTCTGTCTCTGCGCTGCACATCTTCCTCCTCTCCCTCTTCCTCTTCCTCCTCATCCCTCTCTTGTTGGTCCTCATGACGTGACTGTCAGACAATCAGCTGAATGGCTTTTCTGTCGCAGGTACCGTCTCTCTTGTTTATCAATCAGCATTCGAGTTGAGGAGGAGGAAACTACCAATGCAAAACAGCACATTTTAATTAGACAGCTTATTGTTTGCGTTCATTTTATATTATTTTCATTATTAGCTGAGTTTTGCAGGTCCCACAGCTGTGGCATCTGCTGCTTATAACACAGCCAGATGGACCAGGTTCAGATATCTAGTGAGAGTAAAACAGCAAGATGTAACAAGGAGATGTCTTCTCTAAATCACTGGTTTACCTTTTAGGAGCCATGAATGTGGTGAAGGTAAATTATGAACAGGTTCTGAAATGCAAATCAGACCCTTCTCTAACCAGGTGGTTGACAGGTGATAGAAAGGATTTAAGTGCAGGGGCAGGTCTAGAAAAGTTTTGATGAGGGGCCCAGCAGGAAAAGAGTGGCACAAATGAAAACTTGTTTCTTTCTTTTCTTTTTTAAGGCCTTGATTTTAAGATTATAGAAAATAACTAGCTACTTATCACAACTTAAGTGGTCATCAGATGTTAAATATGTAAAAACAAACAGCCAATGATATTTTTCAGTGTTGACGTAGAACAACATATAGAAGTGCATTACATGCTGCATTCACTGACACTTGGGACATCTGAAGTTTACTTAATATTTGTTATCTGTTCATTTACCCCAGCCATGCCTTTCCTTGCAGATAAACAGCCCTCTGATGGTGAAATAGGTATTTAAATTAATCATTATCCCAAAGCCACAGTCATGGTTCAGAAGAAAATCCTGACTTTATTCAGCAGTGTGATACTGGAAATACCTGGAAACTAAGGAGACACATGGTTTCCATGGAGACACAGGAGCAGTGATGGTGCAGGTTTAGCTGACAATTATCTCTGTAGCAGGAACAGATTCTCTGTTCTCTTCACCAGGTGGAGTTCATTTAGGTAACTGTATAAGTATACCTCTCAGTTTTTCTGTCCCTGTGATGTGTAATATTTGATTCAATTCAGCGGATATGCCAGCCATTGCAACTCGACCTTTACCCTCTGACACATCATATGATATGAAGCACGATGGGAAAAAGGGGCATCAACCTTCCTGTTCCGCTCCAGTCTTCCGTTTCCAGCAGCTGCAAAGATCAATGGACTGGGGACATCATTAAAACAGGGTGGACCCAACGTTCAGCTGACAGCCACCTCTCACAACAGCTCGCCATCCCTCATCCCACATCAAGTCTTCTTTTTAAAGTTGCAGCCAATGCAAATGTAACCATTTATGTGTTTCTCTGTTCGGGGGTCTGCGTGAGGGCTTTGCTCCAACTTTGTGTTTTGTTTGGAGAGAGGGAAGGAGCTCTTATCATACAACGAGGTCTCATTGGACTTGAAAGTGGATATTTATCTTGACAGTTTCCAATATTTACCTTTGATACTTTGGTGAGGAGAATTTCTCTGAAGTTAGCATTCCTGAACTGCACATCTTTTCTTTCTTGAGTTGTTTGCAGCTTAGACGTTGAGGAAGTTAATTAGCTGCTGCTGCGACCAATACAAAGAAGATAGAATTTCAAAGCTCCTCAGGACACTGACCCAAGGAGAGCAACCGTGTCCACCAGTTGGAAGCCCTGGATGAGCAGTGTGTCCTTTTGGAGAGAGGTGGATAGGAGGAGGCAGCACCTGCGGAGATGACAGACATTGAGGGACAGGAGAAGCAAGGACATGGGACTTGTGATGGGTTGGTGGCTGAGAACCATGGACTGGATCGCCGCAGCAGCATCCAAAAAGGCCTCGGCACCCCACTGCATCACCATCAGCGCCAAAGCTCCCTCTCGCATGTGGATGGGTTTGAGGACTTTGAAGAGTTTGTTTTGGACTTTGACGATTATGACTTGCTTGAGTCGATTCATACCCAGCTGGGGTCGCCACTCGAACCAATCCGTAAGTCCCGTTTTTATTTGTTTTACTTGTGAAAATGAGCATCTTGCTGGGTAGGGCTTAATTTCTGTCCTTTCAGAGCCTATTTTTTATAAACACATGTCACTGTAAGAACAGTTACGTCATGTTTCCGTAGTTCGGATACGTTCACACAGCAGGGAGGATAAATCCCATGAAAAATAATAGATGGAATCTCGCTGGATTCTATTGAATGATGACAACTTCATACCTGTGAGGGCTCATTCATGGCCATACACTGAACAAAACTGTCCACAATATTGAGTGAATTGATTTGGGGCTCCACTGCTGCTATTTTTTACTAATGTATTGATCCTGTGGCATCCATTTGGCTTTGGGCTCAGCGACAGCTAGAGCGGAAAAACATTTCATTGACAACATGCAGCTATGCTTTATTTTCTTCTATCTCTTTCACATTAAATATTTGTCCTCCTATTTTAGATATGGAAAGAAAAACAGAAAAATGTAGATGCAGCACCTTTCTGGCCGCTACTCAGAGACTTTGTGGCTTAACCCTGTTGGGTCATGGGTATAATTGGCCGTTTTTGGCTACTTTTATTACTTTTTATATATTTTGATTTCACATTCAGAACAATTTGCCTTATCTTGTTTGGTATCATTCTTTTCAGCACAACCTCACTTGTATGATTTTACAGTTATTTTTTAATTTTGACAAACTCTATTAACAGACTGGACTTAAAATCACACCAGAAACATAAAATCCTAATAGGAAAAACTCATTTTCTATTGTGAAAAAGCACAAATATGTTTAACAAACCATTTTTATTACTTATAATGCAAATATAAATAATTAATTTTAAAAGCTGACAAATTTATGAAACAACAAAATTATAAGCAACTATTTATATCTAGTTATTTATTTATTTATTTGAAGACTATTTACAAAACAATCAGCTGCTACACAAAGTTTGTTCCACTCGAAAAAAACATTCATGTCCACTAAAAGACCGAGAGGACATCACAGGCTTGTTACTTCCAGGGTGTGCTAGTCCTCCTGTCCACCAGAGGGCAACACTTCAGTCTGGCTTTGCTGGATTTTGGTTCCAGTTGTTTGTCTTCGTTAGCTTCAAGGACGTATCATTAATTCATCACCTTGTAAAGTAGCTAGTAAGTTTTTTATTTATTCAAATTTTTGCCTGCCAAAAAGTGTTGGCAAGTGTTTATTTAGCCCTGGTGTTAACTTAATGAGTGCTTTATGGCTTTCTGTTTATGTACGTTTTCTGTCATCAAAGTCATGCTAAACCTAAGGTCTTGGAAACTCCACCCTGGAGGTATCCCAAGTTTTAACTGACTGATGGGGAGCTCCAAGTGTTTACATGTGAGGGCTTGTAGGGTCATTGAAACATTTGTGGTCCATTGCAAACTGCACACCAGACCTGTGTAGAAATTTATAAAACCGCAGACATTCACGATCTTATAATGAAGCTTCTTTCTTATCTGCTGACTACTCATGTGGTGACTTAAATGGCTCAAAATATATAAATGGATTGACTTCACAGTCCTTGCCAATCTAATTGGTTGGCAGCAGGCCTGGAGATGTGGGACAATTCCTGGTGGCCTGGACCTGAAGTGGTCTGACTGGCCTGCTTGTCAAAAAAAAAAAAAGTCACAGTGCATGGACATAGTGGCTGATTGTCACCAATAATGGCGACTGGTCAAAATGACAATAATATTTTTTAATGATCAACACGAGCAAAGCGTGTTGATCAGCTGATATGCAGAGAAACATGGTGGCAAAATGGACTCAGAATAAAAAGATAAAAGGGGAAAGACTGCTGAGGAGGAGGCAAGTGTCAGAAAATTTCAGACATTTTCATATTAGCAGCAGCAGCATCATGTGAGTTCACTGTTTAATAAATGATTGATGGAGGAGAGACAGGTGGTGTATTACAAGCTACAAACTTTTATCTGAACATAACATGATGAGCACAAGTTGAGATTCTTTGTGTAGCTGTAGTAATGATCCCGGTACTACTGCTGTAGTAATGATCCTGGTACTACTGCTTCAGTAATGATCCTGCACTACTGCTGTAGTAATGATCTTGGTACCATTGCTGTGTCATGGTGGCTGCTCTGCTGGGCTTCCAGTTCATTGATAGGCTCATTGGCTCCACCTGTCCTCCCTTGTCTCACCTGTGCTCTGCTCTACTTAAACCCTCTCCAGTCTTTGCTTCCCTGCCAGATGGTCAACTGCTCTTGCCTTGTTGAGATCCAGCCTTGCTTCCTGTTCCTGATTTCCTGTCTTTGACCCTGTTACGCCACGGATTTCTCTTGCCTTACCCTCATCGGATTATCTTGCCCTAAGTCTACCTGGATATCGAACCCTGTTTTGGACCAACCACGGATTCTGGCCTGCCCCGGATAAGTAGTCTCTTTCCTGCCACTCTGTGTATGACCTCTGCCTGCTATATTGACCATGCTGTTCGGATATTGGATTGATGCCCTTATATTCGGAGCTTTTGCAGATTCCTGAATGCCGCAGTCTTCCTGGATTCTCCCTCCTCGTCCTGTCAGACTGTTCCAGTTTCCCGGCGCTTCCACCTGTACAATAAATTACTTTTTGCCTTATCCAACTCCTGTCGTGGTTGAATTATCGGGTCCTCTGGGAAAACCTTAACATGCTGTACTAACTATCTTGGTATTATTTGTTGTCAACACTTCATTCTATTGTCAATGTTACTAGTCTGTACACATAGGCTACTGTCCACATCTGTCCTTGTCCCTCTCAGAAACAGCAGTAAACTGGACCATGAGGAATATTTTATTAGTCCAGGTTAAAACACTGATGGAAACTTTGTGACTTCATCAGTGTGTTCATCTGGTTATAAATGATATGAATGTAGCATTTTATCCTTGTTGGATTATTTTACTGCAAATTCTATTTATGGTAAGCTGATATTAAACTATCTGCTGACAAAATGACACATCGTGTTTCAGGTTAACATAATATGATATGAATAATGGAGTCCTGCTGTGACTGTTGTATTGAGGCTTTTGATGAGAGTAAGAGAGAAAAATTTTTTGGTGATTACCTGTGTGTGTGTGTGTGTGTGTGTGTGGGGGGGGGGGGGTTGTACATGCATGCAGTATATGAATTCGAGCGGCCTGGGTGAGTGTACAACTCCCAGCTTGAATGTTTGGCCTAGTCTGTCCCTGGTTGGCAGCAGTCAGCACATGGCTGGCAAACCACAACCTAAACAAACCCCATCCTGCATCTTAACTGTGTGTTGCTTTGGCTTGCTCGTTACAGCTTGACATTCCTAAGTCAATTGGCTGTGAATTAATACATAAACTATATAACTACATCTATATCTAAATATAGTTTACCATGTCACAGGAACTGTTCAGTTTTTCTGTCCTTGGATGGTGGATGTTTTTCTGTCCTCTGGAAAACTTAAACAGGCATGTTAGTTTGATTTTTGACTTTCCAATCTGGAGAATATTTTCTTAAAGACGGTTTGTTTGATGGGTATGTAGCCTTTAAAAGAACGCTTAAGGCTGTTGCTCAAACAATGGATCTGGATTGGTTGCTGATAAAACAAATCCTCCAACTGATCCACAGTCTTTTCTGTTGTTTGTTTATACCCTTAAATATGTCTCCGAATTTTGTCTTGTGAGGTACCGTCCCCACAGATGCATTTCTACATCAGCGTAGACATCATTATTAAATCAACAGTAAGATAAAACCATATTTTATCTTGCTGTTGCTCATTTCCTGTTTGCATACGAGACAAAAAATATTAACCTGGTGGAAAAAAAATCATGGTTTCAACTAAAATACATTGATTTATCTACTTCATGGATGCTGTTTTACATGTTGCCATGGTTACATAGAAAAACAACATGTTACAGTAAAACTGTAATTTCATGACTGGGTTTAGACACAAGCATAATTTGGTTACGGTTATAAATCAAAGTTACCTGATTAGAGTCAGAAAAGGATCATGGTTTTCAGCTGACGCACATTCTTTTTACAACCTGACCATCACTGCCACATGTGCCATTTTTACCATTCACATGGAGTTTCTGTCACACCCAGGACAGGTCGCATATCTCTTTTTTTATGTAATTATTGGCAGTATGTGCCTGTATATACCTACGCCATGTGGGCATGTTTTGGAATGGAAAACAGTCTCTGATTTCATCTACAGCTCAGTTTTGAAAAGATTTTAGGGTGCCATGTACAATGTAAGCTAATATAGAAATAGCACACTCCGCATTACATACTGGAACTGAAAAATGTTGTTCTTTGAGAAATGTATACTAACTTTTCATTTTTTTCTACTTGGCATGCTGAAATAAGCAAGACCATCCTAGAAAAAAGTGTTATCTGAATGGATGGATGTGTTTCTTGACAGCCAATAAATATTGGTCAGCATCAATATTTCAGCCTTATTGCTGTCTTACCGAAGAATACCATACCATACCATAGCAGATCATCCCATACCATACCAGACCAGACCAGGCCATGCCATACCATACCATACCATCCCATACCAGATCATACCATACCATGCCATACCATACAATGCCATGCCATGCCATGCCATGCCATGCCATGCCATACCAGATCATACCTTACCATACCATACCATGCTATACCATACCAGACCAGACCATACCATATTATAGCAGACCATATTATACCAGATCATACCATACCATGCCATACACTACTAGATCATACCATACTGTCATGATGCTGACCTGTGGCCATTAACCATCCGAACCCTAGCCCTAACTGCACGATACACCACCAGGTCTTTTTTAAGAATTACAAAACCTTTCCAGGCTCTCCTTGCCTGTGTCTGAGCCCAGCTTTGTTGCAAGTTTATTATAATGCATAGCAATGTTGACCTTAAGCCATTTGACATGGAATAACTGTGACTTTTCAGGCCACAGATTTGAGGACAACCCTGGGGTGCGACGCCACCTAGTGAAGAAGTCATCCAGATGTCAGATGTCACGGGCCAGCAACAGCTCCACACCTTTATCCAGCTTGAAGAAGAAAAAGAGGGCAGCCGATAAGAAAATCCATGAGGTATGCAGCAGAAGCAATAGTTTTACTTCTCAAATAGCAAAATTCCTGGTTCTTCAGTCGTTAATTGTAAGAATATTTGTGCTAAATAATAAATAATAAATATTAAATTAATTAATAATAAATATTAAATAATAAATTTGAGTAAATAATTTGCTGCTCAGTGAGTGTTATTTCGTGAAATATTTGGTGTGTGCTTTCTTTTTTTTATTTCTGTAACCAGTTTTTCATCACTGCTAAAAAAAAAAACAAAAAACAAAAAACGTTTAATGGACCTGGAGCTAGCTTATGCAATATTGTTTGGGGCAATAATAATAAAATAACAATGCCACCGTATCTATCTATCTATCTATCTATCTATCTATCTATCTATCTATCTATCTATCTATCTATCTATCTATCTATCTATCTATCTATCCATCTATCTATCTATCTATCTATCTATCTATCATGTTTTGATGATTACAACTAGATAGATATGTTTATACTTAGCTGGTGAATCCCACAAGTAACCCCAGATATAGATGCAGAATAAAATAATGCTTTTACTTTTCTGTCCTTCTCCATCTTTAGTTGTTTGTTGAGCTCAATGAGCTGATTGTGGAGAAAGAGCATGAAATGCGATGGAAAGAGCGAGCTCGCTGGATCAAGTTTGAGGAGGACGTGGAGGAGGAGACGGACCGCTGGGGCAAACCTCATGTGGCCTCACTCTCGTTCCGCAGCCTGCTGGAGCTTCGTCGCACCATTACTCATGGTAAAATGCTTCTGTTTTCTCTCCAGCTGAAGTGAAAAGTCAAATGCTCTTTTTTTAAATTGAAAAAAATTCTGTAAACATGGGCTAACACTAAACCAAATGCTGGAATATTTTTTTTTTTTTAAAGAGTCCTTTTAGATTATCCAGTCTAAGCAACTATTTTATGTCTTTGTTTTGTTTTACATTCATTTTCTAGGTGCCATCCTTTTGGACCTTGACCAGAACTCTTTGCCTGGCATTGCCCACCTGGTTGTGGAAACAATGATTATCTCTGACCAGATCAGGGCAGAGGACAGACCCAGTGTTCTACGTGCGCTGCTTCTCAAACACAGGTCAGAAAGTTTACTAATCGAAATATAAATTACCTGCTCTTTCTACTCTCTCTACTTCTTTTAGATAGAACAGTCATGCTATCTGGTTATAATACAGGATGTGTTCTGAGCTTATTACGGCAAAGCTTCCTCTTTCCACCACATTGTTTCTTGAAAACTGTTGTAACCTGACACTTTGACCAGTCATTTCATATATATATTAAATATTTGACTAAAACATAAAGTTATGTTCATTTTGATGATGAG
Organism: Melanotaenia boesemani; assembly: GCF_017639745.1. NCBI lineage: Eukaryota > Metazoa > Chordata > Actinopteri > Atheriniformes > Melanotaeniidae > Melanotaenia > Melanotaenia boesemani. The sequence continues at coordinate 30,661,541 of NC_055693.1, forward strand.
TGTGAAATGACTACTTGTGAGAAGCTAAATTCTGTTAGAGTGGATTAGCAACCTGTGTGGGACATATGGATACAAACAACAGCAACTTGTTCTTTTTTTAGATACAGATGCATTACATCAACATTTAAAGCATGTTTAATGTTTTGTATGATATAATACCCCAAAAGGACAAAAAAACAAAACTTTCAGAGTGGTGCAGAGCTGTTGAGCTAGGCTAAGCTAACAACAATAGACAGAATTTATAACAATTATGAGACTGCTAAGGTATGCACACAAATATGACAAACCAAGAATTTATCATGAGCCTCTTAAGCTTCAAATTCAGGGAAAAAAATATAATTTAAAGACATATATATGGCTTACATTAGCTTATGAGGTTGAGGAGAGCAAGTAAACTACACTGATGTAGTTTGCACTGTTTTTGTTAATGTTCACAATACTGTAAAGTTTGCCATCACACATGAGAGTATGTTAACAATGTTTATATTACAACAACAGATAGAGAAGTTCTACTGTTTTGTACAACACAGTACCCATAATATTTCAAAAACATGTGAAATATGTCAGTCTGTGAGGAATGAATGTCTACATTATACAAGTTTCACCTTTTGAATGGAATTACTGAAATCAGCTTTTTCATGATATTCTAATTTTATGACGACTATGTGGACATTTACATTGACAATCTCCTCATCGTCATAACTTATGCCTAGATCTATTTTTCTTCTTGTTAAATTAGTTGTTGTGAGAAGAACAAGCAGAGGTGATGTGCTGCTGAGTTAGGGCTGTTAACAATTTATTGGTAATGTTGTGTTCACAATACTGTAAAGTTTGCCATCACACAGGAGAGTAAGTTAAGAAAATGTGGAAACATGTTTGCTGCTGAGTTAGAGCTGCAGCTAACTGTTGCTAACGTTACATTCACATTTCTGTTAAAAAAAAGTTATTTTTCCCCACTTGCATAAAGTACTACATTCAGTTAGAAAAGCTGGCCTCGTTTAACTACTTTAGTTCAGGAAATTTGTAGAATTTGTGTCCTAAAAGGTTGAAACATTTACACTGATTATAATCTAATCAAATAACTAATTACCTTTATTTATTTATCTGATTACAGAAACTGTTTATCATAATCCTGCACAGTACAGAGATGATCTACTGATACTGTGCAGAGTAGTCCATAAATTAACACATTTCTTTAGAAAAGTCCAAATTTTTTTCTGAATGTCTTTAATTATGTCTGTAAAACATACTGCTGTACAAACAGTTGTTTATTAGCTTTTTGCTAAATAATCTTTCAGTAGATTGATCAACTTGCTAATCATTCATCTCAAAGCTAGGGAAACAAGGCTTGGTTTGGGGTTTTACTCTGGCAACATATCGCCATTTCGGTGACAACAAATACTGGCAATAGATCCAAGATTCCCTGTCTACCTCTTGATCCCTGCCTCATGAATCATCACCAGTAAGGACTTTATGACCTCACGTTTGGTATTTTCTTTCTCCATGTTTTAAGTGACCTGCCAGTTTTCAGTTGTCAGACACGCAGCTATGTTTACATGTTGATCCTGGATGGTGGAAATCCAAGCTTTCCTCCTCATAAATCACTATCCTTCAGTGGAGGTTCTTTATAAAATGGTGAATTTGGGGAACTGAGCAGGGAATTTCCCAAAAGTTATGTTTATTAAGACTTGACTCATCAGCTGGTGGACTTCCCCCTGGCTTGACAAAACTGTACTGACTCTTAAAGCCCAGACGGGTAGATCAAAGGTTTTATTCTTCATCATCTGAGCTGTTCTGGACATTAGATCTGTGTCCTTTTTAAAATTATTTTCTCTGTCTGATTTAATCCCTTTTCAGACTAAATATTGGGTCTTTCAGTCTGAAAACTACACATAGGAAAGGACAGGGGTAATACCAAAGAACCTGCTATCTAAAAATGCTGTTTTTAGATAAAATGTGATTTATTATGAGATAAAAATAACTGAACTTGTGCTTTATCAAGTGTCTTTTTGCCAACTGGGCCAGTTGTCATTTTAGATTTTGAGTGTTTGTTGCATCTGTGTTAACATGTTCTTTACATCCGAGTTGGTTGTTGTTGGTATCAAGGTCGACAGAGTTGATGAAAACTATTGTAATAGTCAGTGTAGATGTCAAAATCCCACTTTAATAAGGTGAAATAAACCAGGATCCAACCTGCTGCCCATTCTCAAATTGAGTTCCTGTTTTTCATTAAATATTAAGTCAAATAAGCAAAAACATGTTAAGGTGACTAAAGCTGAACCTCTCTCCAGTTATTGATTGAAACTTGCATTGACAGCTAAACTGACCTGACACATGGCCAATGGAAAAGAGAAGAAGCGCAGAGAGAGGTATAGATTTTTTTAGTTACATAACAACAAAAAAAGTTAACTAAATGTTGGCTGTCACACTATATTGCCAGAGGGAAGACGACTGCTGTCAGAACTGCAATCCTACAGACCAAGCAGATAATGATCCCAGGGTGGAGGGTCCCATTGAGGAATAAACTCGAGTTAAAAATGTTAAAAGTAGAAAAATAAATAAACCTAAAAACAATAAAAAACAATTAAGAACAATACGTATGAAAGTTTAAATACAGGAGCTCATGAAAACAGTCATAAAAACACAGAAATGAGAAGATTACAAAAACAGCCAATTTTTAAAACGATAAGTACATGAATAAGTCAAATAAAGTAAAAATAATAATAATAAAAATAATAAAATGACGTAGCCTAAACAAGGCTGAATAACAACAAACTAGTTTCCCAACTTGACTGCAACATTTAAACGTGCCGTACAGAAACTAGCAGCATTTTGAAGACAGGAAGCAACACATAGATGAGATTCAGCCTCAGAATTGTTTATGACATTTAAATACTTCAAGTAAATCCAGCCTTCAGAAACACAGCTCATTGGAAATTACATTGTATGTATCCACCAGTTAAGCAGTGTTCTTGCAACTTGACTCAGCAACATCCTTGCTGATAACTTGTTTTGGTAATAAACAGTTTAGCGGACAGAAATACCAAAGTACTGTTTTATTTGGACTGAAGTGATATTGAAGCATTCATGTAATAACATGCTTGGTGCTCCAAAATGTGCAGTTATGAGCACCAGCACTACAAGTGGGAAAAAAGTTAACTTTGGATATGGAAAAAACGTAATCTGGGACTATTAGCAAGAATGAAATAAAACTACAGATCACATCAAAACATGATTTTACATGTTTTTGAACTTCTGATTGACTCAGCAGGTGGAGTTTTTCACTTTGTTTTCCATGTTTACTGGTTTATAGTTTTGAAAATCTCCAGTATGGTCATTATAGTCAACAAACATACCTAAAGCTAAAAAGAAGCATGCACACTATTTATTTAGTACTCTCAAACTGTTCATCACAACACTTGTTTTTATTTCCGCAACTGAGTCATTCATTCATTTTCTGAACCGCGGGTAAGCTGGAGCCTATCCCAGCATTAACAGGTGAGAGGAAGGGTACACCCTGGACAGGTCACCAGTCCATCGCAGGGCAACTGAGTCATTGTCAAATAATAATTCCCAGATTTACTTGTACGGTAAAATTCTCCAGGCTATTGCATGCAAACTTGGATGGCTTCATGCACTTATTTATGCTTGTGCTTTGTTTTACTTTCACATAGCCATCCGAGTGATCTGAAGCATCGCTTTCACCGCCACCAGTCATCCGCCAGTCTGCACGGCAGCTTCAATCACAACCACATCCAGGACACCAGCCTGCCACTGGTGGCCGAAGAGCCCGAAGAGCACCAAGATAACAAAGTGGGCGTGTACGACCCCAAACAAGATGTGTTTGTCAGCCTTTTTGTAAGGTTACACTTTTTGAAACTCTCTGTAACGATAGATTAGTAAGGGTGTAACGGTACCCCAAAGTCACGATTCAGTACATTGGTTTTAAGGTCACAGTTCGAGTTTTCTTCAGTATAGTAAGGAAACAAAAACATGAAGCTACTTAACTTCAGTGTGAACAGGAACATGTTTAATGACATTTAAAATGAAACCAAAATAACAAAAAAAAAAAAAAAAACCTTTTTAATTAAATTTCCAATAAAAGATTCTTAAAGAAAATAAAAGTATGGCATACACAGAGATATGGACAGTATTTATTTTTAATAGACAGGATCTGCACATACATATTATAATGAAGGGAGGTTTCAAGGGAAAAATAAAAATGATTCAAGCAAACTTGTACAAATATTAATTTTATCCACAGTTCAATGTTTTCTTTTAAAGTAAAACTTTAATTGCATGTACTTTGTAAAAGATAAAGGAACATGATTAGTTGCATGGGTATGACATGTTTGGTTAATAAGACAATTGTATGAATGAGTACAGGTTTTCAGATAAAGCTTGCATTCAAAGTAAAAACCCTTCATCTATTTACCTGTTTTATTTACTTTACAGTATTTATTATTGCTAAAGACAAAGGCTGTCAGAAAATATTTATTTAATAAAGTCCTTTTTTACAGGTCTTTAAGCTCTGGTTTCTCCTTAAAGCCATAACGTCCGCTAGCCAGAGGCTCTAACTGTTGTGCAAGACAGTTGGTAACCCGAATATGAATACATGTACTGTTACACCACTTAAGATTAGTTCTAGAGATTGCTATTTTTTCCACATCTCATTTTATAATCTAAAAGATTACTGACAAAAACCTCAGAATACAGGATTAGAGTGATGAAAAGCTGGGATGTAGTCGAAGCACTCCAGGCGAAGCAGCACACTTTCTTGAGAAAGTTTTAAACAGAAAACAGAACGTTATAAACTAGTTTTGACAAGAGCGAACCAGGATAATTGAATTCGGCTATCTAAATGGACAGAGATAAAAGACTGAACTGTCTTGTTCTAGTTTATGGATTACTTTAAGACTTAAGAATCACCAGTAAGCATAGATTTAAATATGATTACTTAAAACTGCTGATGTAAGGCCTGTGGCACTCACATTGTTCTTTGAAACACCATCCATGAGGTCAGAAGTCTTGTACGTAGTTCTTGAAGTCGGAGACAGCGAGCCTCCCTCTTCCACATGTGTTGAATTATGTTCTTAGTCTGCCTGCAGGTGCTTCTAGTTAAAGCTTCTTGATATGTTAGCTGTGAAAACTTAATGTTCCCCATGGCTGAAAATGCTGGCAAATTTAAACCTGCCTTAAAGAAAACAAATCTTTTCCAACATTAAGAACCAGTTGTGCAGTTGAAACGAAGTGCATAGGGACGTTAGGATATGACTGCTGATTCAGTCACTCCCACGGTTCCCACAGTAAATTCACATTATTGGTCTCACGCACAGTTCTGGTGCAACATCATGTTAGTCGAGACAAGTAAAGTGGGTAATCTTTGCACTGTTCTTCCTCCAAGAAATCTCTCCACCCTCTGCCTCCCGAGAGCCATCCAGCTGCAGCCAGATCCATGAAGCTGCTCGCCAAGATTCCCAAAGATGCAGAAGCTGTCATTGTTTTAGTTGGTAAGCTCCAGGGACAAAGTCAGAGGGATTCTTTCTTTTCTTCTTTGTTTTTATAAACTGCTCAGAGAAAAATCATCATGCTGCATAATTTTGTCATCCTTACCGCTAATGGTATTACCTCTTTGGGTTGTGCTGACAAATCTCAAATTTCTGATTATAAATTTATATATATTTCTTTTTTTGTCATTTAAGGCTGTGTTGAATTTCTGGAACAGCCAGCCATGGCCTTTGTCAGACTGAGTGAGGCAGTCCTCCTGGAGTCAGTGCTTGAGGTCCCCGTCCCCGTTCGGTTTCTTTTCGTCCTGCTCGGCCCCAGTCAGTCCAGTGTGGACTACCATGAGATTGGACGTTCCTTTGCTACTCTCATGTCTGACAAGGTAGTTCAATGCCCACATGGCTCTTAGGGATCAAATCAGAAAGATGAAACATGATAGATGGTTTCATTGTTATAAACTGAAGGTTAGAATTGATGACATTATGGCAATACCTTTCTAATTTCATCTCTCGCTCACTCAGCCAGTTCTGTTTTGTTGCAGAACTTCCATGAGGTAGCCTACTTCGCTGATGACAGGCAGGATCTCCTGAATGGCATCAATGAGTTCTTGGACTGCAGCATTGTTATTCCACCCTCAGATGTGGAGGGCAAAGACCTCCTGAAGACGGTGGCTGACTTCCAGAAGCAGCTGTTGCGCAAGAGAAAGGAAAGAGAAGGCAAGAAGCACCAATCCATATATGGAGCAGAGCAGGAAAACAAAGGTACTCCGTCAAAACCTAAAGAAGTTACTTCATGAAAATTTTGTTCTTCTCTTTTGTCTTTGAAAGAAACTTCTGATCACTTGAATTGAGCTTCATAAATATATCATACTTAAAGTTAATAGATTTTGATGACCCCTATTTTTTTGCTTTGGGACGTGGTTTCAAAAGTTTGTGTTTTCAGACTCCAAAATCTCTACTCTCATGTGAACTAAACGTCCAAACGATAAAAAGCTTATCTCTATGTGAACATGGCCTTCATTTTAATAATCACACAGGGTCTGTACAATCAAAAACCTTGCGGAGTCCCTGTGTTCTCTGTGGACAGGGGTAGGGAACCGCTGGTCTAAGAGCAGATCTAATTTACTTACTTTGAGATGAACTGCAGCACTTGTTATGTGCAGGATTCAAACCTGCTCCATCCAACCCTTAACAACATAAAGTGGGTATAGCAAGTTGGTTTTCTTTACAGTGTAGTAAGATTCAATCTTGATGTAGGGTTTATTTATGGTATTTACTTTTGAATTGAATATTGAGCTTTTAGTCCTCCTGTGATTTTGGACCAAACAGTTTTAGGGTTTTCCCTGAGGGTCATAGGGACTTGAACCTCCCCCCAAAAAGGCAACATATCGAATTCCTTAAATACAAACATTAAAGTAATCTAGCAGCCAGTCAATTGAAATATTAGTTAGTGAACTGTGTTGGGATCTGTTTTTTTAAGGTAACTTTTAGCATGACAAGTGTCAGTTGTTTGACAAATACGGTTACATTGTCTGGCCCAATGTCACCATACATTCACCATAATGCCAAGAGTTCACAAAAAAAGACTATAACAATAGTTCATGGTGCAGAGGGGACTTCTTGTATCAATGTATGAACACAAACTAGTTCCTGCTGTCTGACTGGTTTTTGTGTTTTGTTGTGAGGATTGGATGCAGTTTCATTGTAAAAAGTTTTCTAACAATCCCTCTCAGACATTATTCCAGAAGAAGAGGAAGAGGGAGACCAGGAGGTGGACCCCTTAAAACGCTCAGGAATCCCCTTTGGAGGCCTGATCCATGACATCCGCCGGCGTTACCCACAATATGTCAGCGATCTGAAGGATGCCCTGGACATGCAGTGCATTGCTGCTGTCATTTTCATCTATTTTGCTGCACTGTCACCCACTATTACCTTCGGAGGCCTGTTGGGTAAAACTAAAATTATCAGCAACATGGCGAAAACTGAATCTTGTTTTATTTCGACAGCATTACCAATGTCATAGCAACTTTTTTGTTGTCTTTTTATATATACAGGTGAGAAAACAGAAGGCTTGATGGGGGTGACTGAGCTCATTATTTCAACAGCGACCCTTGGAGTTATTTTCTCTCTGCTTGCTGGTCAGCCCCTTCTCATCATTGGTTTTTCAGGACCCTTACTGGTGTTTGAGGAAGCCTATTATAAGGTGCTAATTAAAGAAGAATGTACATTACATACATTACATCTTTTACAACACCAATTTAAAAAAGCTGGGATGCTGTGTAAAATCTAAATCTCATCAACGCATATTTAATTCCCAGTAGAACATAAGCAACATATCAGATGATGAAACTGAGACATTTTACTATTTCATCAAAAATATGAGTGAATCTGATGGCAGCAACACGTCTGTAAAAAGTAGTTCCAGGGTGATGTTTAGCTTCGTGTAGCATCTCCTCTTCTTTTAATAAATGTCTGTAAACATCTGGGAAGTGAGGAGACCAGTTGCTGGAGTTTTAGGAGAGGAATGTCGTCCCATTCTGGTCTGATGCAGGATTCTAGCTGCTCTACAGTCCTGGACCTTGGTTGCTGGATTTCTGCTTCCATGATGCTCCAGATGTTGTGTATTGGTGAAAGGTCTGGACTGCAGGCAGGCCAGTTCAGCAGCTGGACTCTTCTCCTGTGAAGCCATGCTGCTGTGATGGATGCAGGATGTGGTTCAGCATCATCTTGCTGAAATCTGCAAGGCCTTCTCTGAAAGAGACGTTGTCTGGATGGAGCAGATGTTGCTCTAAAACCTCCATGTACTTTTCAGCATTGATGGAGCTTCACAGATGTGGAAGCTGCCCACGCCATAGGCACTAATGCAGCCCCATCCCATCAGAGATGCAGCTTTTCACCTGTCCACTGATAACAAGCTGGATGCTCCCTCTCCTCTTTAGTCTGCAGGACACGCCGTCCATGCTTTCCAGAAAGAATTTCACATTTTCATCCATCTGACCACAGAACAGTTTTCCACTTTGCTGGTCCAGAGAAAACATCTGTGTTTCTGGATCCTGTTCTCACTCAACTTCTTCTTTACATGACAGAGCTTTAACCTGCATTTGTGGATTTCAGGGTGAACTGTTTATAGACAGTGATTTCTGAAAATGTTCTTGGAGTTGCTCCTCTAGTTGTTTTTGATTAATACCAATTACTTTTTTAGCCTTTTGTTGCTCCTGTTCCAACTTTTTACAGATGTGTTGCTGCCATCAGATTCTAAATTAGCTCATATTTTCCATGAAATGGTAAAATGTCTCGGTTTCAGCACCTGACATGTTATTTATTTTCTGTTGGAAATAAATTATTGGTTGATGAGATTTGCAAATGATTACATTCTACTTCAACTCTTTTGGATTTGGGGTTATACTAGATCAGGTAACTAATATGATTTTTTTTCTCTTTAGTTCTGTCAGGCTTACAACTTTGAGTACCTGACCGGTCGAGTGTGGATTGGTTTCTGGCTCATCTTCATTGTCCTGGTGATTGTGGCAGCAGAGGGCAGCTTCATGGTCCGCTACATTTCACCTTTTACCCAAGAGATTTTTGCTTTCCTCATCTCCCTCATCTTCATCTACGAAACTTTCTCCAAGCTCTTTAAGGTAAGCTACCAGCAGTACTACTCATCCACAAAATTTGATATCAAGAAAATCTTTATTAGCATCACAGAATCCATTTTAATCATTCAGTAATCACATATACAAGAAGCCAGTATAGTTAAATGCACTTTTGTTTCCAGGTGTTTAAGGAGCATCCACTGATGGCAATATACCCCACAGACTCCACAGCAACTTATGGTTTTCATAATCATGACATTCCCATCTTCAACCAGCCCAACACCGCTCTTCTGTCTCTGGTGCTCATGATGGGCACTTTCTTTGTTGCATTCTTTCTCAGGAAATTCAGAAACAGTCGCTTTTTGGGTGGTAAGGTAAGGTGTGCAGGAGACTGATAGCCCCTCTGTGGATCATTCTCTTAAAAACTTGATGGTGAACTTTTATTTGCAAAATTTAACAGTGAATCTAGATTTTAACACTTTTTATATCTCATTTCTTTGTAAGAATTTTATTAATCTTTTGCAATCCAAATGGGATTAACCAAGTTTTTAAAAATATTCATTCACCCAATAAAGAATGTTTCTCTGATTTATTTAAGGCTTGTGCTAAAGTAATCTTTTGTGCTGAGGCTTGTTTTTTTTATTTTAATTAACATTTAGTTTCTTAATTTTCTCAGGCCAGAAGAATTATTGGGGACTTTGGCATTCCCATCTCAATCTTAGTTTCTGTATTGGTGGATTACTCCATTACTGACACTTACACACAGGTAATTTCACCATCAATAATTTTATATTGTGGCAACAAAAGTGCCTTTTTAAAAAAGATTGTATATACATTTTTCAGTCCTTGAATATGACTGTTTTTCTTTTCAGAAACTCAATGTCCCGTCAGGTTTTTCAGTCACATCCCCGGACAAGAGAGGCTGGTTCATCAGTCCATTTGGTGACAAGCAGCCATTTCCAACCTGGATGATGGGAGCATCTTTTGTTCCTGCCCTCCTCGTCTTCATTCTCATTTTCATGGAAACTCAAATCACTTCGTGTGTGCCCTTAAATTTTTTACATCTATACTACACTAGAGTTTGTATGTGTTTAATGGCAAATGTATAATTTATATGTGGTGAAGTTTGTTTCTAAAAACATATTTTTTCACTACCTTTTCAGATTGATATGCAGTAAAAAGGAACGTCGCCTTATTAAAGGCTCAGGCTTCCACTTGGATCTCCTACTTATTGTCGTCCTTGGTGCCATCTGCCCTCTTTTCGGCCTGCCGTGGCTCACTGCAGCCACTGTGCGCTCTGTCACCCATGTCAATGCACTCACGGTGATGAGCAAGGCAACAGCTCCAGGAGAAAAGCCCATGATTCAGGAGGTGAAAGAGCAGAGGCTAACCGGGCTTCTTGTGGCTGTGCTTGTTGGTAAGAGAGTAAATGGGCTAAGGTGTGCCCAGTGAATGTCATCCTGTCTATAAAAAGCAAATGTCATATTGTAGCCTGTTTTTTTTTATCTTCATCAATTTTATCTATATTCATATTCATATAGGTTATATGCTACTGATTAGCTGACATCTTCATTTCTCACACTCCTCTTCAATGCTTAAAGCTTACTAGCGCCTGTTTAATGCTAGACCTAACTAACTACTCTTTCATACTCAAACTTCATAGCTCCTCTTTAATAGCTGAGCTAACTAATTTCTCTATAATGCCATAGCTACCTAACTCCTCTTTAATGCTATAGCTAAGTAGCTCCTCCGTAATACTAGAGCTAAGTTCTCTTTAATGCTAGTGCTAAGTAGCTCCTCTTTAATGCTATAGCTAACTAAAACCTCTTTACTGCTATAGCTAAGTAGCTCCTCAGTAATGCTAGAGCTAACTTCTATTTAATGCTAGAGCTACGTAACTCCTTTTTTATACTAGAGCTAACTAACTCCTCTTTATGCTAGAGCTTAGCTGCTCGTCTTCAATGCTAGACCTAAGTAGCTCCTCTTTAATGGTAGAGCTAATGATGCATTCCAGTTGTCTCAGAATTCCAAGTGGTCGAGAGTAGGTGACATCACCAGGTAGATGGAATCCAAGTTGGTGCAAAAAAATGGACGCCTCCAAAACAGCCAACTTTTGAGCGTCAACATCTATAAATGGCGTATAAAAGGAGAATATCACAAACTCATTGTAAAAATTTCAACCATGTCAGCTAATTTTAATGAATTATAAACCACAACATTTTACCCCAACGAGCCCCAATGTAAGACCATAATTATTAATAACAACTTGCTGCTGTTTACACTAGAAACATAACGAACACAAAATGTATTATATAGAATTTTAATAAGGACATGCAGCCATATTTAAATCTGGAATCTCGGGATCCTCTGAAACATGAGATAGCTATTTGGAAAAATTAGATCACTTTGTCATTTCCGGCAAAAATACCTCGGAATTCAGAGTTACGAGGACAACTAGGTCCTCTTTAGTGCTATAGCTTAGTGCTACTACTAATTAGCTCCTTTTCAACGCTATTGCTAACTAGCACTACCTTGCAATGCATTAGAAACACCACAGCTTCATTAGAATCTCATGCATGTGTCTACTCAGTACTTTTTGGGCTTGATCTTTATCATTTAAACACCCATCACATATGCACAAGCATTTTTTACCCAAATTGCAAGTAAACATAAAAATGCAACTGAGGAAAAGGTTTTTCATCAACTCACTGCATCACTTTTAGCAATAGCTTAAGGAAGTGGTCACCGAAAGCTGTTCAAGTGCAAGAGATGTGCTTTATCCTTTGTGGAAAAACATAGATTTTTTTTTCATGAACTGATTTAATGTTTAGTAATAATTCTGGCACTATTACCACAGTAGCCTATAGCACCTTTCATTAAGCATGAGGTGTGCGCTGTGCGCACTAATGAGGATGCATTTACTGGGCAGCTGGTCAATGCTTTATCTGGGCGGTGATGAGGGCTCTGAATGCCAGCAGACCCAGAGTGCAGCAGCAACATGCATTCAACACAGCAACACAGTTTCAATAATCTTTGTCTCTGGCATTCCAAAAATATTTACATAAATATTTCTTTTGTGGTGTATATGCCTTCTCCCCGCAACAACATCTGCAGCCATTTGTGCGTAAAGTTGTACCAGTTAACACCTGCCTTTCAAACATGCTAAATATAGACACAAAATTAGCCAGTGCATTCAGTTTCATGTTTGGTAAATCACATTGCATGTGCTACGTTGATCTATTTGCATCTACTCCCAATTTTTTACCTAGTTAGTAAATTCACTGCAACATGTTTTTGGATGTGCTGTTAAGTTTGCACATGTTTTTACACATGCAAACCTTTAGTAAATCAGGCCGTTAGTCTTTCCAAGTGAAAATGGGTTATTTCTCACTGTTCTGTCCCAGAAAATCTTTAATGAATTTCAAACAGTATCGTAATATAGCTAAAAATGTTGCAATTTTAAGACTGGCAGTGCATGAAATCCAGCCAATCTGGAAAAATCTCAGTGAGTAAAGATCGAGCTGTAAACTACTGTTAGATGCATGTGACCTTTAAGTCCTGTAAGGCACTGCATGAAAAACCGCCATATTTATAGTCAGAGCTATATGAGCTCAGGGTTACCTTGGAAAATCTATTTTCACTAACAACAAACAATTTCTGAATTAGAAAATATAACTTGAAAGTGAATTACACAAGAGGGCCATCTATCAACTCCGCACCAAAGCTCATGTCAGCTCATGACAGTGAACACAGGTTTGCGATTAGATGAGCTTTTGCTGTTCTACATGCCGAAGGTGAGACATAACACCTAGGCTCTTATCAGAGAAAGTGTAACAGATGGTATGGGGATGCATTAGTGTGAAGACATCATTGATGCAGAAGTGGATATTGAAATTTTGAAGAGACATGTTACCATTAAGGTGACATCTTAGATTATTATAGCAGTTGAATGTCAGTCCTCATTCTGCATGACTTCACATACACAGTGTGTGTGTGTGCTTAACTGACCTGCCTGCAGTCCAGACCTCTCCCCTATCTAAAAACATGGTAGATAATGAGGAGACGGACCAGGCACTGACAACCTTAGACTGTCAGGCAGCTGAAATCTTTCATTGGCATGGATCAGTGCAGACATTTCAGCTGAACAGAATAGGTTCTGAATGACATTGTATTTCAAAAGTGTAATTAAAAGTAATGGTGATGTAACACAATACAAAAAAACTTTTTTTCAGTGCGTGCTGTCATCCAATTTCTGCTTTTTTTAAAATTGGGTCTGTATGGAAGGCGGTTTTCACATTTTACTTTACGACATCAATATCTTTCATCCTCCATGAGGCAGAGAAGACGAAACGAGCAATTATTCTGTTTAATTTTGGAGATGCAGGATTTTTTTTTTTTTTTTTTTTTACATTAATTACGCTGTTAAAATCTCCCAGCGAGTAAACATGAACTAGAGAGTGTAGAGTGGCACCTCAGCAGTTCATGCATGTCTAGACAATCATGAGGTATGACTCAGCCTCTGCAGCACCACAGAACGATAGTTGTTTTTCAGATCAATCATTTTTATTGTGTGGGACATTTTTGCTTATGGTAAAATAAATATAGTTTGATTTACTTTGGGCGTACAACATTGATGGGAATCCCTGATTAAAAAGCTTTTGTTTGAGTGTGTTTGTCTTTTAAAACTTTTCTTTGTTGAGTGAATTTTCTCCCCTTTAAACCTTCACTGTCCACCAGGTATGTCCATCGTGATGACTGACGTGCTGCGCCTCATCCCTCTGGCCGTTCTCTTCGGTATCTTCCTGTACATGGGGGTCACCTCTCTGACAGGCATCCAGCTGTACGAACGCATAACACTCATGGTCACTCCTGCCAAGCACCACCCTGACCACATCTACGTCACCAAGGTAACGCACGCAACTCTGCTCACATGCTTTTTTGGTCCCACTGTCATCAGTGAGATGGGATAACCGAATCCAGCAGGGTAATAACCAAAGCCAGAACCCACACTGCGTTCCCCGACAGCTTTTCAGTGAACTGAGTCAGAACAGAAACATCAGAGGCTGGGAGGCCAAAGAGTCCGAGACATAACTGAAACCTGAGTAATGACAAGCTCCTATTAGAAACATGTGCACCAGTATTCTGGTTTGATTCATGGTTTTTAGCTTTGTTTTGGAAGAGGAACCTGATTATTTATCACATATTAGTAACTAAATTACACAATTTTCTTTCTGGCTACTTGGTCACCAAGATATTCATCACTCTGCTGTATGACTGCATTTAGACAGTACATTTCTACTCTCACTGACCACTCAGAACCATTTTCAGTATTTATATTATTTGCATGATTGAGCAATTGAGGTAAACTGTGATATTTACACAGACGTCCACAGCATCATATAAATAATATAATAAAAAATATAATATAATATAATATAATATAATATAATATACAATATAATAAAAAAGTGAAATATGAATATAAAATTATAATGACATATTATAATAAATACATTGATTTAAAAATGAAAATGTTTTTAAATTGCTAAGAATGTAATTAACAATATATATATATATATATATATATATATATATATATATATATATATATATATATATATATATTTGTTCATTATTTCTTATATATATAAGAAATAATGAACAAAAAATTTCAGATAAATAATTTAAATAAAAATTTATATTAAAAATGTAATTTAATTATGATGTATATATTAGAAATTAAAACCTACAATTAAAAGCATTGTTTTTTAAATGTAACACTGTTTAATTCAAATAAGATAATAAAAAAATAAAGATATCAATAAAAATACCTTTTAAAAATAGAGATTTAATAATAAAATTAATTAATGAATTAATAAATTATACCTTTCATACTTGTTTTGCTGATAAACCTCCACAGTGAATGTCTGCATCTGTCTCTCAAACTGGCCTGTATATCATGTCTCACCAGTAGCTGAGCCAACACGCCACTACTCACTTAAACAGCCTCTTTCTGTCCAGATGTACTCTTAAAACCACCAAGGCGTTAAAGCAAAGAACACATAAAACTGTTTTAGTCTTTAGAAGTTTATTTCTAGAAACTAAGGACAAATATCCACCCTTTCTTCTATTTCTTAGAGAAGATTCAGAGCTTTCCACTAGATGGAGCCCAGGTCATGTTAGACTTTCTTTCTGGAGGGGAACAGCTTTTGGGATTGAGTTTGTGTTTAGTTTGTCTCTGTATGCCTCCTACTGTATATTTATGTGACTTTACAGCAGACTATGTTGTACATTTCTCCAACCAACCCAGTGTGTGTTTCTTTAGGTGAAGACATGGCGTATGAACATGTTCACCATAATCCAGCTGGGATGCATCGTGGCGCTGTGGGTTGTGAAGTCCTCGGTGGCCTCCCTGGCCTTCCCCTTCATCCTCATCATGACGGTGCCGCTGCGTCGCCTCATCCTCTCCAGGGTTTTTGAGGAACGCGAGCTTCAGGCGGTAGGTTTGGGTAACGAGGGCATTCCAGGAATGTATGAAACTTTGCCACAATTATCTTGTCCCGCATGGCCTCAGGATAGTTATTTTTACAGCAAATTTAACATTACATTGATGTTCGCAATTTTTGTGTTTGTGTTCAATTGTAAAATCGTTCAGAGAAATGCTGCAGATGAACTTCAGCCCTCACATTCCAGATCATATTCTGCTCTCTGATAATGGACAGCTTTCTTCACCACATTTATTCAAATCATGTGTAAATATTTCTCTTTGCTCTGAGTCCTCACTAGAAAGAGAGACACAGCACTTGCTGAAGCTGAGTATCAAGTTTTCTTGGCTAGATCTCTTAATCCCCATTTATGTCATCACCATCACATTAAAGTTTATCATTTCCAAAAGGTCGTCTTTTTTAAGAACTTAGATAAACAGCCTTGTTCTTAACTTCTTGACAGTTTGTTTTGTGCTCATCCGAAGGTCTCATAATTACCTTTAAATGTAAAAACTGAAACTTTCTATACATTTTCATCATTTCATTGTCTATTATCTGCTGAAAGATGATGATTTCAGAGAAGAAAAGTTACCTTAGGATGTAGCAGTATTCTCAGGAAATGTGAAAGATAATGATCTATCTGGCCAGGCGTCAATGTTATTCAGACACAGGATGTTGAAAGCAAAAATCCAGAGAAAGAACAAGTTAGAACAGAACATGAGCGCATTTTTAGAACAACACTGAAGGTTTTTTGTAAGTGGAAAGATGCTATAAATGGTTTACCAGCTGGTTCTCCTTCCAGTTTTTATTTGATTGATTAAAGTTTTTTGTGAGAGAAAGTGATAAACTTTTCCAAGAGAAGAAAAACTTAGAGCACACTTTTTCTACAGATCAGTTTTGATGACTTGTGTGGTACAGATCTGCAAGGATCCGGAAAACAAACCAAACTACAAATGGAACTGGCACAAAAGACGGACAAGATGCTCCGTCTTTTCCATAGAGCATGTAGTAGAAAAATGAATTACCAAGAGTCTGGAATGAGTAAAAGTATAACAAAGTTTAATAAAAAGTAATAAACAGAGACAATTACTTGCAAGCAATGAGAATGGTCGTTCTGACTCACACAAAGTCAGAAAAAGACTCAGAGGAGGCAATTAAAAAACAATAGGTTATACATTTCTGTTGGAAAAGTCCTCCTTCCTCAGGACCTTGGGCAGACACCTGGACTGGCGTCAAATACATGTCATGTCTAAGAACCAGTCTGACCAAAGTGCTGAGGAAAGACCAGATAAATGTCATCTTACCCTCGTAGTGAGCTTAGAAACAGAGCAAATGTATTTGAAGCGAATAAACCTTAAAGCGTGATGTGTAAAAATGTACAATGTAAAAAGTGGAATAAGTGGAACATAGTAACAATGAATACATAAATGTAATATGAAACTAAGACTGAGTAGTGTTTTTAGGGCTTCATATAGTTTTTGAAACTTAAACCTTTAGCGAGGAAGGTTTTTCTATCCTATGCTGTTCTTCCTTTAGTTTATGTTTGAGATGCCTCAGTGATTTGAGGGACTGTAGTAATGTACAGAATCAGAAAATAGTGTCTTTTTCTAAACATATATTGACCTATAAAACCTCTAATTTGGTTCTGTTTTATAAGAGTTGGCCTTTGCAGACACAGTCTTCACATGCTGTACTAAGATTTGATAGAGGTTTATACCTACATAGGCATCATGCTAGAGATATTCATATTCATCCTGAAAGTGGCTGTTTTTTTGTTTTGTTCATTTTAGTCAAGCCTGAAACTTTTTCCATTTGTGTTATGTACCATCTACATTTATTCTTTACCAGTAACACATCAATGGATATTTACACGTTAACAAATCTCACAAGCGTTCCCTTTACTGTGATTCTAATGGTGTAATAGCCCTCAGGGTTGCAGATATACTCATTTCATTATGAGATGCAATTTTATGAAATTGTCATTACACAAATTAAATTGCCCCTTCCCCCCCAGGTGGTTCTTTAAGCTAACTAAAGCCCTTTTCACGCTGTCTTCTCACAGCTGGACTGCGACGAGGATTCTCCCAACTTCGATGAGGACGGACGAGACGAGTACAATGAGATCCACATGCTAGTATAAATCCAGAGCAGACCCTGGTGATAAGAACTTTGATTGTCAAAGCACACACGCCTCTTTGGAAACCTTCAGTGTGTCTGGGTAGCAAGAGGAGCTCCCGTAATGATGTTTGCAAACCTACGGAAACCATTGCAGGATAAGCTCTACTTTTTTGTTTATTCCAGTTTTTAAACCAGCACAGTGATGGTGGTGTCATGTTAATCTCCCTAAAGATGTTATTTTGTCAGCGGCCAGAAATAGTACATTCCTAACATGGACAATACAAATGTTGCGAAACAACACTTGTAACATGAAAACGTTTTATCCTTTGTTATCCCTTTAACTACTCCACAGGTCTGGGGCATAAGTGCAATGATAACGTTGACCTCTGGGACAACAGGCTGGAGAGTTTAGGCTAAATTGTGAAGAAAAAACAAGAAACAGAAAAAGCCAAACACACAATTTTCTTGTTTATCAAGAAATGGATTCTCATCAAAACTGATCATTTTCAGATGAATTGACCCTAAAATAATTTCTTTAAACCCTGAGTTACTGTCACTGCCTGTAGTTTAGCTGCCTTCTTCCTGTTTACCGCCGTACTGCCATTACCTTTGAATAGCTACGATGTGTAAACAAGGAGTTACGTCATCCATTTCTTTTCTGTACAGACTTTTAGAAATTAGCACTTTGACTGGAGTTTGGTTTTGTTGCTGCCAGCCGAGCTCCCCGGCTCGCCACCCCTCCTTAAACTTAGTCGTCTCCTTGAAGCCAAAATCCCTAAAAGAGAGCTGCTTCAAGGGTTGTTACAGTCATTTGTTAGGTGTTTGATACCCCTCACACCAGTCTGTTGGTCCTTTTATCGTGACCTTAGCTAACATGGTCCTGACCTTTATTTTTCTACTTCATTGTGTCTATTTATTTTGTGATGTTTGGACTTGATGCCATGCAAGATTCTCACTGGTGTTTAGACTCCAAATACCTTAAAACTGCTATAAGAATGAATCTAAAATAAAGAAAAGAACATAGTTTTGGTTGACACATTTCTTCATTTGTTCTTTTACCTTTCCTTTGCAGACTTCCACAGCTTTGTGCATCTTCCACAGATGTCATGAATAACAGAATGACACACCTGTCTGGTAAAACAACCTCACAAGTGGTGAAAATGCTGGTCGCTGTCAAGCATTTGCTGGTTGTATGAATGTCACATTTTATCAAAGGGCTGTGAGCCTGGATTAATGATGAGCCGAAAACCACTAGATTTATTTTCCACCTCTTTTTTTTTTTTTTTTTTTTTTTAATTTTATTTTCCACCTCTTTTTTGAAGCAGTTATTGGAATATTAACCAGCGGAAACTTTGCAACAAGTTTTCAAGAGAAATCCACTCAAAATCAGGAAAAGTTGGGAGGATTTATCAAAGTACGGCAACCAGCTGCTCAATTTTATTCAGGTGCAGACTTTTTGTGTTTTGCATCAACCTATAATAAGAGAGTCAACATGTAATCTTTAGATTGTCAAAACTGACAATCAACCGATACATTTAAATTAAATTTAAATAATAAGCTTCCCTTGATTTAGTTCAGTTACCTGAAGGCAGCAGACTTTCATTTACTGTGTCCTATTCACCACCATTCTCAGAATCCTGGAAGTGAGTCTCAACTGGGATTTAAACCCCTGATGTCCAGTTCCCAGACAGCTTTGCTTGTATCGGGTTGGACCCTATTTTTTCTTCAGAACTACTTTAATTCTTGGTGTCATGGATTCAACAAGGTGTTGGAAACCTTCCTCAGAGGTTTTGCTCCATATTGACATGATCGCATCATCATGCAGATTTGTTTGCACCAAGACATCTTGGTCCAGACAACTGCTGCCTTTTGGATATTTTCTGCTCCTCTGATGATTTAGTGCCAATATCCTCAACCTTGGTCCCCAAAGTCCGGCATCCTGCAGGTTTTAGAAGCTCTCCTGCTGCAAGACAACTGATTCAGACTTGTGCAGAGCTTGATGTCAGCCCTGGAGGATCAGGATTGAGGATCCCTGGTGTCAGGCCAACAACCATTCCACATTCAAAGTAACTTAAATCTCCTTTCTCCCTCATTCTGATGTTCATTTTGAACTTCATTAAGTCATCTTCACCATGTCTACATCTCTAAATGTATTGAGTTGCTTCCCACACAGGGAAAGATGCACTCATTTTACAGCAAGTGAAAAGCCCAAAGTTTGTTTTTATTTTCAGTTTTTAGGTTTTAAAGAGTCATTTAAAAAATAACTTTCTCCACAATAAAAAAGTCGCGAGATTCTAATCCGGCTTTTTGTCTTTTCCAGCAGGGAAACACACCTGAGGGCATAAACTCATGTGATATTGTTCCCTCTGGAAGGAACACAGCTTTGAAGGTCATCCTGCTGATTTGTTACCTTATTTTTAACCTTTAAATTAATCCTAAATTTTTCATTCTTCTTTGTCACATAAAATATATTATAAATATTAAAACTACCACATGAAAAGAATCCTGCTGTTAAAAGCAGCTTGTTTAAGTGTTTCTAACACAAAACTTACTGACCTCATGTTCATATACACTTAAAATTAAATTGCAGCTACTTTTGAATTCATTGTTGAATTTTGCACATAATCATGTGATAATTCACAGAAAATCCTCTGATTAATCATGATAACAAATTTTTATCCTTTAGCTGAAGATCTTCACTCTGGAAAAGTTCATTATTCTGAAAAGTTCATTAGTAGTGTCCCAAAACTGTGTTTCATGTGGACTGACACAAACACAGAGGCTAAAAGTTCTCTCAGTGGTTTATTTGGACATTTCCAACATGACTTTAATCTCTCAGGGAATGTTTACAGATATAAGATGAGCTGAAGAAGAAAACTGATGATGGATGATATTTAGATATCTATTTACTAAAGGTTTTTAATTCTCCATAGCTCCCACAAAAACCTTATCACCATTGCTGTCCCCTTAATAATCTTTGGTTTAAAACTGGTGGGCAAAGATCAGAAAACAGACAGATGTTAAAGTCCACCGTCCTCAACAGTGTCTGGTGTAATAAAACCTCATGGGCTCTTTCACCTCTTACCACCTTCTACCAGTGAAGGTGGCACAATTTCACATGAAATTCTAGATTTTGATAGATGTTGGAGTTTTACATTATAAAGGACTGACTCTGCACTTTGACTGTTCCCAAACATTTAGTTAGATTTTAAGTGACTAAACGTAGTTATCAGGAGATCGTTTACAGAAGACTTAGTCCAGGCTAACAGTACTAAGGTAAAACAGGATCAAGTTACTCTTAATTTATTCACTTTTACCTGCCAAGGAGAACATATTTCAGAGTATCAAGCTTCCTGGTATTGATGATTTTTACAGAACTGGGTGTGCTGAGGTCGACAGTGATAAATAGTAGACAGTTAGAGGAGGCTGAACCCTACAGTTGGTTCTGCCTTGCTTAGATAACACGCCAACATGTGTGTTCACAGATGTCTTGTATAGGTAGTTGCTTTTTCCAAAGCTTTATTTATTTGATTTAATCTTCATCCACCAGAACTACTAGAGTCTAGTTGAAAAAAATGTTGTAAAATACACACAAACCCTACAGTAGAGCCAGCAGTGATTTATAATCCATGTAAACTGATCGCAAAAACAAGTCCTAACTGTCCTACATGACTGGATGAACCGAGCAGGAATTCTGTCTCAGGGTAAATTGACCTTAGATCAGTAAATATGGCTTTTCAACCTTGTAGTTTGTTGACTTTTCTTGTGTACAGAGTGGCCAGGGTGACCAAACACGTGCTATGGGAAAAAGAAAAAAAATCTACAGCTTGTGGTTCAGGATTTTATGTTACACAACGGAGTCAAAAGGTCAAATGAAGAGAATTATGTGTTCATCCAGCGAGGTGACGTAGAAGTTTAACTGTAAATTAATCATGTTTTTCCTCCTTGATTGTTCTAAGGCTTCCACTGGAAGCCCTGCTTTGATGTGAAGCATACACCTGCTTGAGTGTGTGTTCGATTCTGCAGCTTCCCGAGTTAATGAGTCACAGAATGTGCTTTGCATTAACCCTGCACAGCCTTTTTTCATCCAAGTGGGTTGCATTATTAATGGACCTTTCCAGCCCAGTATTTATATTTCAGGGTTGCAGGTTTGCAGAGGCAAGCGAAGGGCAAAGACCCTGGGACTTCTTCATAAGAGTTACCGATATGTTTTCACATATTTCATTTATGGAGGGTAATTAGTGACAAAGTTATTAAGTGAGTAGCAACAGTAAACAATGTCCTATTGCTATGAAATTAAATTAAATAAAAACAACTTAAGAAATGTTTTGTTTTGCTTCTTCTTACCCTGAAATAGTCTTTTACTATAAATGAAAAAAGTAAAGTAAAATAATAAAACCCATATTTTAGAGTTGTGATGCTGTGTAAAATGTAAATAACAGAATGCAATGTTTTGGTTTTTTTTTAACTTAATAACCCATATTTTATTCCCAAACATAAACAACATATCAGATGTTGAAACTGAGACATTTTACCATTTCATGGAAAATAATTTGAATTCATTGTAAATCTAATGGCAGCAACACATCTGTAAAAAGTAGTTCCAGGGTGATGTTTAGCATTATCAACTGTCTGTAAACAACCTTTAGCCTTGTCCTATGCACACAGAGATTCCTCCTGATTCCCTGAATCTTTTGGTGAAATTATACACTGTAGATGATTAAGCTTCAAAGTCATCACATTTTACTTTGAGGAACATTTTTCTAAAAGTGTTTCATAATTTTTAGACCCAGTTTGTCTCAGATTTGTGAACCTGTGTCCATGAAATTGAAAATGAGCTCATATTTTCCATGAACCACCATCTGACCATCTCATTAACCCATATTTTATTCCCAATAGACCATACTATACAAATCATTACATTTAGTTTTTATTTACATTTTACAACCCATCTCAACCAACAACAAAACCCCTAAATGGTGCCCCCATTTTCTGAGTTTTGATATTTTTGGCCCCTTTAAATAAAATGCAGCTGAGTCTACTGGAAATGATAAGAACTTTTTTACTATTCTACTGAAAATCTGGCCATCCACATGTCTCTTTAAAGATAAATATGTTTTGGCAAAAAAATATGTGTTTAAGTACTCTGACGTAAATGGACTGGACATTAAACAGGTTTTCATTCTAGTCTCAGACATCGGTACATTTACACATCTTGCATTAATAAACACAGATTATTTTGACAAAAATAAAAGCATGTACAGCAGCTATGATGGTCCACAGTGCAAAAGGTAGCCGTTTCACAAAGGCAAAAATTGTAAAATTACTACTTTCCTGTTGTACTTCATACAACAATTGTCACATCATTCAGCTGCACTTGGTTCAGGCAGGAACTCCTAATGGATGATGCATCATCGTAGCATAGTGTTGATGGGAAATGTAGTCATTTGCTTCATTAATTGATGTATACATATACACTTCATTTATTGGTACAGGTCTGACTATTTTCAATAATTTAGCTCCATTAGAAGAACCCCAAATGGTTCTTCATTTAGTATCACTTGAAGATTTATTTATTAATTGACCCGTCATGACATGCAGAACAGTGATCTGTGTATCAAATTGTGCCGGACAGATTTACTCTGCCATGGGGAACATCTTCTATGTATGCCTGCCCTTCATAATTTAATTGGTTTTTATTTATGATAACAGTGATTACAATAATAATATAAACAATATCAGAAATATATAAATAAAAATAAATAAATACATAAAAAAAAGGCATGACATCCAGCTGCTACCTCCGTGGTGATGGTGCAGACCACCCAACCACAGCTGAACCTTGGCTCTGTTGTTGTTGAACCTTTCCTAATTCACCATCATCAGACTTAAGTACAAGGCTTCTGGCAGTCTGGGACTTTAACATATGGAATAGTGTATTCAGCTATTATATAACCATAAACCAGATATATGTGAAGGTTAATCACTGATATTTTCTCTAGAGGAACAAAATCATTGTGAACAATATCTTTTGGAATCTTTGGGAATGTCTTTTATATTTCTGTAATTGTACATAGAAAAGCAGTAGTTACTTTGCAGGATTAGTGTTCCTGATTTTAGCACAGACAAACTAACAGCCACACACACACACACACACACACACACACACACACACTTAGATTTTTTAACACTAACAGTATTCTGTCTTCACATTAATCTGGTTTTAGAAAAATCACAACAATTGCTGCTATTAAGGTTTTGAATTACACTGTTGAAGCACTGGACTGTCGGAAATGTTGTGCAGCTGTTTTTATTGATTTATCTAAAGCATTTGACACAGTAGACTATATCATCTTGACAGAAAGACTCTGATACTGGCCTATCTGAACATGCTGTGGGATGGTTTTCTAACTGCGTTAAAGCTAGAACTCAGTGTTTCAAGTTTGCTGGGTCTTCACTATGGAGGTATTTCCTTTTCCTTTATTTAGTTCCTTTAATTAAGAGCATAATTGTTTGATTTCTTTTTTTTTTTTTTTTTTTTGCCCTTGTCCTGTCAGCAAACCAGCGACAGGACAAGTTAATTCGGTTTGGTGGCCTCAGAATTGGGTCTCTGCCCTTTGGGGATGATGTGGTTCTGTTGGCTCTCGCTGGAGCGATTCACAGCCGAGTGTAAAGCGGCTGGGATGAGACTCAGCACCTCCAAATCCGAGACCATGGTCCTTAGCCGGAAAAGGGTGAAGTGCTTTCTCCTGGTCATGATTGAGATCCTGCCCCAAGTGGAGGAGTTCAAGTGTCTCTGGGTCTTGTTCACGAGTGAGGGAAGGATGGAGAGGGAGGTTGACAGGTGGATCGGTGCGGCGTCTGCAGTGATGCGGACGCTACATCGGTCTGTCGTGGTGAAGAAGGAGCTGAGCCAAAGAGCAAAGCTTTTAATTTACCGGTTGATCTACATCAAATTACTCTCACCTATGGTCACAAACTGTGGGTAGTGACCAATAGAACAAGATCGCGAATACAAGCGGCCGAAATGAGTTTTCTCCATAGGATGGCAGGGCTCTAGAGACAGGGTGAGAAGCTCGATGATCCGGGAGGGACTCAGAGTAGAGCTGCTGCTCCTCCACATCAAGAGACGCCAGATGAGGGGGCTCGGGTATCTGGTCAGGATGCCTCCTGGAAGCCTCCCTGGTGAGGTGTTCTGGGCATGTCCCACCCAGAGGGGGCACACTGTGATGACTACATATCTCGGCTGGCCTGGGAAAACATCAGGATCACCCCGGAGAGGGAAGTCTGGATTTCCCTGCTTAGGCAGCTGCCCCCATGACCCGACACTGGATAAGCAGCAGAAAATGGATGGATGGATGGAACTTGTCCTGTCCAGTATTGTAGCAAACAGAATGATGGTCTGGCTTCTGTGTTGTGTCTAACAAATTTGCTTTGCCAAGGGTAACTTTATAGGTATAATGCTCCTATTGATAATCTAATTTTTAGTTGTTTTTTTTTTAAATATATAGTTTTATGTTGTTTATTTGGAATTTATGTAATCTTGCTGGATCTGACCAGAGAGGACAGAAAAAAAAAAACAGAAAAGTAAAAAGAAAAGTATAAAAAAGGAAGAAGAAATAAAGACACAGTAGACAGAAGCAACAACTTTTAATTCAACCTAACACCAGACAACCAACTGCTACACCAGTACAGAGTCACAACAGAGATATTCCTACAGCTTTTACAGGTAAATTAAGCCTACAATCATCAGGAGTACCTAAAAAATAACTGAGACAGAAACAACAACATGTATCACAACAATAACCAAAGTACCAAAGACACACGCAACCCAGTGACTGTATCAGCATGCAGAGTATGAGGAATGAGGAGTGTGAGCAGAGATGAGTGTGATCGTGCAAATGTGACCACACCTCTACGGAGGCTAGAGGCAGACTAGGGCGGCTCAGAGACCCGGGCGATGAGCAGATATCCTGAAGCACAAACCCAAGCCATCCCACCACGAAGAACACCCGAGACACACTCCAAAGGTGGCAGAGAAAGGCCTGCCCTGTGGTCACAGGGCACAGGCCCTGACAGGCCAAGATCGACAGGTCCGATCCACCAGGCAAGAACAGCCCCCCACCCCCCAAAAAAAGCAGAGGGCCCGCACCATGCCCAGGAGGATCAGGCCCTACCAGACAACCGCATGGTGTGGGCCAGCATCCTCCCCAATGTTCCAGCCACACACATCGAGAACCAGGGGACCAGGGCATCATCTACCACTCCCCCATCCTTTTACACACTAACCGACCCCTCCATCCTAAAGAGGAGGAGCCACTCCCAGGAACCATAGCCCAAAACCCCCACCCAGACAACCCAGAACAGCCACCCGGCCAAGGGCCAACATCCACTGATTCAGGCCCCACAAGTGGCCATACCTCACCGCCACAAGGCGACCTCATCTGCAGACACCTCCAAGAGCCCAACCAGGGCCGGACACAGAGCCACCCCCACAGCAGAGCAGTCCAGATCTCCAACACGGGAAACCACCAGGGAACCGCAGCCATGAGGCTGCCCCCTCCGTATTCCAACCCCCAAAGCGACGAGGTCACAATCCTCCACCTACACTAAGTGATGGAGCTAATCACAGGGGACCAGAGGGAATGAAATTCAGCTAACTGGTTCTTTGAAGAGGCAAACATTTTCTCTCTACTGATTGGTTTAGTAAGACTGGTGAGTAAACAGATTATTTTTGGTTTTCCAGTTCACAAGGATAGTTTTCTTTGCAAAGCATAAGACCATGAGGATCATGTATGCAGAGTTAATTACCATGTTAATTTTACCCAAGTCACCTAGTAGCCACAGTGTGGGTTTTGCTAGAATATTACATTTAAACCATGTTGACCTGTCATCACATACCTGTAGCCAGAACCTTTGGAGAGGTGTTCAGGGTCACAAGGCACGGAAGTAGTTGTTAATAAGTATTGTTACTGCAGTGTGAGCAAATATTTGATTGTGACAGACCCATTCTGAACATCCTTTGTCCTGTATGAGTTCTATGAAGAATTTTGAGTTGTATTAGCTGCATATTAGTCATTTAAAGGTGTTTAAACATATTTGTGACTATTCATTTTGATTAGTTGTTGGATAAGTCATCCTCCCAATATGAAATTTGAGATAGATTAAGTTTCTAGACTAGATAATAGTCTATATCAGGGGTCTGTAAGCTTTGGCACTCGTGCTACAGATGGCGCAGAATGGTTTTGTATTTTTGAAAGACCATGCTTTGTGCACTTTATGTTGTGAGAATGTTGTGTGGCGAAAGTCAAGTATCAAGTGGCATTTTGAGACAAAACGCGAGAAGAATTTAAAAAATCAAGCAGACAAAGCAGAGTCAATTAAACGTGTTGTGTCCAGGTATGACCAACAAGCTAGCTCCCTCAGTGTTTTTACCTCTGTTAAAAATCACAGAACAGAAGGAAGCTATTGCACTGCCCATTGTATTGCAAAGCATGGGAAACCGTTTACAGATAGCAAATTTATTAAGGAAGCTTTTCTCAGTTGGTCAGATGCTCTCTTTGAAAACTTGCCAAAGAAAGAAACGATCAAGTCACAAATAAAGGACATTCCCACGTCAGCTAGAAGTGTTCAGCGACATATCAATGAAATGGCTGAAAATGTCAGAGTTCAGCAAACAGCAGGATTAAAAGATGCTGCAATATTTAGCATTGCACTTGATGAAAGTGTGGACGTAAATGACATCCTGTGTTTGGCAGTCATGGCAAGGTACTGTGATTCATCTGTCAGAGAGGAACTTTGTTGCCTGAAGCCATTGCTTGACACAACAAAGGAGAAGACATACCCAAGGCATTAATTGAATATTTTGAGGGACGGAGAATTAACATCGGGAAAATGTTTGCAGTGACCACACCCGGTAGGGAGACAAAAGGGAGCTGTCAAACTAATTGAAGAAAAGGTCGATCATCCCATCGTAAAACATAATATATATATATATATATATATATATATATATATATACATAACATAATGTACCAAGAAAATCTGGGTGCAAAAATATCCAATTTGGATCTCAATGAAGTTGTGGCCATGGTGGCAAAGACTATTAACTTATTGAAGGGATTTCAGTCCCTGCTGGAGGAGCTGGGCAGTGCATACACAGATCTCCCTCTCCAGACAGCAGTGAGATGGTTGAGCTGTGGAAAAGTTCTGGAGTAATTTGTCAGCTGCTTTGACGCTATTAAGGCCTTTCTGGCTGAAAAGGGCCAAAAGCATCCAGAACTAGAGGACGAGAAGTGGAGTGTGTTTATCGCTGGCACCTGAGTGGGCTCAATCTCAGACTGCAAGGTGCAAGACAAACTGTTTTGGACATGTTAGAGACATGGAAGGCCTTTGTCGGTAAGCTGGGAGTATTCTCAGATGACATTTCTACCTCCACTTTCCACTACTTCCGACACATGAGAGAGTTTTACTCCCACCGCAACATCAGCACCACTGAAATAATCATGTACATCTGTGAGCTGGAGGCAGAGTTCACAACGCGATTTGTTGATTTTAAAAGCACTGCAGCTGATTTAATTGAACAGCTCAACTCCCTGGGTGACGAAGTTTGCAGAGCTCAGAAAACAGTTAGAAGCCACACCAGTGCAAGATCACGGAGCCCACATTCTCACCTGCTGGGCATCTGCACTTGAGAAATTCAGCTGTCTCATTGGACATTGCACTGGTGCTGCTGTCTGTCCAACATATTCCTGTGAGCAGGTGTTTTCACACATGAAACATATGCTCAGCCCTATCTGCAGTCAGTTAACAACGGAGCATTCTGAGGCCTGTTTGCAGCTCAAAGTAACTAACTACAAGACCCAGATCACAGAGCGCAGCCAAGCAAAGCCAGAGATCACACTAACTAACTGGTAGGCAGCTGTTAATTTGATGTTGCCTCAGTCTACACTTGGTTTTAGTTTAAATGACTAGCTGGTTGTCCATGTCCATGTTTTGGCCTGTCTTCCCAGTGCAATATGTTTATGAAAGCAATTTTTTGAATTACAGAAAAAATATCTTTAACAATATGATTGGATGTGCTCTATATGGATGGAACAAAATACCTGGTATGTTTTTGTGTTGTAAGCTGTAATTTCACTTTTAGTTATGGTTGAAAACGGCACACACAGGTTGCTGATGCCTGGTCTATATATTTTTGATAATAGCTTTGGGGCACTGAAATCCAAGAATTCTGCTACCCTGATAGGTAGCTGCAAGTTTAATTGGTTGTTTAATTGTTTTTAATTGGTTGTTTAATTTGTTTTGTTTTAATTGGTTGGTTGCAAGTTAAATGGAATATTTTTTTTTTACATATAATAGACTGAAGCTGTTAATATTCTAAAAATTTAGTGCTACTGATTCCATATTGTGAAGTGAGAATATTAAATGACAAGAAGTTTCCATTTTCTGTTATATGTTCTGTTTTATTCCTTTATTTTTCCCTTGAGTAAAGTAAATCATCTTTTTGTTTTGCAGGATGTCAGAGTTGTTCCAGATGGGTGTAAGATTACATGAAATAAGTGAAGACCTGGTTATTTTAAGAAATTCCCACCAAGCCATTAAAGCAAAACGGATGTTAATGCTTTTAAAACACTTATGTGGTTTGATGGCTGAGCTGATCAATGGCAGGTCAGAGATAACGAGATCCTCACACAATGCTTGCTCTACATCTAACCATGGTTCATCTAGACCGCTAGGTTTAAGCCATTTGAGATATATTGCAGCTTGTTAGCTAAGCAAAAGTGAATAGTTGGGTAGCTCCAATCCACCGCTGTCTTTAGTCTGTTGTAAAGATTTTAGACTGATACGTGATGCTTGTTTTTCAATAGAAATTTGGATATATGTAAACCAGCTGGAGGATTAGTGGGTATCATTGGAAATAGGTAGTTGACTAGGTAGAACCATCATTTAAATTGTGGCAACCCTCCCCATGAGTGATATGGGTAAGCGCTTCCATGTGAGAGATCATCTCGTATTGTTTTAAGTAGCTGGACATAATTTAGCTTTGTTAGTCCTGATAATCTGGGAGAAATATTTAGGCCTAAATATCTAATGTTTCCAAACTGTATTATAGGATTGGGTGTGTTATTAGGCATCACTACAGTCTTAGACCAGTTAATAGTCAGACACTGATGAGAATTTGTTAATGAGTGTGACTATCTCTGGGAGAGATGTCTGTGAGTTCTGAAGGAAAAGTAATACATCATCAGCATAAAGACTTTTCTTTCTATCCTTCTGACGAGAGCTTTGCTGATTAATTTAAGATCTATGTTTATTAATGAAATTCGACAGGGGCTGGGTGGAAGTGTAGGGTCTTTTCCTGGTTTTAATACCAGTGTAATATTAGCTAAGTTAATATTTGAAAGTATTTTTTGTTTTTCCCTTTATATTTGATATCATATTGTAGAAATTGGATGTCAGCGTTGTCCAGAATTCTTTGTAGAATTCTGCTGGATAACCATCTGGACCTGGGGCTTTATTATTGGGCATATGCTGGGGAGCTTCATGGAGTTCACTGACTGAAAGAGGTAAATCCAAGGCCATTTTATTTTCATGTTTAAATTTTGGAAGATTGATGTTACTAAGAAATTGATCCGCATCTGTTGTGTTTACTTGTGGGTTATATAATGTTTTATAGAATGCTCTAAAAGTGTTATTTATCTTGTCATGGTTGATATTACCTTCTGGATCTTTTACAGAGGAAATTGTTGTTTTCTCCATGTTTGTTTTTAACTGATTAGCCAGGAACCTTCCAGATTTGTTGCCATGTTCAAAGTTCTCCAAGTGAAGTCTTTGCACCAAGAATTGTTTTTTTTTTTTTTTTAATCTATTATTTTATCAAGTTCAAGTTTAGCTTTCCTTATTTCGTTCAGAGTGTGTTCTACTGGGATGACATGGTAATCATCCTTTAGGGATTTCTGAGTTCTAACTCTTTTTCTTATGGTAAGAGAAGGAAATTATTTTCCCTCTCATTACTGCTTTTCCTGTTTCCCAAAGAACACACACTGGAGTTTCTGGCAAGTTGTTGTTTTCTAGATATAAGGACTATTCTCTTTTAAAATAGATGATATTTAAAATGTCACTTTAACTTTAGGTCTCTTTATTTTGGGCGAGGGATATTTTCTATTTCTTTCTTTTTTTTTGTTTAGAACTGAAATGCAATTAAATGCATTTTTCCAACCAGTACTAAAGCTTGAGTTTACAACATTAATGTCTGTGTCTATTATTTTGATTCAGTTGTCTACTAAAATACATTTAAATGAAAAATACTGCTTTTTGGTGCAAATATTCCTATATGATTAAAATGCGATTAAGTATTTCCAAATTTTTTTATTGAGTCCAACCTTAATTTTTACATAAATTTCATATACAAATTTAATATTAATATATATTATTCATTAAAAATATGACAATCACTTCAGTCACTATATGCAGTCACTCAGATTTGGTTCCTACATATTTAACATGACACACTTGGACACAAGATGCCATCACAGCAAGATTTATACTTTGCGCTGCCATTCTTTTAAAAATATCTTTAGTAAAGCCTGGTACACACATAACGATTTTTGGGCTGTTTTGTCCAGATTTTGCCTCTTCCCAACTTCGGATGGCAAACACCCGATCATCGTGGGATTTCCCTGTCTAATTATCATGTTGTCTGTAGTGTGTTACGGGCCGATTTGTCCCAATAATCCACTCCGAAATGGGTTGTAGCTAACAATGTGGAATATTGAACATGTTCAATATTTCAGAGCCGATTTCTGAGGAATGCCAACAACTCGTGCATTCTGACTGTGTGGATGGTGATGTGGTACGAAATGTAACCAATCAGAGAGCGAGCTGGCTGGGGAACAAGGAAGTAAATAAAGTCCGTGTTCATACCATGGATGTATTATAAGAACTGGATAACGGACTGAAAATGGCGGCCCATTCATTTCTATGGAAGTTGCTCACCCAGCGCATACGCCGAAAAAGTTCTCAGGCTTCCGGGTTACTTCCGCATATTGGGCCCATAGAGCATGCGCAGTAGTGTCACCTCCCATCATGCTTCACGTCACTGTGAACGAGCAATGCGCAGCCCAGTGACCTGATCCAGCGACGCGCGGTCACGACATTAATCTGCAGTATGAGAGCTGTACAAACTCAGATGATGATTTTCTACGGCACACGATCGGACCTCGATGTAAAGTAATGATATAATATACGTGGAAAAAGTTGTGTAGTAATTGTTAAAATGATGGTTTGTTTTAATCTGATGAATTTCTATATGGGATTCGTAATAGCCCAATATAAGTCAGTCTATATTGTATATTTGTATAATCCCGTGTCAAATTTTCACGATGACTTACAATTCCTACCTTTATTCATGAATAATTTCAGGCACGTCTTTTGTAATAAATGTTAGAAGTCCTTGTTAATGCATTATTTCATTGTGCTACCCATGCATATTCTCTTTATTTTTCTGCTATTCCCTGGATGACACCAAGATTATCAATTGCGTCTCTTAAAATGTTCCTTTCTTGTGTTTTGCCAGATTCCACTTTGTTAAATGCTGCAGTTTTTTAATTGACAAAGAAAAAAAAACTTTGTTTAAACTGAGGACTATGTTAAGGAAAACTAGGCCACTTGGGTTATCACCATTCTATATTTATTATGTAGTTATGTATTTTATGTATCGTGATTTCCGTTAGGGATTGAAAATGGTTTTGTAGGCTATTTTACCTAACTTGGCGACATTGTGTCGCTGTCATGAAATGGCTCAACACTCCCAAAATATTTAACTGTATATGTATAACAAAATATCACTGACAGCGATGCGTCAAGACTGTTATTCATATTTTATTTGAACTAACGAAAATAGAATAGCAGCTCATAAGACAAAATATTTTAATTAAAAAAAATTCTATTGCCCTCTGGGTGAACAGTGTGATTAAACTACTTAACAAAAAGTGAACTAATGTGAACCAAAATATAAGAAATTAACAAATAAAAAAAAAAGCCACCCTCACTTTCCCCAATCTATTCATGGGCTGAATCTCTCTTTACATAAAATAAACCAGTAAAACGCACTATCAGGTGGTTTAAACAGGTGGTCGTAACTACAACCTAGAGCTAATTAGGATTTAGGTCACAATACGTTTAAAAACAGGAACTATCATGCATGTAATATCAAACATTAAGAATACAAATGTATTAAGTTACTCGATATCAGAAAAAAGAAACTTAACTTTAACTTAACTTTTACGAACAGCTTTCCCATCATATTGAAGTCAACAGCCGTCCTCCTCGCTCCCGACACAGCATGACCGCGCTTCGGCAGTGCATGTGCACAGCCGTGACGTCACCGGAGAAATAGAGACTTTTCTGTGGCTTTTATGGCCTTTTGAAAAATAATTGACGGATTAAATGTCCATGAATTAAAAATATTGAACAGAAAGATTAGTAATTAGCTGTGTTTAAAGCTGAAGACGTCCTGTCAACAGTTTTACAGCCGTGTCTTTTACCATTGTGGCCTATGGGAAAAATGCTTTTTGGGCCCCATGGGATTTTTTGTTGCAGTACCACGAGTGGCCACTGGGAAAAATCGGCGTGCCGCCATTGTTCAGTCCGTTATCCAGTTCTTATAATACATCCATGGTTCATACCATCTCCAGTCTGTTATTTTTTTTTAGTTCTGGCTTTTTCTGTTATCAATAGTTCCAAGACCACTATCATTCCCTCATCCTATTTATCCCATTTCATGCAGTGTGTTGTGTTTTCCTATTGTTACTATGTTTCTTCTTCTTTGTTTTTTGCCGGTTGTTGCAATGGTTGTTCTTCTACGTTTCAACATTTGTACTGCTCGGAGGACTAGATTATACATGAGTTGCAGGACAGCATCGTCATGTGTGTGTTGTTCTGTGATTGGATTATGGGCGCACACCACACACATTTTGATCAAAACGATTCAATGCCTGATTTTTTATCTTCACGTCTGAGGTCTCGAACCGATAAAAAAAAATCTCGTAGGATTAAAAAAATTGTTATCTGTGTACATGGCCTAAGTGTGACTTATCAGTAAGTATAACATTTTAGAAAGACAATGTTATGTTAAGTCATGAGGAATTTTTCACATCTGAAATCATAATTCCATAAATATGTGTTGGGTAGAGATCAATTACAGTGGGACTGAATCTACATAAAACTAAGATTTTGTTCTATCCATCCAATATTTTAACCCATGTGCTCCAGTTTTAATAAAATTAAATATTCAGTCAATTGTCACTTACGCACCAGTTTCTGCCACTGACGGCAGGCATGGCAGTTGGAAAGAGGAGCAGTTCCAACTTTGAGCGGCTTACCATCAATGTAATTGGTAAGTGTCGCTACTGATATAAAGTCATGCTTTACTGCTGACGTAGCTAATGCTGATGCTAAAGCTAATGCTAAGAGACGAGCCTAAAAGTTTAACCCCCTGCAATGTACAAATGAGCCCCGTGTTTTCTTTTTTATAAGTGCGGTTAAGTGCTCTGCCATGTAAATTTTGTTGTAAACATTAACGTGCTTCTTCCACCATCTCAGTATCTTCACTCACAGGCTCGGAGTCTGGCTCAAACATAAATGGCTGAATTCCCTAAGCTGCTGCTTGGTCAAGTTCGCTCGCTATCACTAAGCTGTTGATGTTTTGGAGTCTGACACACTGTGCATGCACTGGGGCAGCCCCTCTTCTGACTCTGGCCTCCCTGCAGCCAATCAGCATGCACCTTATTAACATTAATCAAAAGCTTGCATGAACTCTCACGAGACAAAGTTGTGGTATGAGCAAAGGGTAAAAACAAGCTCTACATTAGATTTTTTTTGTTTTGTTTAATAAGTTTTCAAAAAATTGTTTAAGGACACTTAGAGGACAGTGGATACATGAAAAGTGAAAAAGTGATCAACTTGAACATCTAAGAAAAAGCCAAATGTTTTTAAAATGTCAAGATTTTCTTTGGAAACTATGTTTAAGATTTCAAGGAAAATTGCTACTTTAAGCTAGTTTAGCCAGAGTATAAAAGCTAGCAACTGTTAAATAGCTTCTAGCATGAAATATGCTAGTTTAGCCATTGTTTTCCATGCTTAAGTGTTTTCTTTCAAATGTACATGAACAGTTAGCAACTGCTAAATAGCTGCTAGCATAAAACACACTCATTGTATTCATACTTTTGCTTTTGTTTTGCTTGCTAATAGCAGGTTAATGATGTCAAAAACTAATATGTGTAATAAACTTATTGGTTGACTATTAGATTCAGAAAATGGCAATTTTTTATTCTTTGTTATTGGGATTACTTTGGATATTTTCCATGCTTGTGGACAGACATTATTGATGAAACACTGATTAAAAATAGCCTATGTGTGAACATGCAATTAATGAAGCTACAGGCTTGATCAGCTTGACATTAAGATTGTCAACCCCCTGGTGTTTTTTTCTTACCAATACTTGTTAATATGTATGAAGGCCACTCTTATATTTCCCACACTTGGCTGCATGCAAAAACATTCCTCACTGTCCTTCCAGTTCTAGTGTACTGTTTTGAATTTCCTAAGAAAATGCTGAATAAACAGAAGCATACCAACTCACTTGTGTTTTAAAAAGAAACCAAACATAGCTGATAAATTAATTGAGTAATTTAGAAATGATCATTAGTAAGCTTGAACTATGATCAGCAGAGCCACCAGCTAAATAGTACCTTATTTTTAGCACATCAGAGAACCAAAGCCCATCTATTTATTCCAGGTGGTGAGAGGAACACACAGAAAGGGCAGTAACAGTGTGGCAACAATAACAGGGGCTGTTAACATGATGAGAGTAAATAGTGGGGGGTCTTGGATCTGTCCACAGGATGAAAAGTAGATCTGGTGGACCTTCAAAAAAAACTTATCTCCAAGAGACTTTTTACACCAAGTCTTGCTGATCCAGTGGTCCACACACAGCTTGAGTACATTGTAGTCACTGCAGAAGAAAAGAGCAAAACAGAAGAGAAAGTTAAGGCTTGAAAACGATTTTAGGAGTACCAAGACTTTAATGATGATGTTTCATTATTAAAAGCAGTGATGTTAAACTGGAGAATATAAATACAAGTTAAATGAGGTGTATGAGCAGTGGTGTTTAACATATTTGCAAATCATTGCTCATTTTAATGAGAAATAAATGGAGAGGTGCCTCATATACGATTTAATAGTGGATCAAACAAGAGGAAATGGCCAAAAGTGGCACATTTTCTAGTCATTTCAATATTATATTGTGTGTTTTATCAACAATTGAAATGTTAAAACAATTTTAAAAACTTAATAATTGAAACAAAGATAAAAAAAAACACAAACATTACTCAAAAAACAAATTTTGATAACCCTGTAATTTAATCCGTTTACAGATCATTTTCTGATTTCTGGAGTTATCAAATAATTCCAGTGATCATGTAAACAGCATAATCTGATGTGAGACAACAGCCATAATTGGATACCCACATTCATACACCAGTGATGCCAACACTCGAGGCACAGACGGTGAAGTGTCTTGCCCAAGGACACAACAGATGACTTGGGGAGTGGGAATCAAACCGCCAACCTTCCAATTATTGGAAGACCTGCGCAACCACCTGAGCCACTGCTGCCCCGAACTAAGACTAAGTAGTGAGCATCGATGGTCACTTGACGGGTCAATATAGACCACAATGCATTGTGGGCAGAAGCTTAACATGGCGCAAGGAGGCGAGAAAATTGAGTGGCACAAAATGACCTCTAAATGTAAGTATTTTATTAATCTGACCCAAATTAATTGATAATAGTCGACGATCGCATTTAGCTTTTGTTAGCTTTCCATCCATCTGTTTGGTGATGTTCATAACATTTTCTAACAATAATTATTAACTGCTTATCAGACAATAAGTTGGTGAAAAATAATTTATTTAAAATAAAAATATAAATTCAAAAAAACTTTACATAACTTTAAAACAAGGGCAATTTCAATTATAGTCAAATTTTTAGGCATATTTATAGGGACAAACTAATTCTACTAAAACTATTTACACATGTCTATTTTGAAGAGTTTATTTTCATATTTATTTTGTGTTTGACTTCAGAATATAACAAAACAAATAAAACAAGAAAAAAGATTTAATAATAATTTTCCAAAAAGAGCCTGAGGCTTGGTGCTCTGTGGACCTGCTGGGCCTTCAGGGCCTCGGGCTCCCCCCATCCCCCACTGATGCTTCGTGGTGCGGCGGGATCACGGCCCCCTTGCAAGCACACATTTCTTCTTTGTTGCATGGCCACACACGCACATTCACACATGCATGCTCACAAACGTACTCGTCTCTCCATCCGTTTCTGACTAGATGGTTGCTGATGTTTGTGTGTTGGTACGTTTCTCTGCAGGTATGTTTGATGACTACTGTACTTTTTCATATCATCATTATCCTTTTTTTCTTTATATATCATGTAGTACTGTGGTAGTTTATATTGTTTTTTTTTTTTTGTTTTTTTTTTGTGGTGTGTTCTAGGCAGCCAACTGTTATTTACATATTTTAATCCTGTCCTTTTCTCCCTTTTTTTTCCTCTTCCTCTATCTTTCCATCAGGTTCGGCACTGACATATAAAGACTAAAGAAAATAAGATTACAATGAAAATAATAAAAATATCAAGGGCAGCCATGTATATAACATGTCTCCCTTGGTAGAGCAAATCTGTCAAGCAAAATATGGCACACAGACCACCGTTCTGTTGGACAGGACAGGGTTAAAAAAAAAATGACCTAGTGGAAAACAGTTCATATAAATTGTTTACTCAGACTGCTAGAAAGCTAGTTAAGCTGCTCTTCCTAACTCTGACTGATGTCTACTGCTGCTCAGACACACAGCTCATATGTTCTCCAAACACCTCGATATCCTTTAATCAAAAACCTGCATAGCCAATACGTTAGCAGTCAGACATTTCTGAGACTGCACCCATGAAGAAAGCTTACATGGAAAACAAATCCACTGCTATTAGAAGCAAAAACATGATTCAAGACATGTTCAGAATTTTTTAGTTTTGAGCTTGTTTTTATTTGAACAAAAATTCTTTTCTTCTTGGAAAG
This sequence comes from Melanotaenia boesemani, assembly GCF_017639745.1. Taxonomy (NCBI): domain Eukaryota; kingdom Metazoa; phylum Chordata; class Actinopteri; order Atheriniformes; family Melanotaeniidae; genus Melanotaenia; species Melanotaenia boesemani. Next base: position 30,699,381 of record NC_055693.1, read on the forward strand.
TACCTGGGTAAGTAACAGGATTACCGTGTTGGACACATATGACTTTGTGTTTTTTTGTTTTGTTTTTTTCCTTTTAAGGGGGGATCACTATATTATTGTCACAGTGCTTTATATTTAAATTATTACAGCGAAGAATATTATATGACATATTGTCATTGCTAGCTTCATTGCTGGTTTCATGTGGATATGCCATTTTTTTTTCTTTGATAAAAAAAGATGTGTCCTTTTTTTGTTTGATTATTCTATGATACATTTTCTATTACATAAAATCTTACAAACACACACAAAAAAATGCATGAATAAAGTTAGTATATGCTCTGGGTTCTTTGTGGTATGGGACATGAAAACAAAGCTGAAGGTGTTACCAGACACTGGCTTTGACACCAGATGTTATATGAGGAAGTGTTTTCCTCATGCATCAGGGGTTTTCACGTGTTGCTGTTGTAGCAAGGATACACACTGCTCAGGCTCTAAAAGGATTGATAAAAATTCTTTGTCCAAAATGGTTTCTCACCATTCACCATTTCTCTTTTGCAGTGTAACTGTGTCAGTCAGCAAATTACTAACAAACTATTTGCACGTCTCCACATGAATTTTAAACCACTTCTCTTTGGCAATGATTGAAAGGTCTTTCAGCCCGAAAGGCTTCCTTACAATCACTCTGATCTGATTTTCTTTCATGCTATTTTCTGTTAAACGTTTTTCACTTACTGTTTCTTTTTTCTCAGAAAAGTCTTGTTAGAAACTATCTGGAGTACAATTTCCTGCGGACTGCCAGATGTTTTACTCCAGACTCATACTTTAGTCCTTTTGCCTGAAGTGTAACAACCACCACCAAGACCACTCTAATGAATCCAAGGGGTGGATTCACACCAGGCCTGTTTTATTTGAATTCTAGTCTGTTTAGAAAGTCTGCTTTGTTTGGGGAATTGTGAATGCGCAAACAAACTCAGATTCAGATCAAAGAAGTGGACTCAGTCCACCTATTAATCTCTGAACCAAATAGAGGGAGCGGCAAAATGCGCTGTGGCTTCAGTGGTCTGTGTACGTTCAGGCAATTTGTTTTTTCATTTTAAACCAAAATAAAAAAAAAAATAAAAAAAAATGAAAGTACTGTATTTTTTTTTTTTTTTTTGTTTACAGTTAAAATTGGAAAATGGACAAGAAAGAGAATTTTCCTTTCTTATTCCCAGAATCCAAAGACAAAAAATGAGAAAAAACAAACTAAAAAACAGCCTGTTTTTGGGACTTTGACAATTATTATTTTTCCTTCAGAATTGAAAGATGAAGACATGTTAACGGGTGACAAAATAAAGCCCAAGAGTAACACACTGCAAGCACTTTGGATGATGTTAAACTATACACACGTAAATAACTGCATTGGCCCATATAAAACAACATTAATATGTTCTTTCGGACAGACAGTGACCCCAAGATAATAAAAAAACCCTATAAAAATAAAAGCCTAATGGATAACAAGTAACCAGGCAGGATTACAACAGACTGTTCTCTAATCAAAGTGCTGTGAACTGCTAAATTAAATTTAACTGCTGGAATTTATCTTTACTAAGCTGCCATATTACATCGTGGAGTCAGTAAAATAATATTTAACTTAAAATGCCCATATTTTCTTGAGAAATGTTTACTCAGTCGAGATCACACCTAGGGCAAACAGTGTAGTGCAAACTTCCCTTAGTTTGATTAAATGTTGTCTCATTGTCTCAGAGGCGCACATCCGAGTACATTAGTATTCCAACAGTTTTCATAACATAACCTCTTCATAATGCTGTAATATTCTCCCATATAATGTTGAAACTTTAACTGAAAAACTGAATAACTTGAGATGGGTTGAAAGTATTTCTTTTTTGGGTCTTTTGGTCATAATCACGCCTCTTTACATCCGTTAAAGTGTGAAACGCCATTTTAATTTGCACCTTGCACAGTGGTGCAGTGATCCCTCGAAAAGTGGGTATACCCTTAATTTTTTACCCCCCTTTTTTTTAGTAGCACAGAAAAACACGTTTTAGGAAAAGTGACACACAAGACTGCTCTAATTACTCTTTACACCAAAAGTATTTGCTTCTTTTCAGATGATTTCTGTTGCTCAGGGAGGTGGAGTTATAAAATTGCAAAACCAATACTGGCCCAGAGACTAGAGAGACAATATTGCATGTAGAGTAAACTATTCCTTATTTTCGATGGAATAATGAATTACTGGAATGACAACTATTCTCTCACCTGATTGGGAGCAGTTTGGATTACTGTATCCACAACTGTGTGAGCATGGTCCATTTCTCCCACCTACAGCACATCCAAATGGCCACACTCACACAAACATATAACATTTCTCAGTGTCCACTGTTTCAAAAGTAACCCAAACTAGCAATTTATGTAAACTTATCCAAATTTTTGTTTTGGATCCCAACCAGGTGTTCTTGGATTTAATAATAATAATGGATTAGATTTATATAGCACTTTTCAAGGCACCCAAAGCGCTTTACATTGTGAATCCATTATTCATCCACTCCTCACTCATACTTGGTGATGGTAAGCTACATGTGTAGCCACACACTTGTGTAGCCCTGGGGCAAGCTGACAAAAACGTGGCTGCCAGTCTGCGCCTACGCCTGCTCTACCGCCTGAGCCACTGCCGCCCCCATTTAAAATTGTTTTGTTTGACAGTCCACAGGTCTGGCCAGTCAGTATTGTTGTGTACAGAAAAACAACAAAAATGACTGAATTACAGGCTATAAATGTAATGAAAGTAACAATGACAACTCATTCAATGTTTAAAGTTGTCATTCATTTTAATTTATTTATTTTTCATCCTAAACGGTCAATTACACACAGTCTAATTGTAGTTATTGTATATCCGTGACTGTCGACCCCAGACATGGTTTAAACAGCATTTACAAGGTCTAGCGAAAAAAAAAAAGAAAAAAACAAAACAAAAAAAAAAAAGACTAAATCGACTACAGAACATAAATGTAGAACAGCTGTAACATGAGCTAATATCAATGAGTGTTACCAAATGAGTGATTTTCTATTATATGCAATAGAGAATTCATGAAAGTATTACAAACTCGAGAGCTTTCTCTGCTACTGCTCATTAAAATTCCCAACACATGAAAAAAAACTGTTCACCTTAATGTAGCTCCTTTTCTTGAACTTTTAAATGTAAACTGAGAAGAAATTTTTTACATTTTAAAAGTATTTGGCATTTCTTAGAAGTTCTTATACATGTGTTTAGTTAAGTTGATATTAGTAAAGCAAAAAGCATGAATATAATAAGCATGTGTCATGCTAGCAGCCGTTCAGCAGTTGCTATTTGTTCGTGTTCCAACATCCTTTCTCTGAAATCCAAAGCCCACATTTGATAGAAAAGACTCAAGTTTAGGAAGTATTTTTCTCCCATGTAATGCCACTTCATGTGAGTTCATGTATTAAAGTTGTTTGGTTATTCTGACATTACTACTTAAACTAGTGTGGAAAGAAAATACATAAAACAAGCATATATCATGCTAGCAGATGTTAAGCTGTTGCTAGCTGTAATGCTCTGTTAAGCTAGCTTAATGTAGCTCTTTTTCTTGAACTTTTAAATGTAAACTAAAAGGAAAATTCTTACAAATGTATTTGGATTTTCTTAGAAGTTATTACGAATGTGTTTAGTTAACTTGATATTAATGAAGCAAAAAGCATGAATATAATAAGCATGTGTTATGCTAGCAGCCATTCAGCAGTTGCCTTGTGTTCGTGTTCCAACATCCTTTCTCTGCATTCTAAAACCCACATTTGGACGAAAACATTTCGATTCAAGAAGGATTTCATTGTTTCCATGTAGTGCCACTTCATGTGAGTTCACGTATTTAAGTTGTTTGGTTATTCAGACATTAACACATAAACTAGTGTGGGAAGAAAATATATAAAACAAGCATATATCATGCTAGCAGATGTTAAGCTGTTGCTAGCTTTAATTGCTCTGTTAAGCTAGCTCAATGTAGCTCTGTTTTTTGAAAATTTAAACTAAAAGGAAAATTCTTACAAATGTATTTGGCTTTTCTTAGAAGTTCTTATACATGTATTTAGTTAACTTCATATTAGTAAAGCAAAAAGCATGAATATAATAAGCATGTGTTATGCTAGCAGCCGTTCAGCAATTGCTATTTGTTCCTGTTCCAACATCTTTTCTCTGAATTTAAAAGCCCACATTTGACAGAAAAGACTCAAGTTTAAGAAGTATTTATCTCCCATATAGTGCCACTTCATGTGAGTTCATGTATTAAAGTTGTTTGGTTATTCTGACATTACTACACAAATTAGTGTGGGAAGAAAATACATAAAACAAGCATATACCATGCTAGCAGATGTTAAGCTGTTGCTAGCTTTTATGCTCTGTTAAGCTAGCTTAATTTAGCTCTTTTTCTTGAACTTTTAAATGTAAACTAAAAAGAAAATTCTTACAAATGTATTTGGATTTTCTTAGAAGTTATTATGAATGTGTTTAGTTTACTTAATGTTAATAAAGCAAAAAGCATGAATATAATAAGCATGTGTTATGCTAGCAGCCATTCAGCAGTTGCCTTGTGTTCGTGTTCCAACACCCAAATTTGAACGAAAACATTTAGATTCAAGAAGGATTTCATTGTTTCCAAGTAGTTCCACTTCATGTGAGTTCATGTATTAAAGTTGTTTGCTTATTCTGACATTACTACACAAACTAGTGTTGGAAGAAAATACATAAAACAAGCATATATCATGCTAGCAGATGTTAAGCTGTTGCTAGCTTTTATGCTCTGTTAAGCTAGCTTAATGTAGCTCTTTTTCTTGAACTTTTAAATGTAAACTAAAAGGAAAATTCTTACAAATGTATTTGGATTTTCTTAGAAGTTATTATGAATGTGTTTAGTTTACTTAATGTTAATAAAGCAAAAAGCATGAATATAATAAGCATGTGTTATGCTAGCAGCCATTCAGCAGTTGCCTTGTGTTCGTGTTCCAACACCCAAATTTGAACGAAAACATTTAGATTCAAGAAGGATTTCATTGTTTCCAAGTAGTTCCACTTCATGTGAGTTCATGTATTAAAGTTGTTTGCTTATTCTGACATTACTACACAAACTAGTGTTGGAAGAAAATACATAAAACAAGCATATATCATGCTAGCAGATGTTAAGCTGTTGCTAGCTTTTATGCTCTGTTAAGCTAGCTTAATGTAGCTCTTTTTCTTGAACTTTTAAATGTAAACTAAAAGGAAAATTCTTACAAATGTATTTGGATTTTCTTAGAAGTTATTATGAATGTGTTTAGTTTACTTAATGTTAATAAAGCAAAAAGCATGAATATAATAAGCATGTGTTATGCTAGCAGCCATTCAGCAGTTGCCTTGTGTTCGTGTTCCAACACCCAAATTTGAACGAAAACATTTAGATTCAGGAAGGATTTCATTGTTTCCAAGTAGTTCCACTTCATGTGAGTTCATGTATTAAAGTTGTTTGCTTATTCTGACATTACTACACAAACTAGTGTGGGAAGAAAATACATAAAACAAGCATATATCATGCTAGCAGATGTTAAGCTGTTGCTAGCTTTTATGCTCTGTTAAGCTAGCTTAATGTAGCTCTTTTTCTTGAACTTTTAAATGTAAACTAAAAGGAAAATTCTTACAAATGTATTTAGATTTTCTTAGAAGTTACTACGAATGTGTTTAGTTAACTTGATATTAATAAAGCAAAAAGCATGAATATAATAAGCATGTGTTATGCTAGCAGCCATTCAGCAGTTGCCTTGTGTTCGTGTTCCAACATCCTTTCTCTGAATTAGAAAGCCCACATTTGACAGAAAAGACTCAATTTTAAGAAGGATTTTTCACCCATGTAGTGCCACTTCATGTGAGTTCATATATTAAAGTTGTTTGGTTTTTCTGACATCACTACTTAAACTAGTGTGGGAAGAAAATATATAAAACAAGCATGTATCATGCTAGCAGATGTTAAGCTGTTGCTAGCTTTTATGCTATGTTAAGCTAGCTTGATGTAGCTCCTTTTCTTGAACTTTTAAATGTAAACTGAAAAGAAAATTCTTACATTTTAAAGTATTTGACTTTTCTTAGAAGTTCTTATACATGTGTTTAGTTAACTTGATATTAATAAAGCAAAAAGCATGAATATAGTAAGCATGTGTTCTGCTAGCAGCCATTCAGAAGTTGCCCTGTGTTCGTGTTCCAACATCCTTTCTCTGAATTACAAAGCCCACATTTGACAGAAAAGACTCAAGTTTAAGAAGGATTTTTCACCCATGTAGTGCCACTTCATGTGAGTTCATATATTAAAGTTGTTTGGTTTTTCTGACATCACTACTTAAACTAGTGTGGGAAGAAAATACATAAAACAAGCATATATCATGCTAGCAGATATTAAGCTGTTGCTAGCTTTTATGCTCTGTAATGCTAGCTTAATATAGCTCTTTTTCTTGAACTTTTAAATGTAAACTAAAAAGAAAATTGTTACAGTTTAAAAGTATTTGGATTTTCTTAGAAGTTATTATTAATGTGTTTAGTTAACTTGATATTAATAAAGCAAAAGACATAATATAATAAGCATGTGTTATGCTAGCAGCCGTTCAGCAGTTGCTATTTGTTCGTGTTCCAACATCCTTTCTCTGAATTCCAAAGTCTACATTTGACAGAAAAGACTCAAGTTTAGGAAGGATTTTTCTACTATGTAGTGCCACTTCATGTGAGTTCATGTATTAAAGTTGTTTGGTTATCCTTACATTACTACATAAACTAGTGTGGGAAGAAAATACATAAAACAAGCATATATCATGCTAGCAGATGTTAAGCTGTTGCTAGCTTTTATGCTCTGTTAAGCTAGCTCAATGTAGCTCTTTTTCTTGAACTTTTAAATGTAAACTAAAAGGAAAATTCTTACAAATGTATTTGGATTTTCTTAGAAGTTATTATGAATGTGTTTAGTTAACTTGATATTAATAAAGCAAGAAGCATGAATATAATAAGCAAGTGTTATGCTAGCAGCCATTCAGCAGTCGCCTTGTGTTCGTGTTCCAACACCCACATTTGAACAAAAACATTTAGATTCAAGAAGGATTTCATTGTTTCCATGTAGTGCCACTTCATGTGAGTTCATATATTAAAGTTGTTTGGTTTTTCTGACATCACTACTTAAACTAGTGTGGGAAGAAAATACATAAAACAAGCATATATCATGCTAGCAGATGTTAAGCTGTTGCTAGCTTTTATGCTCTGTTAAGCTAGCTTAATGTAGCTCCTTTTCTTGAACTCTTAAATGTAAACTGAAAAGAAAATTCTTACATTTTAAAGTATTTGGCTTTTCTTAGAAGTTTATCCATGTGTTTAGTTAACTTGATATTAGTAAGGGAAAAGCATTAGTATAGTAAGCATGTGTTCTGCTAGCAGCCATTCAGAAGTTGCCTTGTGTTCGTGTTCCAACATCTTTTCTCTGCATTCCAAAGCCCACATTTGACAGAAAAGACTCAAGTTTAAGAAGGATTTTTCTCCCATGTAGTGCCACTTCATGTGAGTTCATGTATTAAAGTTGTTTGGTTATTCTGACACTACTACATAAACTAGTGTGGGAAGAAAATACATAAAACAAGCATATATCATGCTAGCAGATGTTAAGCTGTTGCTAGCTTTTATGCTCTGTTAAGCTAGCTTAAAATACAACACAGGACCCCGAAATGTCATCTCTGGGCACCGCGCTAAACATAACCAGCAATATGAAAACACAGTGATAATACATTTACACTAACCTAAGTAATATTGAACTTCAAATTCTATGAATCTATGAATAACAATGCACTTGATCAGTACACTGAAATAAATAATATAAGACCGTGACCACGCTTTTTTAAACTAAAACAAAAAGTTTGGGAGGACATGGTGTAAAAGCACAATAGCTAACATATAAAGGCAAAATACATTTAAAAATATGTTTGTATACAGGAGTATACAATCCATTGAGTAGTCTCAATGGATAGGTAAGACCCTATAGAATATAAATCCAGTGTTAGAAACATTGTGAATGTTAATATGCCTGTGCAAATTGTGATAAACCATAGGTAAAAATAAAAAATTATCCTCGCCTAATTGTTTTTTTTTTTTACACAGATGAAAACATCATGATAGAAATCATTCTGCCCATAAAGATACCACTGCATGCATTCAGCAACTCCTTGACTACAACTGTACAAAGTTTCATGAGAATAGAACAAAGCTCATAGTTTTTATGCCAGTTTTAGTGTGGATAGTACCAGGTGGACTCTCCATTTGGACACTTGGATACCCAAACTGTGCCAAAGTGTGCTGTGTCGATGGTGAGTGGGGGTGTGTCTGGGGAGTGAGAGTGGGAGGGTTGGATACTGTGTGAGTGTTTATATTGTGTGGGTGGGGCTGAGAGGGCATATATGAGTTAGGATGAGCGGGAGTGTGCAAGGAAATAGGTGTGTGCATGTGTTTCTGTGTGTGGTTGGGTGTTACGGCCCTGCTTGTCATAGACAGCTGGGGCCGTTTGTGTGTGATTAGGGGCGGCAGAGCGCTGCCCGGAGTGGCCAAGGCCAGCGCCTTTGTCCCCGCCCCTGTGTGACTGGCACCCCTCTGGACCAGTCAGGCTGCAGCCTACGGAGAAGCTCAGGCTGAAAAGGCTGCAGCCGAGGCAGGTCTGGAGGGGGAGAAGCCAGAATGACTCCGGCCGCTCTCCCCCTCATGTTGTGCACCGGGTGTGTGTGTGTCGCGACCACCTCCTTTTCCACAATGGGTGCTTACAGTGTTTAGTTGTGTTAAGTTAACTTTGTGGTTGTTTTAGCGCTGGGCTAGGTTAGAGTTTTATTGTGTTGTGACGACGGTCACTTTAGTTATGGGCCTGTTGCTTTTGTTTGGTTTTAGTTTCCTCACGGAGTTGCGGTTGTGTCTGTGTGTGCACTCGAGTGTTTGGTATAGGTTTTGGTTTGTTTCTTTCTGCAGGTCCGCTAACCCCAGCTCATTATTTTGTTTTACAGGTTGTCCATCACTTTCACGGGAATTGTAAATAAATGTGCTTTTATTTTGCAATAACATCTGTCCTCACCGTGTGTCTTTGTTACGCCCTTCCATACCCCTTAAGTCGGGTCCTAACATTTGGGCGGGTTAAGTGCACTTGTGGGGGGGGGGCTGGGCGGGCCTGGGGGTGGTGGGCCATGGGTCTGCCTCTGTCCCCATCCTCTCATTCCCCGTTAGGGGTGTGGGAGGGTGGGTACTTTCTGGGGTTGGTGACAGCTCACTGGCTGTGATCCCTGAGTGGCCCGGTCGTGGGGGGCGGCCTCTCCTGGCCTGTCTTGACCTGGGGGGCCTCCTGGGGAGCGGGGGTGCCTAATGCCACTAGAGGCTCATCATCCAGAGGGAAGTTTGCTTCCCTTTGGACGTACATCCCCGGACCCCTCTTACTTCCCGCTCTCTGTCTCACACACACACACACGTAGGGAGTTGGGAGGCGTGGAGCCATGTGGGGTGGAACGGAGGAGACCATTCAGTGGTCTCCTTGGAGTGGGGGGAGGGGGCCGACAGCACCCTGGTTCCCGGGGTGTGCGGCTGGGACATCGGGGTGTGTGCTGGCCTACGCCGGGTGGCTGTCTGGGGGGGCCTGGTCCTCCTAGGCATGTTGCGGGCCCTCTACCTTTGGGGGGTGGGGCGGCCGCCTCTAGGCTCCTGGGGCCCTGGGCCCAATCGCTTGGGCTGCCCTGGGTGGCCGGTCCCTGGCGGGGCCGGCGGCTGCTGATCTTGGCCCACTAGGACCTGTGCCCCGGGACCGTGAAGGGCTCTTGCTGGGGCTCTCCTCTGCCACCCTTCGGGTGGGGCTGGAGTCGTCTTCGTGGTGGGTTGGCTTGGGTTGGTGCTCCGGGTCTGCTGCTGAGGGCCCGGGCTTCTGGCCCTGGTCTGCCTCTGGCCTCCGTGGAGGCATGGTCGCATTTGCATGATCTCACTCACCACTCTTCATCACTGATCACTCCTTGTTTCTCATGCTCTGCATGCTGACAAAGTCACTGAGTTGTCCAGTGGGTTTTAATGCTAAGTGATAATTCTTTTTTTTTTTTTTTTTTTCCTGTGAGTTAGTATCTGGTCGCTGTTATGTCTTTTTAATTTGGTTATTATTTAAAAACTCTTAATGACTAGCAGCCCTGTTTTTTCTGTGGGTGTGTTTCTGCTTTCGTAAAAGTTGTAGGAAATTTTCTGGTGTGTTCATGTACAGGTGTAACAGTTTGTTGTCTGGTGATGGTGTGGACTGAAGGGTCGTTGCCTTCTGTCTGTGATCTTTTTGTCTCCTTTCTTCTTTCCCTTTTGCTCTTTTTGCTATTTTCCATCTTTTTCTGTCCCCTCCGGTCAGGTCCAGCAAGATTACATAGATTCTGTGATTCAAAGTAAATAAATAAATAAATTAATCACATTATCAAGAGGAGCCTTACCCATAGGCCTCCCCTTGGCAGAGCAAATTTGTTCAGCACAATACAGCAACCAGATTATCATTTTGCTTGCTTTGATGCTGGACAGGACAAGTTAAAAAAATAACAAACAAACAAAGTGTGCTGTGTCTGTATTTCCTCCAGAGCTTCTAACATGGTGTATTTGGTTTTTTGTAATTTCTTGGATGTAGCGCCATAGTGGAGACTCGCGGCAGGTTGTGGCAGCTGCAGGAAGTGCTGCTGTAAGTTGCTGGTGCTACGATTTGAGCTGCTGTCTGTCGCCAGATGCGGTGAGCAGGAAAAGAATAAAGTCTGGTGTTACTTTTACACCCCTCAAAAGTACAAATCTATCCCACTTCAGGATTATCGCATCACAAACTCTGTGAAACAATAGAAGTCTGAAACTAGCAAATCTACACCATATAAGTTCACATCCCTTCACATACGTTGGTGGTTTTCTGTGCCTGCTAGAAGAGGACCCACCTATTTGCATCTGGAGGGAGGGGCTGTGAGATTTTGAAAATTTTCTCATTACATAGAGAAGCACCAAGTACGACTTAAGTATGACTCTACATCACAAAAAACAAAATCTAGTTTAATCCTGTATGAGCCACTTTTGACCCACAAAATTGCGTTTTTTAAAGAAATGTAAAGATTACAAATTTTATCAACATTGTGTTTTTTCATCACAATGAAGTAATATTATATGGTTATAGCTCAAAAAACACATTTTAGGGTGCATGACCCCTTTAAATTCCTTGGTCATGTTTTTAAAGATGATATGAGTGATGATGATATATAGAGACAATGTTGTAAGTTATATGCACAGACAAACACAATTGCACGCAAATTTAGGTTTTGCTCTACTTGGGTAAAGTGTCCTTGTTTAAAGCATATTATACACCACTATACACAGCCCATCTGTGGTCGTTTTATAAAAAGTCTTCCATGTGGAAGTTATAAGTTGCATACAATGATGCTATGTGAATAATACTTAAGGTTCCCAGAGGAGGAATGCCAGTCAGATGTTGCAAGAGCGAGCACACTTGAAACACTGTTAAGAAAAATTATATTTAAGTTTTGGCAATTTCTAGATGTTTCCATGAAAAGTATTATTGTAGCATCTTAAATCTTTCTGGGAGTTGCTCCCGTAACTCACCCATACTGGGGATGTACTGGCTGAAATGTCTGTATGTTATTAGGTCCTGATGATCTTTCTGTGATTTTATATGTATGCATTCTCTCTCTCTCTCTCTCTCTCTCTCTCTCTCTCTCTCTCTCTCCCTCTTTCACTATTTAATTTTTATGTATGCTTTTTATAGACTTGAGTCAGTTTAATAACTTTGACTACAGGGGCAACGCCTGGCCTGGGCATTCCCGGCTCTAGCCCCCAACATTTGACATCAAGCCTCGAATGTTTTTATCACCCCAGAAGGAATAAGTTTACATTCCCTCAGCTGCCTTATGACATTAAAGAAGATGTTAGTTTTGTAATTTTCTGGCTTCTGTGAATGCAACACAGGGACAATATGACCATTCACAGAGGAATTTCATGGAAGTGGGGAATCCTCTGTGTTTTATTGGCTGACAGCCCGGTGTTTTATCCCTAATCTGAACTCTGGTGTTATTTAGAGCGTTCAAAATGGACATCAGGCAGTTTTTTATTTAAAGAAGAGAGACAACTCCTTAGCTGTGGTCCCTTCCATTGGGCCCCATGACTCTGGGCCAACACACAAAACAGGTAAACAGACAACTAATTTAAACCCTGTATGTCTTAAAAATTAAACGAACATTAGGCAGATCATTCATGACAGTACCTGATACTTCAAAGGTTAAGCTAGCTGTATTAAACCGTTAGCCTTGCCCTTTTCTGTTATACATATTTGCATCAAATCCAGAGGTGAAGGCTACGTGATTCGCTGGTATACCCGCTGCTGTGAGTGTGTGTGTGTGTGTGTGAGTGCGTGCTCTGAAAATCGTAAATACTGAACATGTTCAATACGACCCAATATCTTCATATGTGTGCGAAAAGCTGACGACTGATGAATTGTGACTGTGGATGGTGACGTGTCACGGAATGTAGCCAATCAGAGAGCAAGCTGGCTGGGGAACAAGGAAGGATATAAAGTCCGTCTTCACGCTGTCTCCAGTCTTTCATTTTTTTATTTTTTTTAATTCTGGCTTTTTCTGTTAACAGTAGTCCCAAGACCACCACCACTCCCTCGCTGGGTGTTGTTTCCAGTTGTTACTATGTTTCTTCTTCATTGTTTTTTGCCGGTTGTTGCTATGGTTCTTCTTCTACTTTTTTTGTTAGATGACGTTTGGTTACATGAGATGTCCAGCTACCACACACAGTATGATCAAAACTGTTAAATGCCTGATTTTTTATCTTCACGTGTAAGGTCTTGACTAGATAAAAATATCTCATGAGATTAAAAAAATCGTTATGTGAGTACCAGGCTTTAATTCTTCCAGCTGCTTTGTAACTAGCTGCTTTTGTTGGCTGCTCTCTCCCTTGAAGTGTAATGCCGTCTGCCTCCCCCTATCTATCTATCTATCTATCTGTCTGTCTGTCTGTCTGTCTGTCTGTCTATCTATCTATCTATCTATCTATCTATCTATCTATCTATCTATCTATCTATCTATCTATCTATCTATCTGTCTATCTATCTATCTATCTATCTATCTATCTATCTATCTATCTATCTATCTATGGACACCTAAATGTGTACAAAAAAAAAAAAAAAAACTAAATAGTTCATGAAAACAAGTCATAAACTGTAAGATGCTGTAAAATGTAAAGAGGTCAGTTTACAACACTGAAAAACAAAAAGAAAAAAAAAATCAACTGGATAAACACTTCTCAAGAAAATATGAGCATTTTAAGTTAAAATATTATTTTACTGACTCATCCACCATGTACGTGTTTATCTTGCCTTTTATTTTGCCACCCATTAACATGTCTTCATCTTTCAATTTTCAAATGGGACATTTTTCATTTTAGTTTTTCTCTTTTTTCATATTTGGATTCTGGAAATAGGGAAAGGAAAATCATTCTGTTTCTCCAATTTTGACAAAGGAAAAAACAGAAAAACGACGGTACTTTAAGAATTTCCTGAACATACACAGACCTTCAACACAACGGATTGGTGGTAAATGCAACCAAAACATATGTGCATGTGGGATGATAGACAGCTCTGGCTCCCAAACACATGGAGAAGACAAAACAAACAAACAAACAAACAAACAAAAAAAAACTGGTGTAAATGTATGTATAAACCATGTATGATGTTAGCGATATCCCAAGACAAACAATCCAGTGGACTCCACTGAAGCCAATCAAGGAGACCCCAAAACAGGCACAAAAATTCTCATTTTACAAAAGCTTACAATTCCAGAGATGAAACCAGTTATTCAGCAGTTCTGGGATCAACTTAAGCAAAAGAAATTTGTTTGGACACAGGTAGGTGGCTTTCTTTGGCTTAGTGAAAGAAGTAAAAATATTAAAACACCAGAACGCTATCCCCACAATCTAGTGTGATGATAATGTAAAGCTTTGGGTGTATTTCAACCAGTGGGTCAGAGAAAACTTCTCAATGTGTATTTTTAAATGAAATCATGAAATAAAGAGGATTACATTAAGATTTCAGAAGAAAATATCAGGCTGAAAGACCTGGCCTTGGGCAGGACTTTCTTGTTGTACCTTCCAGCAAAGAAAGATCCAAAACACACAGGCAGAGTGGTCAAGAAACAGTTACCAGGACACAATGTTGGCATTAGTGAACAGTTTGAGCAGAGTCCAGACTTGAATGATGGCAAAAGACTTCAAAAGAAACAATGAACACATTCAAAAAGACATTGCAACTATTTACTAAGAGGATAAACAAAAGCTCATTATAAATCATTTGGCATGTGAGTGGATATTTGCAGGCCTAGCTGTGCAGGATTTGTATTAAAATGTATTTAATAGAAAGGGAAAGGGCAAACATTACTCTTTGAAGCTGAAACTTCAGTCATTATTATGAAAAATAAAAATACATCAGCCAAAAACATCTAGCTCCAGTAAATCCAAGCTTCTTATGAGTTGAGAAATCCCTCCTCTGATGTTTAGAGGCTAGCTTTTATTTCATGGTTATGTATTAAATGATTGTATCTTAAGGGTGGAGAGGTGACCGTAGCCTAACTAAACCACCATAAATCTCACAACCAGTAGTCACAACAAGATTTTGGTGTGGAAAACATCTTCTCAGACTCAAGTGAGCCTGACAGCTGGAAGTCTGATCAAGAAGCCAAGCTCCATGTGATGATGGACACTCCATCCTACATTTGAGCTCTATGGGACCTCAGCCCTAAACCATGTTAACAGTAAAATATGGATTATTACAGCCATAATTAAAGTCTACTGCATTGTAGGTAGCATAGAAGAAGCTTAGTGTAAGTCTCCACAAACAACTCCTGTCTGGAAATAGGAGCCGAGGAGCAACAGTCTGGCACGATTTTATTAAAATATGACTAATTAGCTGAAATTTTGACCGAGACCAAATGTAGCCAGGAGACAGGAAAGCATCTGACTTTCCCATGACTAAAAGTTATATATCTTTACTGAAGAGGCAATAAAAAAGTGTGTAATGTTCCACTTTATCCAGCTTTCCTGTGTTTTCACTCACTGGAATCTCCGATGCTGAGCTCATGCAACACATGGATACAAGGAGGAGAACATTATATTCGCAAAAAGAATTAATAAAGCAAACTAATACTCACAGTTTGACATCAGGCCAGGGGCACTTTTTCTGATAGCTACTTGTCTTCATGCTTGTGTTGAAGTTTGACAAGCAGTTTCCAACATTATAATCAAACGTCTCCTGGTCACATGCTGGAGCTACAAATTTGGAAGCCATTCCTGAAGAAAACACTGCACAGGACAGGAGAGGATTAGCAGGTAAATATGGATTTGCTTTGTTGAATTGTGAATAAATTACTTTCTAGTAGATTAGCAGAGAATTATTCATGCCTTTTACCATTTCATTTTACACAACAAATCAAATCTGTGTAACACATGAACTCACCATGGCACTTAAAATCTGTATGTTTTTTGTAATGTCGTAAATAAAAAAAAAAGTAGCATGTTTAAACAGGTTTTTTAAACATGGGAACATCTGCTTCAACAATCTAACTTTTTTTCACATTTCCAGTTAAAGCATGTTTATTCTTGGTGCTCTGGGGGCTAAAATGTTTTCAGAACTGGTCCAGTAACACACCACAACATCCCAGCATACATGTCTGTGAGCCATGAAAACATGAAGTAATGGGATTACACAACAGGTAGTCCTAATCTCTGAAGAGGACAACTTTCTGAGATGATTAGGCTAGTTTTTTGTTTTTTAAACTGTAAACCATCTTTCTAGTTTACAAAACACTGAATGGTTTAGAACCAAAATACATTCAGGATCCTCTGGTTCTTTATGAATCAACCAGATCCCTCAGGTCATCAGGGTCCGGTCTACTTTCTGTTCCCAGAGTCACAACTAAAGATGGAGAGGCAGCGTTCATCTTTTATGCCCCTCACATACGGAACAAACTCCCAGAAAACTGCAGGTCTGCTGAAACTCAGCAGTTTTAAATCAGGGTTTAAAACTTGCTGCCTTCAAAACAACTGTTAATCCCTCATAACAGAACTTTTTTTCTTGCATTTTATCAATTTTATTTTAGGTCTTTTTTTTTCTTTTTGTTTTTATTGAATTTCTTTTATATCTTTTAAGGTTTGTTTCAACAAGTGCATTATCTTGTTATTGCTTCTTGCACCCCACTGTAATGCTTTTAATGTTTTTTCTGTAAAACACTTTGAAGTATCTTGTACATGAAATGTGCTATACATATAAATTTGCCTTGCCTTACTGCAGTGGTTCCCAAACTTTTGAGGGGTGCACAGCAAGGCTAAATAAAACTTATAGTTTTTGCATTGCTAGCAAAACATGGACAAATTTGTGAAAGTACCAATTATGATGAATCCACAGCAGAGATTTCAACTACCGAAAAAAAAAAAAAAAAGACAAGAAAATGTGAGGAGGCCTATCTCGCCCTGTACTTGACCAAGTAATGGTAATGGCCAAAGATGGGTGAAGAGAGACCACGGAGTGTAATGTACCTCAAAATATTTCCATCTGACAGTATGAAGCCACTTGAGGACTTCTAATCTTGAACACAAAGAGAAGCCTGTTGATTACTTTCTTACTGCAAGTATAGAAGATTTGTTTTACTAAAGCAGCACCAGTCATCACAAGCTCAACTCACCTCAAGTAGTTTGCAATGATGTATTTTATATACTACTTATTTTATATACTTAAGAATGGTATAGTGAGGTATACTTGGCTTATACTGAAAAGTATAGTATAGTACTACATCTTACATTTATACTTTAATACTAAAGCTTGTACTTACGATAGAATAAGGTCAAGTCATTGACTCGTGCCTCCCTTTGCAAAAAGTCGAATACTTGAAGTTTATTTTATTAAATATGCTTGAGTATAACTTTAAGTGTACTATGGACGTTATTCTTGTAGTGCACTTGAAAGTTTACTGACTTAATATTTCTTTGAACTAAATTGGAACATTTTAAGTTCACAAAAGTATACTTAAAGTATACTTCAATAGATTAAAATGTGGATTAGAAGTATATAACTACTACAGTGGCAGTACATAGCCTAGATGAATCTACTTGTTGTATACTTGAAAGTATACTTTAAACTTCAAATGACCTGATAAAAAAATTGTAAAACCCAAATAGAAATATAATTACTAGAACATCAGTTGAAGGTCGGTTGTGGCACAAAGTGATGATCAAATGTACAAAAATTGCACTTCGTGTTGCATTTAGCATGAAAAGGGATTTATTAATAAATATTATAAAATATAAATTTGAATTTGAAAATTGTAAAACTCTAAACTGCATACCCAACAGGAAATAGAAATCCTAAATTATTGTATTTGTCTTTATATGGCACTGATTTATTAGAAGTAATTACTGCATACAGAGTTCATGACTGCTCTTCCATCCGCTGCATCCACACAAGCGTCAACAAACGGTTGCCATGGAAACTTGCTGCACATCATCATTATTGTACAGAAAACTGCTTCTCAGAAATAAACTGGAGTACAATACAAAGATTTAGTTATTTTGTTAGACAAATTTTGGAAAGTTAAATGAGGGCTGAGAATATTATGCAGATACATACTGGACCGCAGGGTGAATCGAAAGTGCTCAAAGAGAAAATCATCAGGATTAAATATCTAAACCAGGTCTGATCAGACTTCTGGTGAATGATTTGATGTCGCCTGATCTTTTAAAGAGAAAAAGAGAGAGACACCACATCTGATCAGTGATTTAGTTTAATCTGAATGTAAACTCAGAGTTACTGGGTCTAAACCTGCCAGCGAGCAGGTTAGTCTCACAGAGTGTGTTACCATGGTAACCGAATCCAGCTGAACTCTTTCTGTGAAACGGAAAACTCATTTTCCTTTAACTCTCTGCATGAAATAACTCAGAGTTTTGACTAAACCCGCTTTCGGGAAATAGGCCCCAGTACACAGTTGCAAGACAACAGAAACCTGTTTTTTTCAAAAACTAGCTAGCTAGTCGAAGCTAACCTGAATTTTTACAGGTGAGAGGACAGGTTGGGGGGGGGGGGGGGGGGGGGGGGGGTGTTCCTAATGAGTAATGTGTCTCTGTTATTGATGATGATCATATCATTTACACATGCTGTTATATGAAGAAAATGCAGATTTCAAATAATTTCCCCCCATCGATTTGGTGCCCTCTCTGGTGCAGCACCCCAATGCACCACACATATTGCATTTGTGCCACTGGGCTGATGTCATCCTGTTTACCTACTGGCCATCTGCAGCCAGTAAGCTGGATATGAGCTGATACAGATCTTTTAATGTAGCACTGGTGTTGATGATTCATTATTATCTAAAACTTGTACGAGACTGCTATCTGATTTCTGTTTCGTGGCTTGCAATGATCAAGTACCCGACTGTAATGAAATTCTGTCTTACCTGTCCAGATTAAGAGAAGTGTTGGGAAGAACGCAGTTGACTCCATCTGTTAAAAGATATAATGATATTTTATCGGTCTCAGTTAATGTCAGACCATCTGTTGCAACACGAATGCATGTTAAATAAGGAATCCTTCTCATGTGTTGTTCAATATTTGTCATGTCCAGGCAAACATTCTGTCTGGAAAACTTGTTTACTCTTCAACCCTCACATATGAGTTGTAATATGCAGGGCAACACCCTGTTGCAAAGACAACACATCCCTATGTGATCTCTATGTGTCTCTTGTAGAGGCAAAATTACAGAGAGAGAGAGATCTACTAGTATTTCAAAACATAGCCTTAAAGATTTGTCTAATTTAGTGCAGCTACATTCCTCACAAAGAAAACTATCAGATAAATTACTTAATAAAAAGATATCTAGAACAGGCGCGATGTCCATCTGCTTCCTATCAGTTCCCACAAATTAATGAGTTAATCTTGTGGGAGGCAAACAGATGTTACAAGGAATGTGAGAAGGGGTAATGTCATTTCTTAAATGCTTTATATCTGCACATTTCTAACATCTGCCACTGGTTCATAAGACATTCATCTATTCATCCAGATTCAGTTAAAATAAACCAATGCATCAGTTATGTATGGGATTAAAAAAAACAAGATAAAATTAAGATATTCTTTAAGCACATACCTCAACACTGATCTTTTCTTGTCGTTATTTTTGTCCTCTCTCAGATCCGTGGTGAAAGCAGGGCTGAGAATGACTCAAAGTGTAAACCAACCAGCCATCAGATGCACAACTGGCCACACAAAGCTTCTGTGTTGATCTGGTCTGGTTTCTTATCGATGCGAATGGGAGGTAATTGGATTGTGCAACAACGATGGACAGTCTGCTTCCTTTCCCAGACTGAGCCTGGCTGTTCCCATGTTACTCAAAGGCACTTTCCACCCACAACCCCCCCAGAGAGACTTGAACTAAGGCCTCAATGTCAACAAGCCAACATGGTTCCTTATATTGTCCCTATTTATGTTATGAAAAGGCTATTACTCATTCAGAGATTCTCAAAAGTATCTGAAACTTGAACTCATCTGAGAACATGTGTTCATTGTCTTTCTCTCCATCTGAGATGAGCTGATATCCATTTATGAGTGGAAATATGATGTTTAATCAGCCAATCACATGGCAGCAACTCAGTGCATTTAGTACATTTTTATGGAAATTTTTAAAAACATTTTCTACCTTTTGTCACTAGATTGTAAAACAAAATAAAGACATGTTTTCACATTGAAAACTACAAGAAGCTATATCTGTAGTCATGAATAATGATTTTTATATGTGGAATTGAAGGAATTACCTATGTATTCAGAAATGCCTAAATCCAACCAATCAGGAACATTATATAAAAAGAGAAACTTAAAAGCTATCTGTGTGGACAGCAGACATCTGACAGCAGATTTTACATGAACACAGAAGAAGCTGAAAGGCCCTAACTGGTGCTGCAACATTTGTAGCAGCAATAGTTTGTCAGACAAGGTCACCTCAGAGTTTATTTGCACAAAAAATTTGACTGTTTAGATGTGAGAGGAAAGTATTTTGGCAGAGCTGTGCACAAGCAGTACACACTGCCTCTTTATCTAGCTACACACACACATACACACACATATGCTTCTTACACAACAAGACTTGATGTTTTGGTGGTTCAACATCTTGACACTGTGGGATGGTTTCTAATGATTCGTGTGTATTTAAAAGATACATTCTTATTTTACCTAAATTTACCTGTTTTTTTTTTTTTTTTTTTTTTTTGTTTTTTGTTTTTTAACTCAAACAGGACCTCACCATGTCTAAAATATTTGGTAATTTCATAAAAACAAACTTAAACCCTGCTCTCAACAGGTCTGCTCTCTGTGGGGTTAAGACTTATGATTGACAGATGGTTTGCACATTTGTAAATCTTTACCATTATGAAACTATTTTTGTCTCCATACCTAAACTACTCAGCTAAGTTTAGAAAAAGATAAAAGGTCTCAGATGATGCCAAGGGGCTGCCAATGGGCCCTGACAAAGTGCAACTGGGGCCAAGCTCAAACTTTCTGAGAGGTTGTCAGAGTACAAAGTCACTGTTTACATAAAAACTCTGAGATTTCAATCATTGTTTTTACAGCATTCATTTTCCCACCGTAAATTACTACAAGCCACACAGCTGAAGTTTAACAAGAAGGTGAATCTTCTCCTATTAGAGGTAAAACCCTGTGGTAACTGTAGTATTACCCTGGACAGAGCCAGGTATTCAGAGAGATGACTGTGGTGCCAAAACCTCTGCTGATTATTACCTACTGATTAAGGGGAGCACTGAGTACTGGATTCAAATTCAGCCCTGGTTCCTGAGGCACAGCCATTGTTTGATAAAATGAAGGCTGGACAGAGTCCTGCTTTTTTGCTCCGGGGCTGTTTGGTTTTCTCTGGAGTTAATATACAATAATTTGCTTCCCAGATCCGCCACTCACGCTGCTTTCATTAGTACACCAAGAACATAGTGTTATTCTTGAATTTTTTTCCCCTGCTTTTATGAAAAAAACAGGATCTGAACGACATGAACCTGTACCTGGAGTAGCATTATCAGCACAAAATAAATATGGTTGATTCTGGTATTTTATTAACATTCATACAGATTGAGCCAAAATCCACATTTTGAGTGGAAAAAGTCCTAATCTTTCAGTTGAGGTTATCCTGAAACCTCTTTTTCCCCCTACAGTCTCATTAGTCTCTTTATATCAGCGTCCTCCTTAAAATAGACCTCCTTTTCACTCCTCTCCTTATCCTCATGGCTAAGAAAAATGACTGAGTGGAAAATGTGACCACCTTCCTGTGGTATTTCAGCTAAATGACTCTTTGAGAGATGGATCTTTCAGGAGCCTGGTTAAAACGTCTCTCAGCACTGCACTATCAGGTTGTTCCGCTAAAGTGTAAAACTTAGCGTTCCAACATTATTCAACTATTGTCCTTTCACTAAGAGTTGCTAAGCACCTTGCTCATAATGCAATCATGAGCAGAAAAATGTTGAGTGGTCATAAGTAAACATTTCTGTCTCCCTAAACTATACGAGCAATAATATAATAGCAAACACAGCACACGGCAGGTAAAGCTGGAAAAAGCTGCATGAAAGATGTGCTATCTTTTGTATGGCTGGAAAATGTTTTCAATGGTGAAAGGAGGAGAAAAAGGGTGGCATTATTTCTTATATATCCCGTTAAGCCCTTCTAACTCATGTTCCACTCAACTGTTTTGTGCACATGTACCAACCATCATTTGAAAAGTCCTTTATATGAGGAGAAAGTTGGAAAGGGGATGTGATGATTCATAGTTAGAATAAAACATGATCACACAGCGGTTGTAGCAACAGATATAATCAAATGTGAGAAACAAAAACAAAATCTTTCCCTTTTTTTTTCTTCTGCAAAGGGTCCCAGACTTATCACTTGGTTTATGTTTTACTGCAAGCCATGGTTATTTTTTACAAATCCTAACCAAGCAAATTGTAATAGATTAAACCCACCATTTAATATATAAATACCATAAATTTACCACAAACATCTTCTTTTTTAGACCTGACCATGCAATAACTTAAAAACTTTTGAAAGAAAAAGAGGAAACTAAAAACAGAAATTAATTGTAAAATTAAAGAAGCTCAGGACCCCTTCAACCTATGATTTTTTTTAATGTCTTTCCACCCATCCACTTTCTACCATTTATCAGAGGTTTGTCACGTGGGCACCAGGCAGAGAAGCACAGACTTCCCTTTCTCTGGCCACCTCTTCCTGTTCATTCAGGGAGATCCTGAGGGGTAACCGTGCCAGTTGAAAGACATAATCATCTTATCAAGAGCCCCTCTATGTGGAAGAGCAGATGTTCTACTCTGAGCTCCTCCCAGATAACCGAGCTTCTCACCCTGTCTTTACAGAAAAGCCCAGCTACCCTGAAGAGGAAACGATTTGTATTGGAGATCTTGTTCTTTCAGCTACTTCCCACAGCTGGTGACTGTAGGTGAGAGTAGAAACATAGATTGACTGGTAAATTTAGAACTTGGCCACCGTTGAAGAGAAGCACGAACCCTTTAACCACTTTAAAAAAAAAACAAACAAACAACAACCAAAAAAGTTTTTACCCTTAGGTATCAAAATGGTACTACTTATAAAAGTGACATGAAAATGGGTTGAAGCCGTACTGAATCTGCTTCTTTTCATTTGGCATTCACAATTCCCCAAACTGAACAGACTTTCGAGGAAACAGATTAGGATTACAGTAAAAAAAAGGCTGGTGTGAAGGCTCCCATAAAAATACATGCCATAGACCTTTTAAGACAATAATCCACGAGTTAAAGTAGTAGTTTACATAAGGGCTTGCCTTTTCAACTAGAGCCAGTAAGAGACTTAATTGTAACATTTAAACATGAAAAAATGAGGCTGGTAACCAAGTCAGTAAAGCCCTCAGTCAGTAAAACACCTCCCTCCAACCCCTCTGTCACCCCACCCTCCAGTCCAGGATTCTTTTGTAAGTGTGAAAACTAGGCAAAGTCTGGATAAGAGGCTAGGATAAGAGGATAGGAGAGGATAAGAGAAAAGGAAATGCCTTCCTCACGCAGTAGGTGAAAGGTTTCCTGCTCGTGCATAATATCGACTATTAACACAAGCTTCATCCTATGACAGCATCAGTCTGCCATTACATCATATGACATTTAGTAATATTTAATTTATTTATATTTTTGCTAGAGACCAGACTTTTTCTGTGTAATAAAATGGAGCATATATATATATATTATTTACTGTTCTTTTGCAGATTACATTGCAGATATTCAGTATGCATATAATGAATCAGACTAGCTGACCAAATGTATTCCAATAAATGTGGTAGAGGACAAGTTGACAGCAGAAATTCTACAGATAACATCTCCTGCAGTTTTATTAAGCTGAAATGTACAAATACTTTCAAAACCCAATGGACTAGCATAATGTTAATGAACTTGATTTCCTTTTTGGTTCTATCACACCTAAGGTCAAACTTGATTTCACACACTGGTGAGATAAGTTAAAAGGGCTTTGACCCCTTTATGATGCTTTTATACTTCTTTGGTTTGCCTTACCTATCACACCCTGTTTCACACTTTATTCATCACATATCACACCTATTGTTTTAAGTATTTCCATGACATCATCACAAAGCTTTGTTCCCTTTATAGATGAATTGATCAGAATAGAAACACCTACTGAATCTATCCAGCAGTTCTGGACGCATAGTGCGTTTTGAACAGTTCTGGTACATGAGGACGTGTATTCATATATAAGGGTCACAGGACTGACAGTCAGTCAATTATCTTTAAGATCACCATTTCATTTGTCAGGGAAATGGGATCCCCCCTTACATGCTTAGCTCTATGTCATATGTCTTATGTGACACACAACAGAATGTTCAGTGAATTTCCTTTTGAAAAAAAGAATAAAAAATAATTCTGTGAGTGTTTGTCTCTTTTTCTGTTTCAGCATTTGTTATGTGAGCACCTGTCTACACCCTGTGTCAGCTGGAGCCTGAATTTGTTGGCACAACTTTTAATATCGAAAGTTGCCTTTTTTGTTTTGTTCTTCATGACATTGCAGAGGAGTTTAAAGGAGAGGTGGAATGCATTGTTGGGAGGGCTTCTATAAGGAGTGCAAAAGCCTAATTTCTTTTCGACCATCATTACTTCATCAACTCCTGCAGTATATCAACCCCGGTTGCAATGGTAGCTTTACACCCTCAGGCCAGACATTTGATCGTATTTAGCTCCCAGAGGAAACCTCCTCATGCTAACAGTGTTTTCCTTTTCCTCTTACTTAGATTCTTCATGTACCACTTAGTTTGAATTACTCAGAGGCTGTTAGAAAACCCAACGCACTTACAGCCACTGAGTATTCCTCACTCTCTGCCTAAAAGCTAACATCACACCAAGCTATTGTTGTACATAATTTTGTTGAAAGTAACTTCATACAATCAGGCATATTTCCATGCAAAACTAAAAATGTTACCCTTTGTATATAAAAAAACATTACATTTACACAACAGTGGAGTGAAAACAACTTCCATCTTTGATCACTGCATTAATGTTGCATAAAAAAACATCTTGCTTTAAGAGACCAAAACAACTTTTAATGATTTAGCAGCGCAAACAGAGCTTGGTCGTCTGCCATTGCTGTTGACATTGTGCTGTTCACCGGTGTAAACAGGGCCTTAGTGCACAAATGCAAGATGACGTGACAGATGTCATCATCGCCAAAAGAACACAAATACACGGACAGGATTCACCTTGCTTTTTAAGAAAA
Source organism: Melanotaenia boesemani (assembly GCF_017639745.1). Classification (NCBI taxonomy): domain Eukaryota; kingdom Metazoa; phylum Chordata; class Actinopteri; order Atheriniformes; family Melanotaeniidae; genus Melanotaenia; species Melanotaenia boesemani. Next base: position 30,724,258 of record NC_055693.1, read on the forward strand.
TATACTCTGGAGCCTATTCCCAAACCTTTCCATTTTGTCTACCCAAGACTTTGTTACCATGGAAACGAGAGGCCAAAACTTAACAAAACTTTTTTGTTAAAACAGCATCTCCTGCAGCATCTCGTTTATACTACTGTCTCGTGTAAATGGAGATCATATCCTGATCTATGTTCTGTTTCCACAGCCAACCATCCCCTTACCTGCTAGGTGGTGTATAAGCCAGATGGTGATAGATGTGTCAGCTATGTAATAGCAGGATATCATAGTAGCATGGCACCATTTTTGCTTTGTTTTTAGTGCCGAGTCGCACAGGGAATGATGACTCTTTTGACCAATCAATGCATTGTAGTGTGTCAACCCCTTTTGGGTTTGTTAGGGAACAGAAGGGTCCCAAAAAAGTAAAGTAGTTCGGGTCAAATATTCTGGTACTCTTTCCAGGTTTAACCTGTGGAACAAATGTGTTCCGACCCATACTGTTTTAGACCAAACTCATTGGTGGAAACAGGGCTTTACTGTATACTACATGTACTGTGTTTATTTGCTGCACATAACATGTAAGCTTATGAGCAGTTCATTGCATAGGATATTAAAACATTTTAGAAAGTTTCCCGTTTAGAAAAGCATGAGAAATCAATAGCTTAGCTGCATAAAGCTTCTTTTGTGGTTATTACAGAACATGTAAAGGTGTCCATCTTTATGATACAACCTGATGGAGGGGAAGAAGAAGAAGAAGAGTAACTGGAATAGCGGATGCAAGATGTGTTGTGTTTTATTCAGTTGTAATACAGTACGAAGAATTAGATACAAAATGTAACATAGACTGGTTGCAGGCATTCTGGATCATTTTTCCAAATCAGCACATGATGTAGTTTACTTACTGCATACATTTATTTATTTATTATTAAGAAAATGCTAAGATAGGTGGCAAGTGACAGAAAATGGTGAGAAAAGGAACTAGGAAGGGGCTGTGAAGTTGAATGGACATGGGCATACTCAGTTGGATTATTCCTAGGCTACAGAAAGATGAAAAAGGATGATTTACTATTCCTACTTTTGAGATGGAAACTATTCCCTTTCAAAATCACTCAAGTCGACAGATTCTCCCGAGTCAGTTTTCTCTGTTAGCTCTGGACTCAGTACCAGTATTTTTGCAACCAGTGAAGTACAAGACAGCATGTGGGGCACTTTTGCTTGGTGAGTTGGGGTCAGACACTTTAAAATGATCTGATGATACAAGTCCCAGAGGGTTGACTCTACAGTATGTCAGTGTTGAGTTTTAAAGCTTCTGGATAATTCAAACAGAAGTTTGCAATTTGGCAATTTCCAACTCAGATACAGGGCAGATCATTAACAGTCAACAATTATCCTGTAAGTTTTTAATAAATGTTAGTGCACACCTTACCTTAGTTTTCATTCCTTTGAAGTTTAGAAGGAAATGAAGCAGACAGGGAACAATCCCCTGTGGATCTATTACATTCACTTTAATATAGATGTGTCAGCTGAATGCATGACTCTTGTGAATCTTTTTGTTGAATCCCTACTGTCATGGAAAAGGTGGGCCGAACCTGTAAATAAAAACGACTTTTTTTCTGTGACATCAAAGGACTCAGAGAGCTGTGTAGCTTCTGCAGCAGGTCTGATTTACCGATTTCTCTAATGTGGTCTCAGTGGTTTGCTAAGGTCAGTTCCCCATGTCATATTTTCCAGTCAGACTGCTTCCACATTCATGCACAGCGTGTCCATCTACAGCAACTTTTATTTCCCCCTGAAAACAGTTACATTTATTCCAAGGAAGCAAGACTTGAAAAGGACTCGTTCAGCTTTATATCAGGCTATGAAAAAGTAAAATGTGAAAACTACAACTGTTCTGAGAGCTCTAAAAAATTATTAAGTAGAAGAAAGAGCTTAATTAATTGCGTCTTTCTTTTAAACCTGTAAACAGTCAGCTGTTTACAGGTTTACACAAACAGCTGTCAAACAGCTCAAAACCAGATGTTTTAGAATTACTGAACAAATAGGATTTGGTTTGTAATTCAGATGTCAGGAAAATGCTGTTTCTCTGTTAAACAAATCTGTTATCCATAAATGTTGATTGGAGCTGAAGTCTGTTAACTTATGAAAAGTCACTGTCAGTCAGCACTGCCAGTTTGTCTCCATACAAAACTTTATAAGAATTACATCAGTACTCAACACACCTATATTTACAACAACATGTTTAATTGTTGGCTTTATACACTACTGTACTTATTGTGTCTCTTACACCCTACAACCACTAGTCCTGTAGTGGTGATAAATGGAACTTTTTGCCATCATCCAGTCAGAAATACTGGCACATCTTGGATTGTCCTAAGTGGCTGGAGCTGTTTGTCTATCAGAGAAGCTGCTTACAACCACCTTTTGTCCTCTGATGCTCTTCTCTACTGCCATCTGTTGATAGTCCAGTCACTGATTGAAGTTTTGCTTGTCACTGAAGTCTGTCTGAAATTGTTGTTCTACCTCTCAGAAGCGTTTATCTTTGGCTCTGTTTAATCTTGCTGTAAAATATATAAGGACTTCATGTACTATACGCTTAGAATTGTCCAATCTGTCCATAAAATCAACACATTTTGGTACTAACAGTTAGATTTTTTTTAACTTGTCCTGTCCAGCATCAAAGAAAGCAGAATGATAATTCAAGGAGGACAAGGAGACACCGGCTAGAAAGTAACAGCATAAATTGTTCATACTAAACAGGAAAAAACAGACAACCAGCTGCTACACCTGTAAGGAAACAGAAAACCACTTGCATAATCTTCAAGAAAAACAAAGCTGACAATTATCAGAAGAACATACAAGTTGGAAAAGAGAATCCTAAATCACAACAACAGAAACACCAGCAACACAAAGAAAAAACATGAATATAACTGTAGTTGTGATTAAACCCACGGACAATGCAGTGACTATCAGCATGCAGGTTAATAAATATAGGGGCAAACAGTCAGGCATGAATAGTGATAATTGATCGTGCAAATTCAAACAGACCACTGCAAAGATCAGAGGCAGACCAAAGGACCCCCAGGACCTGGGGGGGCCAGTTGTCCCCCAGAGCATGAATCACGGCCACCCCATCACAGTGACGGCCACGCATCCACTGCAGGAGAAGGCCTCAGCCAGAGTGCCCCACGGCCCCAGGAGGCCAGATATAGCAGTCGCCAGCCCCGGCAGGCGCTGGCCCCCCAGAGGCGGACAAAACACAGGGCCCCAGGAGCCCCCCCACCAATGCCCAGGAGGACCAGGTCCCCACTGACGGCCACTCACCGTCGGCCAGCACCAACCCCCGATGTCCAAGTCAGGAACCCTATGGAACCAGGGTGGCTAACTGTGGAGTTTTGTGAGTAAATGTGGAGTTGTGTGCCTAATTGTGGTGTATTGTGGCTAACTGTGGAATGTTATGGCTAAATGTCTATTATTGTGGCTAATTGTGGAGCATTCTGAGTAATTGTGGAGTATTGTGCGTAATACAATTAGCCACAACACTCCACAATTAGCCACAACTCTTCACAATTAGTCGCAATACTCAACAATTAGCCACAACACTCCAAAATTAGCCACAACACTACACAATTAGTTGCAATACTCAACAGCTGAGAACAGCTGACTTTCCTTAGGTTGGTGCTGTTAAGGTGCTACAGGACCGGAGTACAGCCTGTAGAAATAATTCCCACATCTGAGCACCATTTGTTGTTCAGCATGAAACAGACACCACCTCCCCTGCTCTTTCCTGAATGTATAGTGCAGTCCAGCCAATAAGCGGAGAGTCCCTCGGGAACAATGGCCTAGTCCGGGATCAAGGGGTCGAGCAAAGTTTCCGTTAAAGCAAAAACGTTACAGATGTTAATCTCCCGTTGAAACACCATCCTACTCCGAAGTTCATTCAGCTTATTGTCCAATGACTGAACATTTGCTAGAAGAATACTTGGTAGAGGAGGCCGATTCCCCTGTTTCCTCACCCGGATCAGTACTCCATATCGTGACTCTCTTTTCCTCCACCGCCTTTGCTGCTCAGGTACAACAACAGGTAGGCGCCGCCATGGAGATTCCCCGCTGTAAGCTGGTGGAGGTGGTGGTGGCGATAAAAAGTTTTTTCCACCAAGACTCGATGCATAGTAATTTATCTCTATCATATTGTCTGATAGAGCTCACTATAGCAGGTTGCAAAACTACAAAAAAAAAAAGAATAATAAGAGCCTAAATCAAAACAAAACAATAAAATAATGTTAGGGGAGAGAGCTTGAGATGCAGCAGACATCTTCGGCGCCATCTTCGACTAAGTGTGGATTATTGTGGCTAATTGTCTAGTAATGTGTCTCAAAAAGTTACGACAGGCTTTGATTACATTTTCAGGAAATATCAGAAATGGAATAAGGAGCAAGTGATTTTATTTTGTGGGTGATCTGAATCAATTCTGTACTATTGGGAGAGAGGGATAATTTTGCTATTAGGTCAATAAACTATTTGACAATGTCAGTATTTTCTTGTGTTGAATGTAGTTACTTTTTTCCTTGCATTTTAAAGAGAGGAAAAAAGGAAATAAGATGATAAATAGAAAATTAAAAATAAAAATTACTCAATTTGCATTTTCCTACATGATGGTGAAGATTTTGGGTTTTCCCTTGGGAAAACACTTTAGGATTGTTTTCATGAATATACATTTTCCTCAATCCCTCATGATCTTAAGTAAATGCTAAATACACTAACAGCTAACCAAGTTCACTCAAATTTCTTCAATAACTTTAGGACTGTTGTAGTCATGTGCTTCATCTTGGCACCTAACGGTATGTTTCCAGGGTCAAGAATTCTAAATAAGTTGTGTCATTTATCTTTATCTTGGTTGTTGGAGGTCTGTGCTCTCTGAGTGCACCCTGTATTGACTGCTAATCTATCTTGGATCTTACCTGTACTGTGAGATCTCTCCAACCAGTAAAAGGTCTCATCTCTAAACTTGACTTATCTCTTCTTCTGTCCCTTTCTCTCTTTCCATTCCTCTCTCCCTCTAATAATATCGTGTTAAGTTTATTTGGTGAATCAGCCACAATATGTATTTAAAATTGCCAGTGTGTTTATATTTGTCTGCTAGCATAGAGATGTGTGTGTAAAGCAAAACTCAATGCGACATCTCATGCCATTTCGGATGCAAAGTTGTATCGAGATGCTGCTGGGCAGCAACAGTCCCAGAAATGCACATAATAGATGTCACTGTGCCATCAAACAAGTCCAGAATGTGGAGTTTTAAGGTTAGAAAGTTAAATAATGTGTCTTTAATAAGCAAAACAGTCAATACAAACATAAATCTCCAACACCTGAATGTAATGGAGCAGAATAAAGAAGTCTCATATAATTTGTCCCTCTTGCAGAAATCCTTAACCCTCTAATGCTGTATGTATCATATTTGATACATACAGGTTTGACACTTTATGGTAGAAACTTTGCTGTACACAATCTGATACTTATCTTCTGCCCACTGGTGGATATAATGATAATACAATAATGTACTGCAATAATTTTGACCTATCACATGGTAATAAATGGTAAATATACAAAACTTATATTTGTTAATTAGTTGTTTTTTTTACACTTTTGTTAAAGGGCCAAATAAAGACTTTAGATTAAAAAAAAGGAAAAAAAAACAGAATTTTTTCCCTATTTTTTCTTGGGTTGGACTTTGAAGTGTTAATTACCCAAATGTATAATAAAATTCAATTACAAACAGCTGCAAACCAACAGGTCACTGATTTTCAACAGATCATCGTCACGTCATGTTTTACGCTTCACCTATATACATCACCACAGAGCAAAAAAGATGAACTGTTTTCATTAAATTTACCTATCATATAGCTAAACCATTTATGTAAATATATTTAATTTAGTTTCTTTAATGTGCTTATCTACATTGTTTAATAAGCTTACTCTGTACACAGAAACACAGTTCAAAATCTTGGTTTATATATATATATATATATATATATATATATATACTGTTTTTTATAAAATATAAAAATATTTTCAGGACATGGACCGGTAAACATTTCCTCTGAGCATTATATATTTTTTACACAACACTGTACTCAGTTCTACTAATTCTACTCATTTTCAAACGGAGAAGTAATAAAATAGGCACAGTGCTTAAAGAGTTAATACCATCAAGCACCTGAAACACATGTGGCTTTTACTATAATGTAAACTTACAAAATCAAAGGGTAAAAAGGGATTTTCTCTAGATTTGCAGAAAATCTCTTCATATCTTTTTCTGATTACACAGTCCTTTGTAATACTGGGAGGAACTGAGGTTGCATTCACACCTTTTTCTAAATGTTTTGATAACTTTCAGGTTTACTTTCAAATGTTTCAGCTTCTCAGTCTGATCTTTAGACTTCACTATTTATTCTATAAATTAGGAATAAAAGTCAAAGAACACCAAAGTAAACCAGAAAAACAGACAGAAAAACATGACAATTAGGTCAGCCCAACTGTCCTGGCTCCACAGGGGATAAGTCAACAATCACATATTGGGGGCCCGATGGGACACACATTATCCACTCATTAGTGCTTTGCTGGTTGATTCGGAAACAATAAGCATTATGCCAACTACCAGAAGGGAAAATGGTGGAGCTACATGGAAAGAGAGTGCAGATTTGGATCCCCAGAAGTACCTTTAGCCTAAGTGCTCACCGCGTTGCAACATATTAAGCTATTAACATCATAGAAAATCAAGTTACTTCAACATTTCCTCTGGAAGATTGTGTTTTCTGTGAAAGCTGGAGATTTATTCATAAACAGTGCAGAAAAGCAACAGAAATTAGCTGCATTTTTCTGTTCAGGGACTATGATTTACTGTAAAAATAACCACCCTCTTTTTCTCTGTTTAATTTGCAGTTAATTAGCATATAGAAATCTAATTATAATCTAACCTGCAAACACTGAGGGTTATGAAGATTGCATTGCAGTGAATGCCTTCCAGTGCACTTTTAACATGTACTTTTACAAAAATGAGAAAAATTCTTTATTTTCATGCTTAGATGATAGTTTTCCCCTCATCTGTGTCAGTCAGTAATACGAGAGCAGATAGGACCCTGTCAGTTGCACCACAATGCTTACCCAAAACAGCTGACTCTTAGAAATCCTGAAGTCCATGCTGCAATCATCCAAGGGTCATTTTTAACTCCAGTTGTCACTAATAAACTGTAGTAATAGCAAAATGATCATATCTGTTACATTTGGGTTACTCTTTGCATTCGTTGCTCTACCTGGACTTTTACTGGGGGACTTAGCTTTCCGTTGCCCGAGTTGCACAGCAGAGCATATGGCTGCTTGTCCTGACGACCCTGCAGCATGTAGAGAGATAGTGAGGGAGCCGGGCTGCGGCTGCTGTCCGGTGTGTGCCAGGATGGAGGGGGAGCTCTGTGGAGTCTACACGCCAAGGTGCTCCAGTGGCCTGAGGTGCTACCCCAGCGTGGGTGCTGAATTTCCTTTGCAGGAGCTCATTCAGGGTTTTGGACGATGTGGACAAAAAGTGGAGTTAGATATCACAACGAGTGTAAACCAACAGGCAACAAATGGTAAGTGGTTTGATAGAGAAAAACTTTTAGCTAAATGAAGCAGGTTTTGAGATTTGATTTTAATCTTATTTCTTTTCATGTATTTTACATTTTCTAGATTTAGGGTAATCTAATTAACAAAGCATGTCTGCTTTAAACAAACAGGCCTGTTGAGCATGTTAAAGCTCCAGGAACCTGAATTATTTCTTTGTGAACTTGGGACGTAGCCACTGGGATTTTACCTTTTATTCCTCCAGAATGAACTGCTCCATCTTCTTCTAGTTGGATGGTTTCTGCTGGTTTAAACCCGTCTTGAAGTCACACCACATATTCTCTTTTGGTCTGACATGCAGACTTTAATGAGTTACTCTAAAGTTTTAGCAATTATGAATGGTTTATGTTTGTAAGCAAACATGTTGTACCTGGCCAGTACTACTACATTCCCTGTTTTTTTAAGCGAGCGTATTCCCCCTTCGCAAATTCCCCCCTACAAAGAATCCACTCTTAATCTGGATTTATACTCATGCAGCGTCTGTGTAAGGTCAGTTATAATGTCACATCTGTAGGTGCCACATAGATTCACTGAGGCTGGATGCGCATCTCTTCTAGATCTGACATGCACTCCTGCTACGCAGACAGTTACACGGAAGTACTTCCTCGTAATTATGCGCTTCTGGATTTTGGTTCCTTCTTCCTGAATTTGTGTGGTAACCGCCATTTTTATAAAACAACCCCCAATGGATCAAGTTGCTGAGGAGCTAATCAAAATATTTCTTTGTTTACTTCCACAAGCTCATTAAGATACTGCACCATGTTGGACAAAATTGTTGTTTTAAAACAGGAAATACCTATTTGAAATAATTTGAACCATCAAAAGATTGTCGACCTGTTTACCAGCCAATACCACCTCTGCTGCCACCTTCAGATTTGGAGGAGAAACTGCAACATGACACCAAGCGTACCCTCGACGTTCGAGTGCAAGAGCACATTCACCAGCGTCAGCTACGTTGTAACTGGCCGCACACAGATGTTGCGTGAGTATAAATCCAGCTGAACAGGGGACTCAATTCATTTAGGTGGGAAATTTGGTTTGTTTTGACACTGTACTTTACTCAAGCAAACCAAACCACCTGGACTACATCACACAGTTACAACAACTGCTTGCTAGGGGATTATTCCCTGAAAGAACCACCGACCAAGAAGATAAAAAGCTAGGGGAAAAAAAAAGAAGACCCGGCTCATTGATTGGCCAGCACCAAGTTTATGCTGCTTTGGAATATCTATTTTTGCTTTGTTGTCTATTGTTATCTAATGCAATTTTCACGAGAAAGTGTATGGGCAGCAGAATAAGCAGTGAGCTGTCCAAAATGTTGTGCTGTGACACGTCCTCTCTTTCATTCACTAGATGGTCTGTTTACTTTCACACTGTCAGAGAACCGCACCAGGGTTCACTTGGTTCTTCTTCTGCACTTGGCTCAAGTGAACCGAGACCTCTGGTTTTCAAGCAAGCTAGAGTTCACTTCTTTGGTCCACACCAAAGTGAAAATGCTGTTTTTGACCTTAGATCATCATCATTCTTCTTGCTTTATGGTCCTCCCCTCTTTCACAACAGGTGTCAAAACAATAAAAAGTAACTACCTTAAGCACAGCAAGAAACAATTATGACATTGTCAAAACAGTTTATTGCTTTAACGGCAAAATTATCCCCATTATCATCTCACAATATTAATAAATCCTTTAAAAAATTTCCTGGATCCAGGCGATTATCCAGATCAACCCCAAAATCTAATCAGTTGTTCCTTATTCCATTTCTGTCATTTCCTGAAAATTTTATCATAATCCGTCCATTATGTTTTGAGTTATGTTGCTAACAGACAGACAGACAGACCAACACCAACTGTCACCTGCATGTGATGAACAGTTAAGCTTCAACTTCTTGAGAACTGCTCTCTAATTTAAACATTTAATGTTTAATTACCCCAATATTAGAAGTGCTAAACACCTATCGGTGCATAGCATAAACAGAGTAAGAGTAAATATGTCCCATGGCGTCATCTGTTGGTAGGTGGAAATGTAGATTGACCCACATGAACATATTTATTCAGTCCTATGCAGTGAATAAGGAAAAGTATACAGTCATGCTCTCAGCAGTTTTAACACAATTCGAATTTATTTCCATGCAAAAACTTCAAAATGTACAATTCTGAGGAACATTGATGAGTTTTAAGAGGATAAATAACTACTGGAGATGGACTTTAATATAAAGGGTAGCATGTTATCAGCTTATACTTTTAAACAAAAAGTTGTGCTGCATAGCAGGTAATGCCCATTTAAAGGTGTGTGCAGGTATTCGAGAGGAAAAAATTTGCTAACATGATTCACAGTGAGGGGATGCTGTGAATTTCAGAAGAGCTGGGGCTAAAGCAGGTTCTGGGAGAAAGATCAACAGCACTGAGAGACCGTCTCCTGTTCCAGGGCCAAAGCTGGGTTACAGAACGTGATCCTAATCCACTCCAAACTGTAACCTGTTCTTTCTTTGCCAGTGGCTCAACTTAAGTTCTTTATTGGAAGAAAAACAATTTCCTTATTGTGTCAAAGTCTTAATTAATGTTGTCCATCATGAGACAAAATATTTGGTAAAGTATTAATCTGTAAACAATTACACATTACCCAGTAGCTCTGTTTACCAGTGGAAGCAAGACGACGTAATGCACGAGTGTGTTGTTCTGTCTCTTTTGGCTTTAATTCAGCGCCACACAGCCAACTACTTTAGCTTGTTTTCATAACTGTTCATGATTTTAACACATAATAACAGTGTTTTCTTAGAATTTGTATTAAAAATGTACTTTATTTCCAATGCAGGACCCTTTATTTTCTTATACCAGATAAACCACCATCTACATCAAAAGTGTGTGGTAACAGTAACAACCCAAAACAAATAACCAAGAAAGTCCACAGGGACAAAGAATGTCAAGCGCTGCTCTCCCTGTTACAGTCAGTAAGGACAAAGGGTCAGTATTGATTTCTGAAAATGAATGTTGACATATGCAATGCTTTTGGCCGGCAGTGGCAAACCCACATCTGTGATCTCAAACAACCAGTATCCCACCGATGAACCCATAACATGTCTGTAACCCACATTTCCTCAAAGCTCTTGAATTGGAAATGTCTTAGTTCGATGCATACTTGAAAATGTAACTTTAGGACACATTTAGACAACTAGAGGCCTGAAAGCAGATTCAGTAGTGGAAATTGGATGCAACAGTTTTTGGATTATGCTCACTACAGGCACTCAGTTTGTTGTTGTGAAAGATTTCCACAGCAACAAGTGTGATCTTATTACTCAAATGGGTCTTTTTAAAATTGTTATTATTATTTTTATACGTAAACACTTAGACACTACACTGAGATGTTTTTTGGAGAATATAGCCAAAGTGATTTTCTTTTCCTTTTTAAACGTGCTCGTAACCACAGATGTAGAGGTTTTGATTGGAGACAGGAATAAAAACAAAGCCCGTTCCAGTTGCTGTAACTCTGGCTGATGGCATGGTGGCTGTGTTGTCTGCATTACTTACCACCACAGGTGTTTAAACCACATGAGGGGAATATGATCATCTGAGACTGTGGCTTGCTCTCGGTTCACAGTGTTGTTTGACATTCCATGCATGAGTTAACAGTTAACTATAAAAAGTTGGGTCTTCTTTGTAACCATTAAATACGTTTTGGAGTTGTAGCTCCTGTCGTGCTTGCTGCTGACCTTCGAATGACTTGGGTTCTAACTACAGCCAAGTGTTTGTTGTGGTTATTGGTCTCCTGAAATGTCCAATACCATCATAAAGTGGTGTTTAGAGATCAAAATTTCCATGTTTCATTGGTTACTAAGAACATCAGTATTATTGTTCTAATACGTTTTGGATTCTTCCAGTTCTTAAAAGTGGAATATATTAGAAATGGCACATCACTTTAAATGTCCTCCACTTGAACCTCCCAGATCCAGAAAGGTTTGATGGGTTGAGCTTCAGTCTCCAAATGAAGCCAAACATTCCCTACTTTTGAATTCTGGACAAAGGAAATGAATACACCGCCTGTCCCAAAAAGCTGAAGTTCATGACAGGTGTGGAACGTCTGTCAGTGACGTGGATACATCATTATACCATAATATTTGTATAAGCAATCAACATTTCAACGTGGATGTATTTATGGAAGCAGGATCTGTTGAGCTTTGCATTCTCTTCGTTCAGCACCCCGCTGCATCCATTTGACTTGACTGGAAAACTGAAATTTTACACTGAAACTGCTGCCAGCACTTTGGCATTTGTGAGGGAAAAAGTTGCTTTGGAGGCCTAAAGAATCAATCATTAAGTTGGTTGAACCAAACTGGTCAACCAATCAGAAGAAGCTAACCTAAAACCTCTCGGTTTTAGGAGAAAACGTCACCCAGGAGAAAGGTCGCCCTCTCTCTGGAATCACAGTCTATTTGGATTTATAATGGATGCAAAGCTAATCTAGAAATAATCAAAATTAAGAATTGGATACATGAAACTTATCCTAAAATAGCTCTTAGTTTCAGCTCCAGTTGTCATTGATGGAATCAGACTGAGGGTGTTGCAGTATGGGCTATAAATGTGAGCACAGCTCATTTTTCTGTATATGAACACTTGTAATGTCTCACATGGTGGCTCTGAAACTCACAGCAATAACTTACAGACAAAAAGTTAAGATTCAAGTTTATTTTCTTTTCAAGACAGCTGTGAGTACACCTTTAGCCCCGCTGAGTGGGGCTGACATCCTGAGTCTACACAAAAATAATAAACTAGCCTAATTATGTAAAAAAATCTTGCTAATCAGAAAGCGTGGTCCAGCACAGCCTGTTGGACAAAGTGTTTCATCCCTGGATGCAGACTCGTCTCCTGAAAGGCTCAGTTTCTGAACCAGTCCTGAAAATACTCCTCCAGGCAATGGAAAAGGATTGTTTTAGTGGATGCACCTACTTTTAACAGCAATATAAACTTTTGTTAATACATGCTACAGCGCAGCCACATGGTGCTGGACTTGCCAAACTCCTTTGGCTGAGAAATTTACAATCTTGTTTTCAAGAAATGCAAAATGGCAACAAATTTTCCTGGCTATTGGGTTGACTGGTCCTCATGATGGATACTGGACTTTGACTGTAGTCTCTACTTGACGTCAGAGACACAACCTTCTCAAAGGAAAACAGATAATATTTTCCTCTGAATGATATCACTGCATACTTTTTAAACTCAATTTTGTCTTTAGATCACAGTAAGCTCAATCTGTATCCACACACTTCATTTTCATTATTTTGCATTATTTTATTAAATAGAGATATAAAGTAACACAAAATTTTAATTTTAAATGATTTTAATGAGGCAATCTGGCTTTTTTTTTTTTTTTTACTTTTTAATAAAAGTATGCTGTTATAATTACCAATTCAATTCAGCTTTATTTGTATAGTACCAATTCACAACAAAGCCATCTCAAGGCACTTTACAGTCAATTCAAGCTAATTAATTGTGATCAAATTAAAACAAATTCACATTAATTCAATTTATTACTGTGTTCATACAGGCTAATTCGTAAAAAGTAATTGCCTGTCTCCTGGCTCAGATTGTGACCTTACATTTCTGGTTGTGATGCCAATAATTTCATATATACATAAAAAACAAAGAGCAGAGACAAAAATGGAAAGAAGGGCTCAGTTCGTCATGGGATGTCCTCCAGCTGTCTGAGCCTGTGGCAGCAGAACTAATCGATGGCTAAACCCGCCCTTCTGCTTGCACTGTGTGTAAACAGGTGGTGACATTGTTGCTTTTGGAAGTAAGTCCGTTATCAGAGCGTGTTGACAGCAGTGATTAGGCTACTTAGTCAGTATCCAGGAGTCAGAAGAGCTGCTATAAAAAAACTGTTTAAAATTTTCAGTGTCAGAATCAGAATTTATTCTCATTGTGACTAAATCTCATGTGGAAACTCATTTTTACTTCCTGCCCTTCAACCCAGTGTGAGAGGTTGACTTATATGTACGCTTTTATTATTGTTTCTTATCCTTGCTTATTCTATGCTTTTAAGATTTGTGTATTTTAAGTATATTACCTTTTGGCCTGTGTATCTATTATGATTTGATCTGTTGTGCAGAACTCTGTGGTATTGTACTCTGTACAACTAAATTTAGAGTGCAGTCTTTAGTGAGAAAAAAATAAAACAAAACAGTACCATCATCTAAATATCTGAAATAAATAGACAAAACAATAAATAAACAGTAAAAAACATACAGACTGATATCACACATATCATTAAACTGTATTGAGGCTGTTATGTCTCTTGCATGAAAGTTGTTTTTCAGTCTGTTCTGGCCTGCAGAGTCCTGCAGTGTTTGCCTGAAGGTAACACTTCAAACAATGAGTGGCTGAGAAAGTGTGAGCTGTGGAGATCCTCCAGTGAAGGAACAATAGCTTTGACAACCCTTCGGAATCCCCCCCACCCTGTCTACTTGAAAACCAGATGCAGATGTTACAGGATAAAATCCTCTCATATGATCAACAGTGGAAGGACACAGGCCTGTTCCAGAGGTCCAACTCTAGGGAATTTATATATTTATATATATAGTTTCCAATATCACCAGAATAAAAGTCTCTAGATTTGCAGCTAGTCGCTAAACTTGCTAAATATAGCACCCAAACTCTGACGAGTGCGTTGCTGTGATTGTACCGGAAACTGTGCGCTGACAAATGTTCCGTGTTGTTTGGAACGCAAACTGCATTTAATGAAAAAATGTGGATAACAGCAGCCTATTTCAGTTAGATATTGTTGGCTTTTATTTCATATTGCCTTTCAGTATTAACAAGGTTTGCTAGTGATACAGCTGTAAAATCTACTAGTCATCAGACTAGCATATTATCTAATGTAAAAGTTTGAAAAAAACCCAAGTGAGGCTTGTCCATCTCCTCCTATTGTTCACAAAAAAAGTAGTCGCACCCCTAATATATATGTGTGCATATACATACATACATATATATATATATATATATATATATATATATATATATATATATATATATATATATGTGTATATACATACATACATACACATATATATATTATGGGTGGGACTTTTTTTTTTTTTTTCTTGTGATCTAATCGAGGGACTGGCTTTTACAGCTGTTCATGTCCTCCCTGTGACAATCTGCTCCTCATCATGTATGTGGTCCAACAACTGGGATTATTCACATTTTTATGCAAATTAAATGTGATGCATTCTTTCCAGCTGTAATGCTGGAGGTAGTGGGGGACTTCTGCAACCAGCAGCATGTTCTGGACGATGGACTGATGTAGCGCAGGTTAAACTTTCATTCAAAGCTTGTTATTTCTCAACTATTGATTACGTATTGATCTTCAGCTGTGCATTAGCAGTCATGTAAAGTCATGTAAAGTCAGGAGAGAACTTCAACACTGTTTCTTTCCAGTTTCCTTGTGTTGTCGATGGTCTAAGACTGCCCTTGTTGCCCTGGAGGTGAATCTCTGTTCAGACTTGCTCCTCTCCTCCACTCACACTCTCAAGCCTTTAATTATTCTTCGTACTTTGCGCTACTCTCAGAATTTGTGAAAAGGTGAAGCTATAAGTGATCACTTTGGGTGGGACTAGCATGTAGATGCCTGCAGTTCTGACAGAACTCCCCCCCAAGGTGTTGTGGCCTTCCCTCCTTCTTCAGCTAATCTTAAAACAGTTCACACTTAGAAGTTCCAGCTTGCATTAAGTCAGCGCAAAACTAATGGTTTAGAATTTACAGTCGCAGGATAAATATACACATCATCTCAAGTAATCTGATTACATATATTTCTGCAATTCTTTTGAGTGATGTCTTTATGATAATTGTTAGTTACCTGACATTAAAGTTCTATTTAAACTGAAGTTACTGCAATGAAATATATCTGGTTGCCAGAATGAATTACTTATTCAAGTGTGATATAGTAGATCATCTGTATGCTGCATTTTTAAACCTTACTATTAACATCCTCTAGGGACATCGAATGTAAATTATCCTTTGGCCACAATCTGGGGTGTTTACAAAATGTGTTTTCATGTAATTTTCATTAACATTTACAGTCCCTTCCAAACAAACACAATAAGTCAGTAAATGTGAATAATTTAACTCTGACATGTCTCAGATTCAGTGCTAACATTGCTATTTTATTAGCCTTTATTAAACCAAGAAGTAAAAAAAGTCTTGAAATTGAAAATTGCTTTTCCTGACAAAAGTATGGAAGGTTAGTAAATATAGTGATGAAGACAACAGTCAAAATGCACTTAACACAAAATGAAAGAAACTGAGAAACCATTTAAAGGCCTTTGCAGGTGTATTGAGTTTATTATCTGATTATAGTGTGGCACCAGGTGTCTTCAATATTGAACCTTTCCACAATATTCTAATTTTCTGGGATACTCAATTTGGAGTTTTCATTTGTTGTCAGTTATAATCATCAATATTCAAATAAATAAACATTTGAAATATGTCAGTCTGTGAGGAATGAATGTCTACATTATACAACTTTTTCATATTCTAATTTTATGATGATCATCTGTATGTAGGCATTATTAAAAAATAAAAAAAATCATCAAAATTGTAATTTTAAGAAAGTACAAAACATATGGGAGCATCTCAGTACATTTAGTCGTGGAGACATGGCCTTGTAGACGATTCGCTGAACTGAGCATCAGAATGAGGAAGAAAGAGGACTTAAGTGACTTTGGATGTTTCATGGTAGTTGGTCTGAGCATTTACTGGGATTTTCACACACAACCATCTTTAGGGTTAACAGAGAATGGTCTGAAGAAGAGAAAATATCCAGCGAGCAGCAGTTGTCTGGACCAGAATGTCTTGTTGATGTCAGAGGGCAGAGGAGAATGGACAGACTGGATGGAGATGATGGAAAGGTAACAGGAAGTCAAATTTTTACTGGTTCCAACCAAGGTCTGCAGAGGGTTTCCATGGAAGGGCCGTAGAGGTAATTAAGGAGTATAAATATCTGGGAAGTGTTTTTGACAACTCCCTGAAATTTGCTGCCAAAACAGAGGAGATTCTCAGAAAATGCCACCAAAGCCAGTATCTCCTGAGAAAACTCCATGTTTGGAATCAGTGGAACATCCATTTTCAGCATTTGTGACTAGCAGACTTTTGACATCACACAGATGTCAGAGCCGTTCATGCTCTGTTCCCAGAGTTTCTGGATGTTGGCTCCACAGCCCTGGCTGCAGGACTCAGAGGAGCAGGGCAACCTTTGTTCCAAAAGCTGTTGTTTTTCACCAACTCCCAAACATGACTGCCCCCACCTCCTGCTTGTTCTGGTCATATACACCCTACAAGATAATCAAAGGCCAGCCCCAGCCCAGTTGAATGGACCTTTAGCCAGCTGTACTAGCAGTGTAGTTTAGATATCTTATTCACTTATACACTATATACTGCTTATAGGCTAATTTCTTAGTTTTTATTTATCTTATATTTTACCATTTTCTTTTTACAAAAACTACTGTGATTGTCTTTAATCGTCCAATGGGGACGAATAATTTTGAATTAATTTATATTCTTCTACGCTACCAGTCAAAAGTTTTGACATATCCATTAGAATTAATAGACAAGTGTGTCTTTTTGACTGCATAAAACTCAGGTGCAAACCGATGCTTTTATTTCCCCCCAGAAGTGTTGAATAATGATGCTTAGTGTGTGTGTGAAACATGCATAAAGCAGGAATGTTGTATTAGCGTCAAGTGAGCTGAGGTATGAATGCAAGGTGCCAAGGTGTTCTGTGGCTGTATGTAAAACCTTGTTTACTAAAGACGCTCATAACTTATGACAGAACTTTCCAAGAAGGAAAAAAAGTCTTTAGGCAACAGCTTCTATCTAAACATTGTGTTGTTGATTCTGCCTCTGTACCATAGAAACAACCTGTCTCAAGCTGTTGAGAGCATTGGCTTTGGTTTTTGCCTTTAAGCAACGCTTTCACAGTTCTCTCAGAATGACTAATGTGTCTCCAGTGTTGCTTAGCATTGATGTATTTGCCCCGCTATCATATACAGTTGGGGTGTGTCTCAGATACTTGAATGTGCTTTGATGGCAGAGAAAGTGACCTTGCAGAACTATTGTCTGTGCAAATGTTTCCTCTTAAGGCTCAACCACTTCAAACATTTCCATCTGGCAAATGTTCAAAACGCTGCAGAATAATGAAGATCCCCCTTCAGACCTTATAGAACTTTCAACTCTTGATGTTGCTGTGCGTCTGAGGGGTGGTGTGTGCCGCCCTAAACCCAAGAGGATGCCTTTGTAGTTACTGAAGGGAAACAATAAAACTGAAAAAGGCAAAAAGTTCAGCCCGGTTTATTTTTAGAAAGTGTTTCCTGTTGAGTGTTACAGTACCATTGACAGGTTTACATATATCTCTACCTCTTCATTTTGAAAGAGCACATTCAAACTTTTGTTTCTCACTTCCATGATTTTGTGGTCTTAAGAAATTGACACCCCCCCAATTTAATTCTTGGTGTTATAGATTCAACAAGGTGTTGGAAACAGAAATTTTACCCCATATTGACATGACAGCATCACACAGTTGCTGAAGATTTGTCAACTGCATCCATGATGAGAATCTCCCGTTCCACCACATCCCAAAGCTGCTCTACTGCATTGAGATCTGGTGACTATGGAGGCCGTTGGAAGCCATCAGAAGATGCAACATTGTGGTCATAAAGGCAAGGCAAGGCAAGGCAGTTTATTTGTATAGCACATTTCATGTACAGGACAATTCAAAGTGCTTTACATAAAACAAAGACATTACAGACATTTAGAATAGTAAAAGGCATCAACACATAATCACAATAAAATAATAAATTACATTAAAATGATTAAAAGCAAGATAAGTTAAAAAAAGTTACCGTGCAGAGTTCATGCATAGGCGCATGAGAAAAGAAATGTTTTTAACCTGGATTTAAAAATGTCTACATTTGGGGAAATTTTAATCTCCACTGGCAGTTTGTTCCACTTGTTTGCAGCATAACAGCTAAATGCTGCTTCTCCATGTTTAGTCTGGACTCTGGCCTGGACTAGTTGACCAGAGTCTTTGGACCTAAGAGCTCTGCTAGGTTTATATTCTCTGAACATATCACAGATGTATTCTGGGCCTAAACTATTCTGGGATTTGTAAACAAGCAGAAGGGTTTTAAAATCTATTCTGTGACTGACTGGAAGCCAGTGTAAAAATTTCAAAACTGGTGTGATGTGTTCAGATCTCTTAGTTCTGGTTAAAAGGGATGGACATGGTCAGCAGCAATACTCAGGTAGGCTGTGGTGGTTAAACCAGGCCATGTTGGTACTAAGGGGACCAAAGTGTGCAAGAAAATATCCCACCACACCATTACACCACCAGCAGCGTGGCAGGGTAGATCAATAATTTAATGGTGTTTCCAACAAATTTCTGTGCCTAGCATCTGAATGTGGAGCTGAAATGGAGACTCATCAGACCAGCAACGTTTCTCCATCTTCTATTGTCCAGTGTTGGTGAGTGTGTGTGAATTGTAGCCTCAGTTTCCTGTTCTTAGCTGACAGGAGGCAACTGGTGTGGTCTTCTGCTGCTGTAGCCCATCTGCTTCAAGGCTGGATGTGTTGTGTGTTCAGAGATGCTGTTGTACAGACCTTGGTTGGAACCAGTGCTAATTTGACTTCCTGCTGACTTTCAATCATCTCCAACCAGTCTGCCCATTCTCCTCTGACAAGACAATACATGTTGGTCCAGACACTCCTGCCTACCGAATATCTGTCATATTATGAGTATGTCTTATGCATACACAACACAGCCACCCTTCCCCTAATGTTCAAATCATTCCTGCCTTGCTTTGTGTGATTACTGAATCAGCAATATAGTGATACTAGGAATGTTTTTTTTTTTTTTAACTACACTCTTGTTGCTTTATTTTACTGTTTCTCATCGTACAACTTTTTTTCAGTGTCAATATTTGTCGGTATTTTTTTCTAAATCTTCTTTCTTTTCCGCCATTTTCATGCATTTAGATTCTGATTGCTCCAACAACTGGTGGAAGACATCATTTTAGCTCCTTACACAAGCCCCTAATTTCACCGAGTGAATTTTTACCCCATTAATATCTATAATGTATTGTTGTTATGGCTGAAACAATTCCTCTAATACAAATATTCCTCCATGCAAATTATTTGCTTTGATTCATCATTAAATTCACAGGAATATATTTGTGTCATTGGTCACCTTGTTTTAAATAAACAGTTATTTTCATCAGGAAACATGCTTTTGTGCTGCATTTAGTTTGTAGTTTGATTTGTTGATCTGACACAAGAAACAGGGAAATGAGGGAAAAAAGGTCTTATGACGGTTCAGTATGTCTGTTCTAAAACAAATTTAGTTTCCCAGAACAGATGTCATTAATACAACAGGGTCTTAGCAAGAAGCAGTTCATACATCCAGTCCTCAAAAACAAGCTAATCTCTGAGGTTAGCATTTTTAGCATTTTAATGTAAATCACTATTACTGCTAGTTGTAAATATAGGTTGTCTGAAGCTTAAACTGGACACTGTGGTAACTTTTTCATCTTTGTTCAGTATCTTCTTCCAAATGAGCTGCTTCTGTTTATTGTGTTGGACAAGTAGCGCTTAAATTTTGGTCTCCAGAGCTGCTCCGTTAGCTCAAGAACTCCATACTATTTCCTGATCTTCCCCTCGTAGCAGCTTGTAAACTGTTAATCTGAACTAATATTCTCATTTTACATAAAAGTACAACCATAAGCCAAAACAAAGACATTGCCAGAGGTGAGATTATGAGACTATTTCTACCTTTAAGTAATTTTATTTTAAGTTTCTGTGGTTTTTGATAAAAGTATTAAAAAGAAATCTAGAAACAATTCTTATCTAAATAATTGGTGAAAAAAAGAGAGAATTATCTCCAAAAATAATAGTTTGTTATAGCCTAAATAAAGATTTGACCCGTTTTAATACTTCAACTAAACATGAAAATTAATAAAACAGAAATAAGGGAACAACTTTTGAATAATTTTCCATGACTGAACAGTTATTAAGAGAAAAATTAATAAAGGTCTAAACTAAAAACCTGAGAAAAGACAGACAAAATAATGCAAAACCAAACAAGCAGAACCCAAAACAAAATGGAATTCTTTTTAATAATTGTATAGTTTTATATGGTATTTTTTGTATAGTGAAAGCTTTGACTCAAAGTTTGTGAGTTTATAAAGAACAGAGATGTAGGTGTGTTTGTACTGTTTTAAAACTGGGTTTTAAAAAAAACAATCAAAAAAACTGCTATTCCAATGCTGAGCGTGCAGATAGCAAATTTTTTTCTCTACATGCCATATTTATACTGAACCGACAACCTCAGCTTCAGAAGTTCCCTTTCTCCTTTCAGGTTTCAGTCATTGAGCATGATCTTGCTGCTACTGTGGATGGAAAGCCACTTCTGAAATAATTAAGAGCCTTGTAACTTTATATATCTGAGTCAGTGACTGTATCACATCATGTCACTCAGACAGATGCTTCACCTCATACCTGCAAGTCAGAGCCTGCAGGAAGCTTTCTGACAGAGGTATTAAAAAAAGAAACATCAAACTCGTATTTCAGTATATGACATTATGCAGCTGTTCAATGTCATAATGCAGGTTCTGTTTGGGTTTTCCATGTGGCAGGGCATGCACACACATGTGCACATGCATGTGCAAACACAGAGAAAGATTTGGACGATTTATTGCATGTGTACGGGGGGAGCCTTTCCCTCGCGGGTATGATTTACAGCCTGGAGTTCTGCTTCAGTGCTAATTACACACACACACACACACGCACACACACACACACACACACACACACAGCCTCACACAGTAACACACACACACAATTAGCCTCTGGCAGGTAACTTAGAAAAAAGAAGAAGAAGAAAAAAAAACACCTTTGTCATCTCAAAAAGCCTTCATCACGTGGATCCCTGCTAGTCTGGACTTCGCTGACTAACAGTTGTGACTGAGTAGCTCACAATTGTGATTCCTAAGAAAAATGTGTGCGCTGGGTTTTACATCCAGTCATCAGTCTGATCTGAATCTCCTTTTATGTTTATTTTTTATTTTTTTTCTCCTGTTTCCACAAATGACGAATGAACCTTCCTGCTTGGAGTTGCGCAATCCGTACCATGAGCCCAGTAGAAACCTAACCAGGCTGGATGCAATGCAGCGTCTGTCCTCGCTGTCGCCATAGTAATTACAGCCATTGCAATACTTGACTGTTCAGCATAGCATTAGTCACATTAGGTATGAGGCACACAGGATGCCTTAAGGATACAGAACAACTTTGTCTTCTAATTCCAGGATTAAGAAAAGGGCCTGTAAAAGGGGCTGTTATTAGAAAAATGGTTGCTCATAACAGCAGCTTGTGATCAAAGAAACAAAAAAGAGCAGACCAACGTGTCTTTTAGAAAGCAAATGGTAAAGAAGTGTTTGAGGTGTCTGTCCATTAACTTTAAGCATTACTGACATTTTTTTAAAAACCTGCTAAAAATCTAAAAGTCACAGAGAAGTTACAGCTTGAATGAACTTTGAATGATTTTCTTTTCATTTAGCTAAACAGTTTGGAGCATTTGTTGTTTACACAGTTTTCCAGATTATTCTGCATGTAGGATTTTAGTCAGTGAAACATTTGGATTTTAGTTTTTCTATATTAGATTTATTTTGGGTTATTTCTCAAATCTATTTAGATTACTGATAAAAATCTTAGATTTCATCATTAGTTTCCAGGTGAGCTTCATTAACCTCATAATACCTGAATTTATTTGCAATGATATAAAAGCAAATAATAACAGGGGAAAAAACCTGGAAAATAATAACAAAAAGAAAGAAAACATAATATTAAGTAAATCAATAATTAAAAAATAAAGATAAATAACAATCAAATAGTTATAAAAATAAATTTAAAATGTGAGTAAATAAAAGCAAATAAAAAAATTCAATACTTTAGAATAATATAAAGATGTAAAATTAAGAAAGGCCACAAGTGATTTTTCGTGAATTTGCGACACCGGGAATGAAGAAGTTAAAACTACTGAAGAAGGTTGTTCCACATAATTTAGCTAGTCCTAGTATCCATGCAGTCTGGAGAAAAAGAAGAATCTTTCTGCAAATGAAACGCCTGAAATGGTTTAATGTCTTGAGAAGGGATCAAAAACATGGGACAAAAATGAGTGCGCAGACAGGTTTGTTGGGATAAAAGTCTCGTCAGCCGAGTGCATCGTAGATCAGCTGTTAAAAAGCCACTGATGAGAAGTAAGCAAGTATCTGAAGCAGCTGGTGAACCTCTTCATGCAGGATACTCCAGAGGCCACAGTTGTGCATAAATCTGCATCTGGGCCTACTTTAAGCAAGATACACACAGAGAAACATTTCCAGTGGGCTATGAAATACATGAAGCCTCATTTTTAACCAGTTTTACTCTCTGGTGAATGCTGTGCTACACTGGATACTGGACATATGGATGGATGGTGGCTAGCCACCACGTCCCAACAAGAATGCCACGTCAGCAAGGTGGTGATGGAGTAATGTTTTGGGCTGGAATAATGTGGAGTTAGATGACTGGACCCTTTAGGGTGTCAAAATGACCTCTGCTAAATCTATCCAGAATCTAAGGCACACATGTAACCGAGTTTTTGTAAAACCAAATATCGTCCCCCCTCCGTCTAGAAAAAAAACTTAAGTCTGCACCACTTTAATTTTAGAAAAGAAATCTATACGTACCTAAAGCATGAGTGTGTTTTTAATGCCTCTAACGTGGTAAAGTTAGATGGCGGAAAATAAACATCCCTAATATCGTCCTTCGCCTGAGGTCTTCTGCATGGAGCAGTACCTGAGCTTGTAAATACAAGCAAGCAAAAAGCACCTGGACAATCGACAACACAGTTTTGAGGGCATTCATGGTTTTTCTATGTAAACACAGGTCGCACATGTGACGTCAAAGCATTTTTTGTTGCAGGTAGTGATGTTTCGAAACGTAAAACTCTGGTTATTTATGTAAATCTTCACTTGGGTCGGAGGTTTTTGAAAGAATCATTTTTAATGCTGTAAATCTGTGTTTTCGTGTGGAGGACAGGCCAAATCACAGAAAAACATCCAAAGAGCAATTTTGGGAGGAAATTCTGGTTTCCTCAATGAGATCCTAACAGAAACTATCAATGGACTTCCAAGTTCAGTGGATGAGAGTAGTTAAGGTGATATCAGATAACTCAAAGAAACGTGTGTAGAAACCCGATTATGTCCTGGCGGAAACTTACCAGGACATTTTAAAGTGAAGTGTATGGAGACTGTTAATATGAAAATGGGAAATTCTGCACTTCTGCTGTATATACGCCCCGTTTCATTTACAGCATGATACAACACTGAAATAAAGACAATAGTTGAACCAAATGAAATGATTTTCTCCAGTTAGTAACAAGTGATTGAATTAAGTTTATCCAGGATCAGTTGTTAAGGTCATACCAAGCATCATTTCCACCCCTGGTTCCACACGTAGATTAGTGTTGGTGGTTCTGGCGGGTCATCGTACCAACTTTAGTATTCAAACAGGACTGAACATCTCAACATGCATTTCCCATGATCCTTTGCAGTCTTTGCACACTTTGCTACTGTGTATTTGTGAATCTGGGGAAAAGTGTATATAATCAGGATACTAAAGCTAAGTCAAACTTAACTGTTGAACTCTGAGAGTACAAAGCTAATCCAGATGACTCCAGAACCCAGGACTCTAGATATGTTTAGTTTTGAGAAGAGTTCTTGCTCCCAAGATGTAATGCACAGATTAAAAAGTATTGGGTAAAACTGCTGTAAAGAAGTTTCAATGTAAAATTCTTTCACAATTTTTCGGTCTTATTTTACGGACTTTTGTATGTTAATGCTGGGCCTAGAAAAATAAAAGTATTTGTTTGTAGTAAAATGATCTCATCATAATGAAAAAAAAGAAAACTTTTTCAGTTTTTTACAACCTGTTTAATGCTTTGAAATAGTTTTTATATGATCTGTAAAATCCAGATTACGTATTATAATACCAACTCACTAAACATAATAATAATTTGGTACACAGTATATTAAGTTGTTTGGTAAGTTAATTATTTATTTTCTTACTCCAGAGGTGTTTGGGACTGAAAATCCACTCACCAAGAGACCAAGCATAGACGCCTGGCTTTGGCAGGAGTCCGCCATCAAACAACACCTGAATGAGCGCAAAACCAAGATGAAAGCAAACCAGCTGGAGAAAGAGCCACAGGTTGGGACTTCTGCTTATATCTTTAATGAAAGTCTAAATCAGATTGTCTTTTTTTGGAGTTTTGCATCCACACCAGACTTATGAGACTTAAAGTGACCTCCTCTGATGCTTTACTAGCCTGCAACAGTAACGATGTAGAAGATAAAATCTATATATGATAAATGCAGAGCCTTGTTTGCAGCTGTACGTTTTTGTCTTCACAGCTGCTTCTGTGTGGGTTTTAGTTGTGCTCATTTGGCTTCTATGTAGTCTTCAGGCTGACCATCAAAAGCCAGTACAGACACACCAGTGACACTCTGTGGGACTGGTACATTAGTGCCCTCCTCTGGGCACTCACTGGCTCAAGAAGACACACACTTAATGGACCTATATTCAGATTTTTGCCCCCAATACATGTTAATTACAAACACACAACAGAACTCCTGAGCTAATTTTCCATAATATAACAGTGCAGTCCGACATGCTGACGTTTCATCTGATACATCCTCATTTTATTATGACTGACACATAGAGTCATGTGAAAAAGAAAGTACACCCGGTTCAATTCTAATGTTTAAGCTATCAGGACAATATATAAAACCATCTGGTCCTCTACTAGGTCTTAAATTTAAAAACAACAAGAACATGTTACAGATTATAAACCTGTCACTATTTGTTTAATCAAACTTAGTCAAATGACAGAAAACAGTGTGTCAAAAACTAAGCACAGCTCCAGATTCAACAGTTTGTTAAAGCATCTTTACCTGCAATAACCTGAAGTAATAATTTTCTCTATGATGTTATCAGACTCTGAGATTGTTGGTGAGGAATTTTTGGTTCATTCTTCTGAACAGTGTGTCAAGTCTTCAAGATTTGTTTCTGTACGGCTCTCGGAAGGTCCCACCGCAGCATTTTGCATTTCAGTCAGGTTGAGACAGACTGTTCAATGAGCCAATTTCAGCCAAGCTTTAGCCATCAGACAGATGGCCTCACATTTAGCTCTTTAATACCAGTTTTAGAGGTTGAATCAATGAAAATCAACTGAAAGGTGTCCCATGGCACCACAGTGCTTTACAGTTAGTGTGAGTGTTTATGGTGATATTTTCTGTTTGGTTTTCAGTAAACAAGGTGTTGTTCATTCTCAACAAATATCTCTACTTTGGTCTCCTTAAACCCCTTAAACCCACAAATATCAAATATTACATAATTTTAATGCCACCATTTAACAAACATGATTTTAATGTACTTGGTTTTGTCATGTTTCTACAAAAGTGTGGTTAAAAAACAAACAAACAAAAAACAACAACAAAAAAAGTACTCTTCAGTGCTTTGTTGCTCATTCACTGCCGTTTTGTGCACAATGAATTCACCAGCAGCCTTCACTACAGGTGGTCACAACACCTCACCAGGGAGGCGTCTAGGAGGCATCCTGACCAGATGCCAGAGCCACTTCATCTGGCTCCTCTCAATCAACAGATATGATGAGTCAAATCAATTAAATCTAGGTTCTTCTTGCCCGGACAAGGAGGTGGGGCACAGGGGTGAGCGCTTGGTGGCCGGGTCTTTGCCCATGAAACCTAGTGGGGCTTAGCCCGTAAAGGTGACATGCTGGGGGATTTCATTGCTCACATGGGCAATGACAGTGAGACCTGGAGGGCCGTGATCAGGAGGAACAGCCCCCCTGATCTGAAACCGAGTGGTTTTTGTTATTGAATGTATGTGATCATCACGGATTGTCCATAACGAACACCAAGTTCAGGCATTAGAGAATTCACATGTGCCCTTGGCACCAGTACACTGTAGGCAACAATTCAATAATCAACTTTGTAATCATATAATCTGACTTGCGGCTGCATGTTTTGGACACTTAAGTGGAAGGTGTTGTGAGAGTCTGCTGGGAATGTCTGGTGGGGTCCCCTGTCCCCCTGGAGTTCACATATGTCGGGGTTTTGTTCACGATTGAGGGAAGGATGGAGCGGGAGATCGACAGGCGACCTGGTGCGGCGTCTCCAGGGATGCGGACCTTGCATCGGTCTGTCATGGTGAAGAGGGAGCTGAGCCAAAAGGCAAAGCTCTCGATTTTCTGGTCTATCTATGTCCCTACCCTCACCTATGGTCATGAGCTGTGGGTAGTGTTTGAAACAACAAGATCGTGAATACAAGCTGCCGAAATGAGTTTTCTACGCAGAGTAGCCGGGCTCTCCCTTAGAGATAGGTTGAGAAGCTCGGTGACCCGGAAGGGGCTCAGAGTAGAGTCGCTGCTCCTCTGCATTAAGAGGAGCCAGATGAGGTGGCTCGGGCATCTGGTCAGGAGGCCCTACTGGACGCCTCCCTGGTGAGGTGTTCTGGGCATGTCCCACCGGAAGGAGGTCCCAGGGAGGACCCAGGACACGCTGGATGGACTTCATCTCGCGGCTGGCCTGGGAACACCTCGGGATGAGCTGGTGAATGTGGCCGGGGAGAGGGAAGTCTGGGTTTTCCTGCTTAGGCAGCTGCCCCCGCGACCCAACTCCGGATAAGCAGAAGAAAATGGATGGATGGGTTTGTCAACAAGTAGCAGGGTACCTCACTAAACGAAGATATTTGTCAATGATTTTGCCTATCATTAACACGAAAGCGCAAATTTACCGCATTAAAAGATTCTTTCAAAGCCTCAGACTAAGGTGAAGATTTGCGAGTACTCCATTTATCCGTCTGTATGGGGACATAAACAACCGCTGTGTTAGATTATGAAAGGACACTGCGAACAAAAAATGCTCTGAAGTCACATGTGCGACCTGTGTATAAAAGTTATTAACCAGATAATAACCTTGATTTCTTAATAAATCTATTTATTATTATAAAAGACACTGCTGTAGTAAATTTTAATTATCAAACACCACCCTCAGCAAGAGGTGACTTGGACATTTATGGAGTGATATTCTTGCAGTTGAGGGAACAGAGCTGGCATCTTTTGCACCAACCAGCACTAGCATTAGATCTGTCTTGACTGGTATTTGTTGTTGTTAGTTTTATGGTTGAATTTTAATGAACGGAGCAGCACAAAAACAACACAAATGCTGATTTTGTTTAAACATGTCGGCTTTCAGATGTTTATAAGAGTACTCCTAAGTGTTATTTAGATTTTGGTGAATGCCACTATTTTTGTAAAAAGTTCGTAAGTAGTATTTAAGAACACATTTGTTCATAAGAAAGGCTTGTGTATGAGACCCATCGTTTAAAATATGTAAAGTACTTTGTGCTATTCCTGTTTGAAAAGTGCCTCATGAATAAAATTGGATTTAATATAATTGATTAGTGCTCCATGTAACCGAGTTTTGTTATTAAAGGGCGATGAAGATGACGTGATCCAATTGTGCCGAACTGATCACAGATCCAAGGAAGAGGCTGATAAAGGGGCACTAACTAGCTGGTAAACTTTAAAATGAAATAAAATTTTTTGTATTAAACAGGTATTTTTCAAATAAATTTGTTTCATTGCACTTGGCACGATCACATCATTTTCACAGGGCCATAATTAAAAAGAAAAAAAAAAAAGTAGTTAGATTCCTGGAGCTGCTGTCTCTTCAATTCCGATCTGAAACTTTTTTTTTTTTTTTTTTTTTTTGATGGACCCTGTAAAATCAAAGGTATGATAGTTTTCCTTTTATAAAACACAAACAATGTTGTTTCTTTTGGGCCCCAATATATTAATAAAGTAGGTGAAAGTGAAAAAAAAAATAAGTATGATGACAGTCAGTTATTAGTTATTCAGTACTTGAGTATTTGTTTTCCCAAATACTCTTTTAGTCTTCATTAAGTAATTATTTGGATGGCACTTAAGCATGTGTAATCTCATTTTAAAGTAACACTATTCTTACTGGAGTACAGTTTTTGGCTAATCTACCCACCTCTAATTGGATGTGAATAATCTTTCTTACAGTAGGTGATTAATGCCAAATAGTTTGGGAACAGCCTTCTAAGACTTTCCAGATTAAGCAGCAACTGCTTCTGTAATACCTTATTATTATTGTTATTATTATTATTATTGTTGTTATTGTTATTGTTGTTGTTGTTGTTATTTATTTATTTAAAATTAGACTTTCCATATTAATTAACACAAGGTTCACCATGTAAATATGCCAGATTTAGCTCTTCAGGCTAATTTTCATCTGTAGTCCTGTGGCAGGTATAAGAGTAAACATGATATCAGAAATACATTAGTGGTAATGTCTTTCCTCCCTTGCAGTCAGTAAAGTTACATGCACAGCTTAGCAAAACTACAGTTCAAGTTGGACCTGGGGTCCCAATTGGACCACCATCCTTGTCCTAGTTGGCATCATTGCCAGTTTTAACTTTTCCACTGGGCCATCATCATGCATGCAGATTTAGCTAAATTCATTCATTCATTGGCTATACCACTTAGTCCAGTTCAGGGTTCCAGGGAAGCTGGAGCCTGTTTCAGAAATTAGCAGGTGAGAGGCAAGGTACTCTATGGATAGGCCGCCAGTCCATTGAAGGTCCAACACAGAGAGATAAACAACCACTCACATTCATATGGGCTTAATGTTAAGTCAAAGATTTTGCAGCTTTAAATGAATGTTTGCAAAAAATTTCATAGTTTGCATATGTAAATAAATTTTGTCACCCTGTAAAAACAATCTGCCTGAAAAATTAAAGTTTGCAAATGTGCAGAAAAGGGTTTGCATGGTTGTAAAAAAGATTTGTATTTGTGAAAATAAAAATAAACTTCTTTTACAAAAATCCTGTTCACAGATGCAAAGCACAAAACTATGTGCAAGACTCCGAGACTCCAGCAGCAGGTGCTTTGGCCTGTCTTGCTCTCTGCAAAGCACCACTTTCTCCTCCACCCGGTCACTCTCCTCCAGCTGCACTCTGTGTGCCGCAGCAACTATTTCAATGGTGCTTGGTTTCCAGGGTAGCTGCTGCGGCATTAATAACAGATGTACCAAGCGGCAACCTCGGCCAGTAAATTGTGAAGTGCAAAAAATTGCTGTTCACCCTTCATTTGCTAGCGGCTGTCTCCAAAACAGAGCAAATCCCCAAAGACTCCCATGATAAAGAGACCAAATTCACAGCAGAAATAAACATGTTTAAAGCCTGGTACAAAAAACCATTTTAGGATTAATAGGTCAAGTTTACCTTCATGACAACTGTGCGGGGGGTGAATTTTTTTCTAACTCATCTGTTTGGATGTTATTTAATCTTGAAATTTGGCATAATTAAAGTCCTTTTCATTGACAGGTATCCAATATCTGTGGCAAGAAGGGAGAGTGCAGCACAACCGCTGTTTTTAGCCGGCTTTTTAGCCTACCTCCATTAGCTGCTTAGCTGCCATTAGCTCGGGGTTAGCTCGGTTAGCTCTTTGCTACAGGCAGCTCGTAGTTTGATGGGTGTCAATCATCCACCCCCACCTTCACAGTCTCCCTCTCAGCCCCACCTTTTTGCCCATTTTTGGATTTTCCGGGAATGACAACGCATGACGCTGCCAAGATGGCGACAGTGAGAACTGCCCAATGAGCTTCAATTCAGCTCTTTAGAAACTTATGGGTGACATCACAGAGGCTACGTCCATCTTTTTGAGACAGTTTATGGGATGTACTCGCGCCTATGTCCATGTTGAAACTCTACTCCCCTTTAACAGCCTGCAGTGGTGCAGGAGGTCGGGAAGCTGTCTGCTCTCTGATTGGATAATTTGATTTGTCACAATCCAATCAGATAGAAGAGAAAAGATATGGACATAATTCGCAACTTCAGAGTCTCGCAGGGAGTTTTGTGCTTTGCATCTGTGAACAGGGTTTACGCTCAGCCAAGGCTTGAACCTGCAGCTTTCTTGCTGTGAAATCGCAGCACTGACCACCACACAAACGAGCATTAGTCAATTTTACCGGTGAAATATTGTCTTTAAGTCACTCTAATTGTGTTTTTATCAGATGAAGCTGCAGAGGGACAGCCTGGAGAGTACAAAACCTCGACTTGGGATGCAGTCTTGATGGGCTGTTTTTCAGTCACAACTTCTAAAGCTCAGAACAAAAGAAACAAAAACATAATTTAAGAGCAGCTTTTTGCACATTTGGATGCGTTAATATACACTTGAACTTTTTCTATCTTTTAAAAAATGAAACTTAGGATTGTATACATTCAAATGGGTTTTAATGCTTTGACTTTTTACAATTTTTGTTGAACTAACATGTTTTGTTGAATTCTGGTCTAGACCTGGTTTAGACCTGAGTTTTATGTGAAATGTCTACTTTCATGGTATTGATCAGTTAATTAATTCAATTAGATTAGCAACATTTGACTGCTACAATTCCCGTAAGTAGTGAGGATGAATTTAATTTTTCACACACTGATTCTGTATTTTAGCTTAGTTTTGTTTTGCATTCCTACTCTGAAATTATATCTCAAGTTTAAAGACCTGGGAAAGATCTTTTGAATTTTTATTAATGTCCAACCTAGAATCAGAACAAAGTGTACTTTCATTTTTACATAACTATTCTTTTTTTTTTTTTTTTTATGTTTTTTTTTTTTTCTTTACAGCTCTGCATTTTACTCAGTTCTGGAGGCAGGCTTGTTTTTTTTTTTTTGTTGTTTTTTCTTTTTTTCTTTTCACAAATTCTCATAATAAGCGTCTATATGCATGAAAAGGGATGCTGTTTTTCTTTGCATGGTGGAAAGTACGTTGGCAGTTGTAATCTATAGACTACAAGCACCGCCCCCTCTGTATTATTCAACACTCACTCAACATTTCACAGTCTGAAATACGGCTCTGTAAAAAACATAAAAACATGTCTGATAATCTTCACTGGGATGGCGTACAAGCGCAAATATTCTGTTTCATGCAAATGAGCTTCTGCCCAGGGGGCTACGTATGTGGAGGCCCATGTATGTCTCAATAATGCAAACAATGAAATGCTTTTTGCTCATTTTCTCCCTCGTTTAACTTAGTTGCTTGCAAGAAAACAAAACTAAATAAAAGCAAGAAAAATAAGTCGGGCGGTACAATACAAACGCCAAGTTCATTAAGAACAACAAAAGAGCGGGAGCATTAAAAGGACTCAAGCAGCTGTCTGAGGGGAGGAACTTCAGACGGCTGGTGTCAAGCATGGATGCACTTCATTGTGGGTGGTCGTGTCACATAAGTGTATATAAAATGTGAGCTTGAGTGTATGAGCCGGGGTTGGGCCAGATTGGGCAACGTATATACATATATTACAGTACATACTCACTGAGTCATTTATCAGAACCACCTGTACGCCTGCTTAACCATGCTTTTATTCAACAAGCCAGTCACGGGATGGCAGAGCAATGCATAAAATCCTGCAGGTCAGTAGCTTAGATTAATGCTCACATCAAATCAGGAAAGGAGATAAAAATGTGTACTCAGTGACTTTAAATGCATGACTGCCAGAGAGGCTGTATTTTAAACACAGAAGCCTCAAATATTCACCTAGAATTTGACTCAAGAAACTTTTTTTTTCTTTTTTTTCATGGAGTCTACCTGTTGCTAACAGTGCTGTGACTGAGTGGGAAAGCTTCTATTGGCACAGCCTCATCACTTTATATAGTTTAAATTTTGTGCATTTTGTTATGTCAACTCCCAGAAACATTTTAATCAATGTTCATAACTGGTTTTAGTAGCATCAAAGCAACAGATCAGCAGACCAGATCTGTAGCTTGTAGAGGAGTTTTGGGATGTAGAATGGGGGATCTACACACATCTGTAAAAATAATGAGATACACATAAAATGTTTATTACCTTGCTGGGAGGAACTGATGGTGTTCTGGGAGGAAAAGGGGAGCCCAGCTACTTGGAGCAGTGGTAGCTCAGGTGGAAACAGATCAAGGACACCCAATCCTGGTCCATGATGGCTACTGCTCATAGATTTCCAACGTTTCTCTGCTCCAACATAACATTCAAATGAAATGGAAATGCTAAACAGTTTGTTGTCAAATTATGTTAATAACAAGTCTGTTAATGACCCATTCGTTTGAATCAAGTTTGGCAAGCAAGGAAACAAAACCAGAATTGGACATCCTCAGGATTGTAAAATTATCACAGGGTTCATTCCTATGTAAATCCATGTAATCATCAACAAGTGTGCAAAACACTTTACTTGGAAGTTGTATGATGAGAAAGTGGGACCGAGAGATCACACTGTATGCTAGGAAGCAGCTAACAGGCTAACAAAGTAGCATTATATGATATCGGAATCACATGTATCCAGATTTGGTAATGAAATGCTGGGAAGCTGATTAAAAGGATTAATAGCTCTTTTAACAAGGACGTTTACAAAAATAATTACCAGGCTGACTCTTTTAACTCATTAGCATTGTTTACATCACAAAACCGGATGGGAAATGTGCTAAGATTAGCTTTTCATCCATTCAAAAATAAATGCAGTTCCTTCTGATAAAAACTAAGTTCTTGTTTACACAACATTTTTACATAAAATGCTAAAAAAATTTTATTTGTATATTTAAAAAAAAGAAAAGAATGCATTTACCTAAACGTAGAATGTAAATTGTCTTTACATAGGGAAAAATACATATAGGACAATGTAACGACACACTCCGGTGTGAGCCACATGCTCATAAGAAACACAACAGAAGCTTTGCGTGCTAACTGCTGGTGCATGTGACCTATGCGTCTTTGCTCAAGGCATAAATGTTCTACCAAAAGCAGGTTTTGCTTCAAGAGACCAAATAAACTAAAAAAAAAAAAAAAAATGCAGCAGTACAAACATAACATGGAGGTTTGCAATTGTTTTTGTTCTTTTTGCAGGTTAAGCAGGGTATGATGTAAAAATGTCATCATTGCCAAAGGATTCCAGTTCCAGCTTACAATGACGGTTTCCCTATGGAGTCTGTTTCACTCTGTGGTTTTATCCACCCAAAACTGTTGCTGCGTAAACACAAGGACAGAACGCAACAAAACTTTTGCATTTTACAGTCTCAGCGTCATGCTGTAAACAGGGCCCAAGACATATTCTTTCAGAACTCCTTTAATTTCCATTTTCCATTTAGACATAATCAGTACTCGACAAAATCAATTAATTGTGAAGTCAACGAGCAATAATGGAATGGAAAAAAAATTGTTTATCTCCAAATGGAAATTGTAAAACGCGTATGAGATTATATTTGTATATTGCGCGTGTTCCATGAACAAGTGTTTTTTACAGTTAAATATTTAACATTATGTGGGCTCTAGTGTCCTATCGTTCAGTAGATGGATGAGAAAGTGGGTCAGGACGACATCGTGATTGAACCTGAGTTGGCTGCTTTATATAGGCAAGTGGCTGCAATGCTCCTAAACTAAACACTGATCCCATGGGAACGTTCGGCTACAACAAAACAGAGCTTATTTTCCTCATCTTTCTGTCTTGTCTTTTTGCTCCTGAAGCAACATCTCTGAGGGTTTAGTAACCGTGTTGCTCTGGTTTTTTGCCTCTGCTATCGGTGAAAACTGACAGCAACAACTGGTAAACTTTCTATCACCACACCGACGTTGGGAGGCGGAGGAGAGGTGACTACTACTGGGTGAAGCAACAACTAGCTTCAGGCTTAGCTCCCCTCACCTCTCCCAGCTGTGCTGAAGCAGACACGGGACTCTGCTGGAACTAGAAGAACTGTGTGGTGTTTATCGCTAAAGCTGGTAGCAAAACATTCACCAGTAGAAGTTTATCACAGCTACTTTCTCTGCTCTCCCCCCTACCCTGCACTGTGTCTCTCCTCCTCTCTATCTATCTATCTATCTATCTATCTATCTATCTATCTATCTATCTATCTATCTATCTATCTATCTATCTATCTATCTATCTATCTATCTATCTATGAGGTTTTTTTTATGCTGTTGGAATGTAAAATGCAGTATCATATCATATTCTATAAAGTTCTGTAGGCGCCTGGTCAGAGGCTGAAAACAATTCTTTATTTTATATTTTTTTCTTATAATTTATTTTATCCCCATTTACCTTTAAAAATGTTCATCACCTTTTCCATCATCTGTTTTAAAAGGATAATTCAATATTATTTAAGTCGCGTCTTATGTGGTCATAATGCAGAGTTAGTGTAGTACCTGCAGCAGACATTATTCAAGGCACATTGATCTGATTATGTCCAGAAGTCATTAACAGTACCTATTTCAGGTTAACTTTGGTCTAAGTCCAGTCTGGGCTGAATGTCTAAACACAGCCAAAGACTGACAAACTGACTTGATTTAGCCATAAAAACAATGTCCGTGCATGTTGTGCAATGTCCTGTCCACCAAATTCTGAGCCTAGCATCTGAATGTGGAGCTAAAACAGAGACTCATCAGTCCAGTGTTGGTGAATCTGTGTGAATTGAAGCCTCAGTTTCTTGTTCTTAGCCCATCTGCTTCAAGGTAGGACGTGTTGTGTGTTCAGAGATACTGTTCTGCATAACTTGATTGGAACCAGTGCTTATTTTACTTCCTGTTGCCTTTCTGTCATCTCCAACCAGTCTGCCCATTCTCCTCTGTGACATCAACAAGACATTTTGGTCAAGACAACTGCTGCTCACATTTTCTCTTATTCAGACTATTCTCTATAAACCCTAGAGATTGGTGTGTGTGGAAAATACCAGTAGATCAGCACCTTCTGAAATACTCAGAACCAACAATCATGTTCAAAGTCACTTAAATCCCCTTTCTTCCTAATTCTGATGCTCAGTTTGAACTTCAGCAAGTCATCTTTATCATGTTTACATGACTAAATGGGTTGAGTTGCTGCCATGTGAATGGCTGGTTAGATACTTGTGTTAACAAGCGACTAAACAGGTGGGCCCAGTCAAATGACAAGTTAGTGTATGCAGTACACATATTGCATAGGTACTGCATAAAATAAAAACCGAGCATGAAAAAACTGAAGCTGTCCCTCAGTGTGTGGTAGCTAGGGGGCTTAGGTCACATTGAAACCTGATGTTGCATGTCATGACGTGTAGGCCTCTGCATGTCTTCATTATGAGGCAGTGAGAAAGACAAGAGTCAAGGACTGTAAGAGAGAGTGTGAAAGAGACACCCAGAGAGAGAAAAAGAGCACTTTTCATCCATACGTTCAGATGTCTGATAAGGGTTGTGGCAGACTGCCTCCTCCTGCTCTTGTCTCTCATCCTCAGCCAACTAATCATAAGACTGGACCCCTTTGTTCCCACAAGCACAGTGATACACACTGTGTGTGTGTCACAATGAACAGTGTGTGTTCCAGGAGAGCAACGGCATGCACATTAATTATACATATATAAGGAAGGGAAGGAGGGGGTATATATATATATATATTTGTAAATGTTTGTGTGGTTTTGGCCTTGTTCCACCCCACCAAATTCACATCACTAATCATGGCTGAACTTGGTATTCGATCAGCTCAGCAACATAAATGTTAGCGTTTACATGTGTGCATTTGAAACACTTTTACACAAACAAATGTTTCACCAGCCTTTCTCTTGGACAGGAAACTTTTGTAACATCAAATTTAATCTGTTTGTGCTAAACTGCTTCATTAACAGTTACATTTTTTGTCATATTAGACTGCCTGTCAGGAGGAGCTGGACAGGGTCTTAGAGGAGATCTCCAGAATTAGCTCTGAGGATAACAGAGGCCCGCTAGAGAACCTGTATGGACTCAAATTTCCGAACTGTGACAGATATGGACAGTACAACCTCAAACAGGTGAGCTATGGACAGAGTCTTTGTCCCACCAAAGTTGTACCCTTTTCATTGCAGCCTCCAACCAGCTGGAACACTGTGTAAAATGCAAATAAAATCAGAATGCAATGATTTATAAAGTTCAGACTTATATTTAATTAATTTGTGGTCACTCATGTCACTACATTGCTAATCCAGCTGCACTGGCTTCCCATTTATTACAGAGTGCATTTTAAAATTCTGGTTTTAACTTATCGAGCTCTACATGACCAAGCATCTGATTATATCAAAGACCTTCTACAGCCCTACATGTCCAGCAGGTCTCTGACATCAAGTGATCAAGGTCTGCTGGTTGTTAAGCCAATACAGCTGAAAACTAAAGGTGACAGAGCCCTCTGAAACTCCCTTCCTCTCAGCCTGAGATCTGTGGACTCCATAATCTCTTTTAAAAAGCAGCTAAAAATACATCTTTTTAAACTTGCTTTTACTTAGTTTTATTTGTTTTTATGTTCTCTGTGTTGTGTTATTTTGTGTTCTGTTTTTTGTTAAGCACTTTGTGATTTTTATCTTAAAAGGTGCTATATAAATAAACATTTACTTACTTACTTACTACTTACATGTTAATTAGGTATGGGAATTCATGGCTGCAACACAAATGTTTATGGATAATTATGAGGTTATTGCCCCAACCAAAGCAAAGGTTCTTTACAAAAGGCGTACGTTTGTCTGTCTCTCCATTAGAAACATAACTCAAAAAGTAATGGACAGATTTTAATGACATTTTCAGGAACAACTGATTATCTGGATCACTGCCTGGATCCAGGACTGATTTTTAACACCAGAAGGTGTCATTTTGACACTGTGTTGACACAGCATTAAAATAATAATAATAATAAATTAATTAATTAATAAAGGTGGCATTTATAGAGGCCATTTTTCCCTTTGTTCCCTTTTGATCATTCAGAAGTAGACAAGCTTCAATATATAAATAATTAATTGATTAGCATGTGGGATTACATGTTGAGTCATTCTGCAGCTCCAATAGAGGACCCCTCATTCAGTGTAGCCATGTCCAAAACGTTGTAAAACACCACAACAGGCCGTCTTCTAGTTGCAGCTCCAAATGAACACTGGATCTGCATCTTGTCAAGGTCCTGTTGTAGTAAGAGGAGGTGATCATTGCTCCCCCATCTGAGTCTTCCTCATTGTTTGGTTGGAACATAGCCAAAACTTATCTGCATTCATTCTTCTGCTTCTGTTCATCTTTTTAATATGTATTGGCAGAGTTAGATTGTCTGTCTGTTAGCAACAAAACTCAAAAAGTAATGGACAGATTTGGATTTAAATTTCAGAAATAAAGATTTAAGGAACAAGTGATTACTTTTTGGATGGGGGATCCTGTTCGCCATCCGTATCAAGGAATTTTTTAAGGATTTTTTTTATTAATGGGAGATAGGGATCATTTTGTCATTACAGCTTCAGACTCATCAGATAATGCCCAGAGTCATTGGTAAAAAAAAAAAGAGAAAAAAACTAAACAAAATAAAATAAAAAAAAAGTAAAGATGACATCATGGTAGATGTTATAACCTGACATTGTTTGACCCAAATCATGATGTTCTGGAGGGTATAGAGGGTTCTGGGTGGGCTGGTGGGCCTTTTGAGGTTTTTCCTCAGGTGAGTGACCCTTAGGTCTGGGCTTCTTAACTGCTTCTAGTTTATATCTATTTTAATGTTTGGATGAATTATAATAATGTAACTGAGTTTTGCTTAACTAAATTAGATGGGACACATATGCCAGTCAGCATTAATGTTTCCCCAAAACCACAAATACCTCAAAACCAGGAAACAGGCTGCCTACACCATGGTTACCCTGGGGGGACATACCCTAAAATATAAGCAAGATGGGCTATTACAATGATTTCCTGCATTTTCTTGTAATCAATCACAGCATCATAATTACTAAGAGGCATGAATTCAGGTGCAACTTTGTTTAAGTCGGGTCTTATGTGGACATAATGCAGAGTTAGTGTGGTAAAAACAAAATACATACATTGGACAAGTTGTTGACATATCAGTAACGAACTGACACAACTTTTTTTTCCATTGATGTCACACAACAGGCTATGTAAAAATGTATTTCCACTAAATAAAACTAAATAGCTTACAGATGTCAGCTATTTAATGACTATCTCACCATTAAAGGTTCAAAGGCCATAGATCTCTGTGGTGGACTGACCACATCCCATTCAGCAGTGTCTCAGCAGGTAGTTGCGAGGTGTCCTAAAGGAAAGAATACATCTTTACCTCACACACACCTCTGAAATCATGCATATACTACCAAAACCACTTGGAACTGTATGTGAGAGCTCATACATGTGTATGTGTGAGCTGACACTGGTTTAAATGAGAAGTTGTATTATGTGAGTGTGAGAAGTAATATAGTCATGGAAGAGGCGGAGCTAAAGGCCGGATTGCAGAGAGCGTGGATTCTAAACCAGGCTCGATTGTAAAATGAGTAACGTCACATGTCTCATTGCAACAATTCAGAGGAGAGTTTGTCTGACAATGTTGAAGTTATTTTTGACTTCTGCCACCTAAATGAATCATACTTTATTTACGTTATTGGTAATTTCCCTGACCTCTCTCACACAAGTTCTCACTTCAAACAAGTGTCGAAATAAAACCTGTCATTTACAGTATACTACTATGAGCTCACACATACACGTGTACAACCTCTTAGTAAAGTTCTATTATAACTGATTCAAATGGGTATAGGATGTAAGGATGGGCGATACCAAAGTTTTACTTGTCGATACCATTAGTTTATGGTAATTTTCATCAAAACTAATATTGTTATTCTTCTTGCCCCTTAAAGGAAAACCATGATTGTACAGTTTGCTTTAATATCTTTATTGCAAGGGGAATATGGAATATAAATAAAACTCGAAAATTTCAGTACTTGAAAGAAATGCTTTTAAAATAATAATAAATTATAGTGATGAGTAAATTAAACAAAAATAAGATAAAAATAAATCTTTTTAAAATGATAAAATAATTAAACAACAGTTTAGTAAGATTATTTACATGTGCACATGTAAAGGGAAAAATATGAAATATGAACATATATAGTAAGTAATATAAAATTTACAAACATAATCAAACATAATGCACAATAACCTGGATTAAATCAGTGAAATACCATAATGACATCTGATAGGCTGCCATGATCATGGGACATAGAAGGAAGGGGGGTTTCCTATATATGCAAGATGTTGCTTCTGTGTGTATGTGGGTGTTGATGCTATGTGTATGTGATTACAGTAGTATATGCATGATTTCAGAGGTATGTGTGACTGTGTTCTGTCCTACATGGCAGAGGTCCCCAACCCTGGTC
This sequence comes from Melanotaenia boesemani, assembly GCF_017639745.1. Classification (NCBI taxonomy): domain Eukaryota; kingdom Metazoa; phylum Chordata; class Actinopteri; order Atheriniformes; family Melanotaeniidae; genus Melanotaenia; species Melanotaenia boesemani. The sequence goes on from NC_055693.1 coordinate 30,764,204, forward strand.
CTTAAGGCCAACTATCCTGCAGGTTTTAGATGTCTGCCAGCTGCAACACACCTGGTTCTGATTAATGGCTCATTAGCAGTCTTGTGCAGAGCTGCTGTGACTCTCTGTATATATTATTATTATTATTATTATTAGTCTCAACTGTCTCCTGATATCAGATTTGCGCCTTTAGCAACACAACATAATATTTTACAACATTCTCCCACAAATGTACCTTCTCTTTTATATTTAATTTTCTAAATGGCACTCACAACACAACTTTTATCAGTTCAATTATACTGTTTCATATATATATATATATATATATATATATATATATATATATATATATCCCCTCCTTCCCTTCCTTAGCACTTTGCTTTTAAATACACATACGCATGCGTAGAGGGATGTTGTCATGAATTAATCAACAAGCTTCTGAGCTCAAGGTTACAAGGCAATAAAAATGTTTGGCGTACTTCATGGGAAGACTTTTGTTAAGCCGAGGAAGGAACCGTGCTTCCGACTGGGGGGAATTTGAATTCTGCTCATCCATAGAAATCAGACGGAAGAGGACAAACAAGGTCACATATCCAGTGTTTTCTTTTTTTGTTGTTTTTACAAAGATAGTGGAGCAGAAAAGAAGATTTGAATAGGCGCCACCTTTTCCTAAAGCAGGGTTCTCAACCACTCAGCCAACTTTCGTCACTGGTCACAAACAACAGCATTGTTTCTGACTGGAGTCCTCAGTTCCCAGGGAGGAACACTGTACCTCCTCAACACTTGGCTCCTCTTTGGAGTTGTCCCTCCGTGTTGCGCGGTAATTACTGTAACTGTCACTCTTTTTGTTCTTTCTCATCGAAGGAAGAAAATGGAAAGTCCTTTCTTTTCCCCCGCCTCCTCATTCTTTTTGCCTCCCCCTACTCGGTCGCCCCGCGTGCGCGGCGTAAACTGTGTCCACTTCAATTACGACCTCATTTCTAAGTAAGAGGAGGGGTCTCTGCGGGGGGGCTAGCCTACTGGCATGCCTCTGTGTGTGTGTGTGTTTGTGTCTCTGATAACGTGTGGCTGTGGATAGGTTGTTGGTTGTGAGTAGGGGGCATGACCTGAGGACGGGCTGTTATTGGGTGAGTGTCATCCCACCCGAGCCATGGCCCTCACTCTCATCCAATGGCCTGCCAGCATTAGAAGATCCACATGCACAAACACACACACACACACACACACAGACACATCTCAAGCCACCGTATGCCATGCTTCATTAATGCATCCCCTGCTTCCCACTGTGCATCCTTAGCCCCCCTCATCTTTTTTCCACTGTTTTCCAACTTGTCTAGTTTGTGTTTTTCTTCTCTCCTTCCAGTGCCACATGTCCACCAATGGCCAACGGGGCGAGTGTTGGTGCGTTAACCCCGTAACAGGGGTTCAAATACCAGAGACACCTAAAGTTCGAGGGGACCCCAACTGTAGCCAGTTTCAGGAGGAGCTCTGAGTGATGCCCACTGCAGCAACATTTCACAAGCACACCTCAACAACCATCATACTGAGTTGGCTTTTCTTTAAAATTTAGTCTACAAAAAGGATCATTTTTCCAAATGTGAAGCAGTTTCAGTATTTGTGAGGTTCTTTGCTTCTTAAAATGGGGTAAGGCTTGAGGTTAGAATATTAAATATATGTAATGACAATATTCTTCTACTCTACTCTGCCATCAATCACATTTTCCTACTTACATGTTCAATCTGAGACTTGAAATCAGATTTATTCCAACTCAAGGTGTGGATAGCAACACATTTATAAGTATGTTTTTACTTCATTGAAAAGAAATTTTGCTCTTTTAACAGCTAAACACAGTTTTTAGCCAATGTTAATTAAACTAAAGTAAACTAATCATTTGTTGCTCACTGTTCAAGAAGTTTTTGTAGGATTTACTTATTAAAAATAAAACAAAACAAAAATTTTTGTTGATATGCATACTTAAATTACCTTAAATGTATATAATAAAATATCAAGGCGTGAAAGAGTGAAATTTGTCATTGTATTCAATTTGGTCCTATATCAATGTTTTTTTTTGTTTTTTTTTGTGTGTATTTTTTTTTTTTTTTTGTTTGTTTGTTTGTTTTTATTTTGGGTTTTTTTGCTTCTTTGTTTGTTTGTCCCTTACAGACAGCATAACGTATTAATTCACTGTTTGGAATACGCAGCACAATAAAGCAGGGGAAAGATGAAAATGTACTATTAGTCCGGCAATATCCTTGCTTTTTAATCTTGCATTGGCATGGCCTGTGGAGGACCAAAACTGTCAAAATTAAGAATAAATACAGAAATTTAAAAATGGCTCAATAAACAAATTGATGTGTCAATAAGTTATGGAAAAAAAAATTAAAAGGCTTTTCCATTAAAAAGCCTGTAAAACATGACACAAATTTATATTTCTTTTGTAATTTTCAACTGTTTTCATTTAACTTTGTGTTAATATCCCTAATTATTTACTTAACATGCAGGGTGAGCTCTTTGGAGTGCTTGGATGGGGTCTTGGAGAGCATTCCTTTCGTGGACTGTCTTGCTCTGCTGGGGGACCTAAACGCTTACGAGGGCAATGGCAGTGAAACCTGGAAGGCCGTGACTGGGCTGTGTTTTGTTATAGGATGTCTGTGCTCGTCATGGATTGTCCATATAGAACACTATGTTCATGCATAAGAGTGTCGACATATGGACTTGGCACCAGGACACTCTAGGCCGCAGTTCGTTGTTCAACTTTGTAGTCATATCATCGGACTTGTGGCCGCATGTCTTGAACACTTGGGTGAAGAGAGGGGCAGAGCTGTCAACTGATCACCACCTGGTGTTGAGTTGGCTCAGATGGTTGGGGAGGAGGCCTGGCAGACTGAAGCGTGTTGTGAGGGTCTGCTGGCGGAGTCCTCTGTCAGAAAGAGTTTCAACTATCATCTACGGCAGAGCTTCAACCATGTCCCAGGTGAGGCGGGGGAAATTGAGTCCGGGTGGGCTGCGTTCCGTGCCTCTATTGTTGAGGCAGCCTGTCATGGTGGAAATCCCTGAACTCATTGGTGAACACGAGCAGTGAGGGATCACGTCAAGCAGAAGAAGGAGTCTTATTGGGCCATTTTGGCGTGTGGGACTCCGGAGGCAGGTGATGGGCAGGCTAAGCAGAACGCGGCTTTGTCGGTCACTAAGGCAAAATTTTAGGCATGGGAGGAGTTTGGAGAGGCAATGGAGAATGAATTCTGGACAGCTTCAAGAAGATTGTGTTCCACTGGCGCATGAGGGGGAAGCAATGCTACATCAACACTATGGGGATGTGGGGCTGCAGACCTACATCGGGTAGTCAAACTTCGGATTGAGGAGGAGCAGTGTGGTTATCATCTTAGAGGTGAAACAGCTCTACACCCTCTTCAGGGTCTTGGAGGGGGCATGGGAGTTCGCTCAATCAGTCTACATGTGCTTTGTGGACTTGGAGAAGACGTTTGACCATGTCCCTCAAGGACTCCTGTGGGGGGGGGGGTTCTGGGAGTATGGAGTGCTGGACCCCCTTGTACGAGCTGTCCAGTCCCTGTACGACCAGTGCCAGAGCTTGGTCTGCATTGTAAATCAGATTTGTTTGCAGTGAGGGTTGGAATCCGCCATGGCTGCCCTTTGTCACAGATTTTGTTAATAACTTTTATAGACAGAATTTTTAGGTGCAGCCGAGGTGTTGAGGGGATCCGGTTTGGTTGCCGCAGGATTGAATCTCTGCTTTTTACAGATGATGTGGTTCTGTTAGCTTCATCAGGTTGTGTTCTTTAGCTCTTGCTGGAGCAATTTGCAGCCAAGTGTGAAGTGGCTGGGATGAGAATCCAAATCCGAGACCATGGTCCTCAGCAGGGTGGAGGTCAAAAGGGTGGAGTGTTTTCTACAGGTTGGGAATGAGGTCCTGCCCCAAGTGGAGGAGTTCAAGTATCTTGGGGTCTTGTTCACAAGAAAGGGCGATGGAGTGGGAGATCAACAGGTGGATCAGTGCAGTGATGCGGACTCTGCATCGGTCTGTCGTGGTGAAGAAGGAGTTGAGCCAAAAGGCAATGCTCTTTGCAAAATATATGCAAATATGCAAAATATGTGTTTTTAAAAGCATGGTGGCTGTTGACTTCCTGTTTCCAGGCGTTTATCATGGGAGTTTGTGTAACTGTGTGTTGCTGTGTGAGCGGGCATAGTGGTTGGTGGTAAATAAACGGGTTGTTATACAAAACATTATACAAACATTGTATTTGTTGGACTTTTTCATGATAAGAGAGGATGGTTACCAATTACAAAGTAACGCCGACTTTTATCGAAGTCAGGCCGTATGAGTGCTGGAAAAATGAAGTGAGTATTTGGAGACCTATTATGGACGTGAACAACAAGAAGCAGGTACTCGTGGTGGCACTGGGCCTCGAGGGAAGAGCCAGAGGGACTGCTTTGGAAATATCTGCAGAGGATCTGAGCAAAGACAGTGATATGGAAACCTTGCTTGGAAAATTGGATGCAGTATTTTTGAAGGAAGAAAAAGACAGCACTTACGATGCTTATTCCCATTTTGACTCAATATCTAAAGAAAGTATGGTGCCCATGGTGGACTACATAATAGAGTTTTAGCAAAGATATAATCACTTGAAAAAGTATGACATGACCCTGCCTGATGCTGTGTTTGCATTTAAACTCCCGGACGCGGCAGGTTTTGAAGAGAATGGTAGGCAACTAGCCCTTACAGTGTGCACAGACTTGACATTTGCATTCATGAAGTCAGCACTGAAGCGGGGTTTCAGAGGAAAAACCACCAGGGTAAGCAATGGCACAGACACTCAAGATGCAGTTTTTTTTTCATGGAGCGAAGGCAACCGGGCAAATTTAGACGGAACAACGGCCCATCAGAGCGGACAGCAGCAGCCACAGCAAGTTACAAACCCAATTGATAAATATGGTAGGCGAACAAAGTGTGCCATCTACCAGAGCATGTACCATTGGGCTAAAGACTGTCCTCATCAGAGGAATGAAGTAAAGTTGACAGAAGAATGTAAAATGTAACATTAAACTCTTTACTAAAGCAGCTATTACGGACTCTGAGATTTTCCTAACTGAGTCACTGGGATCGGTTATCATTGACACTGCATGCAAACATACAGTTTCTAGTGAGAAGTGACTGGAGAGTTACATAAAAGATCTGAGGCAAAACCAAATCCATAAATTGCTGCAAACAGAATCTCTAAACTGCAAGCTTTTCAGATTTGGAGATGGTCAAGTGGTGTATTCTAACATAAAGGTGAAAGTTCCTTCCAAAATAGGGTGAAAGTGAAGTTGTACCTGATTATATACCCTTGCCGTTGAGTAAAACGTCTCTGAATAGAGCAGGAACTGTTTTAGACATAGAGCATGACAGAGTTGTCATGTTCAAGTAAAAAGTACCTCTTGAGCTCACTAGTTTGGGACACTTCTGTGTGGACATTAGAGACGAGAATGCAGAAATGAGTTGCAATGAGAGTGAAGTCCTTGTCATCACAGAAGAGATGTCCACAAAAGAAAAGCGTAAAGTTCTCTTGAAGCTTCACAAACATTTTGGCCACACCTCCACAGACCAGTTGCAGAGGCTCATCCAAAATTCTGGAAATAATGACAGAGAATGTCGAGTCATTCTACAGGAGATCATTCGTGACTGTGAGATATGTCAGAAACAGCAACAGCAGGACCAAGACCAAGCCTGCTGTTGGGTTGCCCTTACCCCCCGAATACAATGAGACAGTGGCAATGGATCTGCATGAGCTGGAACCTGGTGTATGGTACCTTCACATCATCAACCACTTCACACACTTCAGTGCTGAAAACATTTGAGGACCTAGTAACTCTCGAAGATGGTCAGCTCCTTCATTCACTTGTGGATAAGTGTCCACGGTGCCCCCAAGTGGATCTACAATGTTAGAGCTCAACAATGAGGGCAATAGAGACATGGCTGAAAAATTAGACATAAACAAAGACTACAGCAGGATAAAGTCCTTGGAGCAACCGGCTGCTGAAGAGACACTGACTGAGATCCTCCTGAACGTTAGTGGTAAAGAAAATAAAAACGTGGTTCCACTGATGTCAGAAAGTGCAGATAATGAACCAAGTGTGAATGCAGAAAATCAAATACTGTTACTGAAAATACTGAAACAGATGAGAGAGCAAATCTGAGAGAAGCTAACAAAATGCATATTGTTTTAGACAATAATGTAACAAATACTGCAAATTCTACTGGTGTGAAACTGAGAACAGGTCAGACGATCACATTTACAAACAGAGATGATGTGTTCAGTGCACAGCCAGGCTTTTAGGCAGAGCAGGAAAAGCCAAGGGGCAATACAAAATCTGGTACAATGTGCAGTATCTTGAACCTGATGGCAGTCAGGAACAAAAACAAGCATTAGATATGTCTCAGATGACCTTCACATTGAATGTGAAAACGCAGGTGCTGATGTACTCATTACTGACCATATCTCTTTTGATACTGTTAAACAGCAAGCGCTTGAAAACTGGTGAATTACTAAAGTTTATGATGAAGTCACAGACTTCAGGGTCAAAAATGTGTTTCTTCTAGATGGGTCTGTACACTGAAAGATACAGCTAATGGTATCGTCCCCAAAGCCCGCCTTGTGTATGAGGGGCCGTATAGGCCATAATTCATTCTCACACTTTTACATACATATATTTTTACTCTTACAAACACATGTTCTTTTTCTCACATACATATATTCTTACTCTTACATACATAAATTCTTTCTTTCTTTCATATTCATACATTGATTCTTTCACATTTATACATTCTTAATCTGGAAGAATGTATGTATGTGTGAGAAATAGTATGGTGGAATGGAAGGAAGGCAAATTGGTGTGTTACGAAATATTTTATCATCTTCTTAAGTCATTACATTGTTGTCTTCGTCTCTTGAGCAACAGGCTTGTCTGTCCCTAACATAACTCATACCACGTTGGAAAATGAGATGAGAGAACTGTTCAGACCTATGGCCTCAGCAGGCCAGGCAGGCAAACAAGACAGGACCAGAGGGCTACAGCAGTCATTAAGATACAAGACTCAGAAGCACTTTGGCAACTGAACATCCCAACCAAGGAAAAAGTAAAAATAAATAAACCTTTATAGCATTTTTACTGTTGGTTATCAGTTAGCTAAGTCTATACTTCAGTTCATGTTCTGCTGGTGAAGCAAAATTATAAAGCAGCATGTGTGTGAGCTAGTAGTTGTAATATGAAAGTTAATGGCATCATAAAACTATATTTTGTATAGAAAATTGATACATGACCATCATGAATTTAAAGGCAATTGTCAACAGGAAATTAGGACTGAATAGTCAAATACCCTTTAAATCACAAGGCCACTTATTTAGATAACAAATGACAATAATTAGTTTATTCAAAACTAATGAAGGATACGAATAATAATACTCTGATAAAAATAAGTCACTATCTTTTATTTCCTGTCTTAGTAAAACACACACACAAAAGTGGCAGTGTTTTTTTGGTTGAGTTTTATAACAGGCACATTTATGCCAATTGAAAAGGGTCAGATAAAGAGTGCTCTGGAAACAGTTTCCATCAGTCAAGTCAAAACATTTCTTGAGCTTACTGTGTGTTTAACACAACTAGTGACCATTTGCTCAATCTATATGATGCCAACATGAAAAACTCTCAAAGCATTTACAGTACATGTACAGTCTCGAGTTTAATGTAGTTTGTAAAGACAGTCATGGCTAATTTAACATTTTAAAAGAACTAGTAACAGTCCAAAAAGATCTAATATTACCTATGAATTGTAATGTGTGTTCCTGCTTTCAGGGCTAAAATGCATTATCATGATACTTTCAACAAGGATGCCATCCTTCTTCCATGGCCATCAAGCTGTTGTGTCATCAAACATCGCACAAAGCAAAAGGGCATATCCTGAATGTATTTGAGTTCCAAAAATCCTGGGACCAAAAAACTGTTACTGAACAAATGAGGGATGCCTTTCGAGAAAGGTTGTCAGCTGATGTCAAGCATGCCTTTAAATGTCATTGTTATTATCTATATACCTGTCTAAAAAGTGGTGAATTGACTACTCAAATGTCCATACCTCCATTATTAACTTAGTAATTAATATAAATACATTTGTTAAATTACTATAAATTCCACCCGATACATTTTGACTGTATACGTTCTGCTAAGTCTATCCTCATAAAAGGAAGGGAAAACAACATGTCTTATTGCATTGCTGCATTGTTGCAATTGTGTTGTACATGTTTAAGATTTTTTACTTCTATTTGCTTTAAACTTTTTAAAATTTTACTTCTGTTTTCCAGATTATAGTTTTTGATGGCGTGTGGCAACAGATTGATTTCACCCAAACTGTGCGCAGGACAGGACCTGGATGCAAATCTTGTCCACAAAGTATATAAATCAAAAGCATTACATTAAATACATTAAACCATCAAAGCAGATTAAGGTTTGTTTTGGTCTCACGTTTAAAATAACCTAAACATTGTCAGTTACCACAAATTATTGCCATGTCAGATCATCATGATCCTTGCATTAAACTTTATATCTACAAACAATTTGAGGATCTATGACATTTTAGTGAGTAAATGTGGTTCGTTTGATCTGTAATTGGACTGAGATCTAAGGTGAATCTGGTGCTCTGCAGAGATGTGCAAAAGTATGGACAGCATGTCTTTTTTTGTTTATTTTCTTTTTTTTTATATATAAAGTTAAAAATTTAAGATACTTTAACAGTTTGAATATAGTACATCTAAATGTGTTTTTTTTTCCATTGCCTTGTCAAGGATGACATCACAGGCATCATCAGTGAAGATAATGTTAGTGAGGAAACCACTCATCCAATGAGGCAGTTGCGTTCTTCGTCTCAGGGTACACCCATATCCACATCTTTTGATTGTTTCACCAGAGTAGTGGATCACTGCACACCAAACTGTACCCCTTGAGCCTCTTGTCTCAGCTCTTCATTGTGGTACATCATTCTCTCAAACCCCTGCTTCAACTTACCAAAACATCTCAACCAGCCAAAGCAACCCTTCAGCAAGCAGCTCCTCTAATCAGCTGCCAGTGTACCCTCTGGAAAGATGCCTTTTCACCAGTCAGCCTTCTACTTCATCTTTTCAAGGGACATTGTACAAAGGACTGTACTGTTTTACCTGGTATATTTAGTTTATTGTGTTCACATGTAGTTCTTACGTTCCACCACTAGGCGGCTGACCCGGCTGTAGTAATATATCACATCCGGCAGACAGCGTGGCTCAGAGAGGTTCGGCATCACGTTGCTATTGTTTGAGCTGTGTCAGTGATAGTGTGCGTCTATCAGAAGTAAGTAATTATATTTAGGATTTACTCTTGCCTTCTTTAAGCCCCTGTACTCAGCTTCCCTTGTGTTTGGTCGAGAGTAATGGCCGTTTTAAGTTCTTTGAGAGTATTTTGGGAAGCTAACTGTTAGCCATTCAGCATAGCATATTTAGGCCCATTTGCTGCAATTCATGTTGGTGGTTCATATTACATCATTCATGTGAGATATATCATGCTGAGTGCATTAACAGTTGCTTTATTATTTATGGGCATTCATGTTATATATTTAATAACTAATTATACTCAGACATTTAGGCATATGTTTATTCTGTGTGGACAGTTACATTTATGAGGGAAACATGTACTCATAATTTGTATTTCCTTTATTCCCTTTGTAGAAAAAACCACACACATCTACCACTGTACACACGCATCTCCCACTCATCAATAAAGACGGTTCAACGCTGAATCCTGGACCTGGTCATTCCATCTCACCTCACCTGAACATAACAATTGTTGTCCTAAACCGACACCCTGCAGTGATTGCTAATCCACCCACAAACTAGCTACAGTCCTCCTTACAGACATCTTTCCTTGATCCATCAGAGCCATCTCTGGTTCTTACTTGCCAAAATACTTCTAGCTCATGCTACCATAGCAGCAATTCTGCAAGTCATTCAGCTTCCACCTCAACACATCAGCAGTCTGCTAACTATGGCTGCGCTGTCGGATGTATCCTCTGTCAATGAAGAACTGAACCAGGCTATTTTAGCCAGCCTTCACACTGAAAGGTTGGTAAAAAAAAGAAAAAAAATGTAGCTGTTCTTTAGTTTACTGCTTAATGTTTGTTGTAAGGTTTCATACTCTCTCATTATGAAAACAAAAATACTTTTTTTGCAATGGAAAGTTATTTTTTTATCTGAAAACCTTAAATAATTACACTAAATTGCACAAAACATTGCATTCCAATTATGAGTGGCAACTGGCACTTATGAAAGGTTTCCGTTCTTGTTGATGCTTAAATTTCTATTTATATTTCTGTTTTGACAGTACCACACTGTATCTTTATAATATACAAAGTAATCCAAAATCTAAGCGTTAATGATCCAGTCCTGTTAAAAAGCGTCTATGATTAACACTGCACTGGTTTGTTTGTTTCTTTTTAAATTTCTTCCGACATTGTTAATGTTTAGGAAAATATTTGAATGACAGATACTTCTGAGCTTGTATTCAAACAGTTTGCAGAACCTCTCTATGTTATATTTGATAGGTATTATCTACATTATTTAGCACACATTTAGTAGAGTTCAAACATACTTTTTGCAGGGAAAAATGCTTAAATTCAAAACAGTCTGTGATCACAAACAAGCTCTAAGCTCCAATCTTACTGTATCAGTTTCTGCTTATCTTTTTCTTGTTTGTTTCACTGGATGTTCAGCGGCAGCCAGAGATATTTTGGAAGAACTTGCAACAAAAATACACCATCAGAAAAAACCCAAATTTAATATTAACCACACCACTGTCCTGGATGGAGCTATTAGAGGTTTTAAACAGGAAACATATGATGTCAGGTTTTCTGATGATATGGGAGTACCTGAGGAAGCTGTAGACCTGGGTGGTCCAAGAAGAGAATTTTTAAGACTTTTATTGGAAGCTTTTCCACAGTCCTTAATGTTTGAGGGAGAAGAAGGCAACATTAACTTTAATAGTACTGGTATTTATTGATTGTAACTTCTACCACTGATAGGTTGAACTCAGGAAATCATTTGTTATTTGCTTATAAATATACAATGCTATATAGTCTGCCGCAGTTTGCTGCATAGTTTGTTGCAGATAGAGATTTACGTGAAGAAATTAAGATGGTAATTTTTTTTTTCTGTTTTAGAATATGGTGCAGTGCATTTGTTTTGAGCAAGATGTAATTCTTGTAGTATCCATATGGATACTACAATTATTACTATTAACTATTATTTGAATTTTGATTTATTTTATTTTTTATCTATTGGAAGCTCACAGAGTACCAGTCATTCGAAGATCTGAGAGCAGCAACTGAGCCACTTCAGGAATATCTGGTTAACGCTGGATGCCTAAGACTACTTAGGCAGCTGGAAGACAAGAATCTGATTGTAAACGACATCTGCATGTTCCAAATCATACACAGAGTGTGTGGACCTTTTGAAAGATAATAGTTTTTTAGATTCTTTTTATTTTTTATTTTTTTTTTTTGCATTTGCTAAATGATTTAATTTCATCTGTTTTTCCCCCTAATCTTGTAACTGGACTGAGAATACTTGATGTACTGGCTTACCCCAACAGTTTTCGCCTCCGTCTATGCTGGTCTCCTACAACCCTCTCAGCTGCTGTGGTTAACAGTCTCTTTACTATCCGCCTATCTCCAGTTGGCAGCAATAGAAAGAGTGCTGAGGAAATTATTGTTTCATTCTGAGAGACTCCCTCAAAGATGCAAAAGGTAAGTTAATGCAATTTTATCATATTTTGAAAATACTAAAAAATTTTTGCTGCAACTGGTCATTATATCAGTTTGGATTAGTAATAGGTTTACTGTGCTTTGTGCATAGTATAATTTCTTTTTTCCTTACTTTAGATGAAGCTGGCTAAAATTCTTGCATTTGCCACAGGAGCCATTACTGTTCCACTAGTTAGGTTCTCCCCACAACCTTCAATAGAATTTCTTCACCAAGATGATTATTCAGGAACCACTGCAAAAGTGCCCATCACAAATACCTGCATCACTTGCTTGAAACTACCCCTGAGCACGTCATACAAAGACTTTAAGGAAAACATGGACTTTGCATTAGGCAATACCCATGGTTTCGGCATATGTGTACAGCTTTGTGTAACAGTATTTTGATTGAGGTCAAGTTCAAGCACAATTTACCACAAAGCAATTTATTTTTTATTTCTAGTTTCTACTGTGTTTTAATGAAACAAAAGTACAAACCTGTTGCATATTTGTAGAAACTGAAGTTATAAGACCTTAGTACCGTTCACATTTTCAGCTATTTTTAGCAAGTAATATTAAAGTAAAACAATTCAAGGTAAGTTTTTACTGATAAGTTAGTATTCTTTTAAAGCTGTCCAAAGAGTTAAGAGATTAATAGGTGGAGATGCTTTGGGAGACCTTAGGATATCCATATAATTTAAATCAGGTGTGCTGGAGCAGCAAAACTTCTGAAACCTACAGGACTGGGGCCTGTAATTCAGACTTTTATTTAACATTTTACAAAGCAGAACATTCAATCCATGTATCCTCCAATTTACATGAAGTAGTGTGATTGAAAATAATTGCTGACTTATTTTTGGATATCAAATAATATAAGAAATGAATAGATTTGATTTAATTGTTTAAGTATAGTTTTTAAGAAATGTGGATGATCACATGTGGCATATTGTACAGTAACAAAGGCAAGTTCAGTTAAGTTTAGTATACTGTGGTACTTGGAGAATGGAACTTTTTTATTTATGCAACAGTGTTACCTTCCAACATAAGCTAATGTTTTTTTCCAGTGGTTCATTATTGCATGTTATGTGAAATTATGTTTATTTTTGCCTTGACTCTTTACTGTATTGGGTATACTGCTTGGGTCCTCCTACCTTCTAGTTTCATAGCATGGTCTACAAAGTTAGCATCTATGATGTTATTCCTTTAGTCATTCTATTCAACAAAGGATAGCAAATGTTAAATGTATTTTTCAGCCAGAAACTTCAACAAAAGGTTCCATGTGTTTGAATCTTTTTATAACAGTATGAACTTGTATCAAATGAACATCTTTAAAGGAAACATGGAGTTTTAAACTAAGAATCACATTTATAGACAAAGTTTTTAAACACACAAAGACACTTAAGATTTAGTTTATGATGTTCTATTACAAAGCCTGGCACAGTGCTAGCCTATTTGGCTGGAATTTGTCAGAAGTAAAACTGTTAAAATACTTCTCAATATCACTCAATGTGGATATAACTAGGAATTTCCTTTCTTCAAGAAAATGCACAAGGGTGCAAAATAAATACAGTATATACCATGATTTCCATCATTTTCAAATGGATCAAAAGTTTGCTGAAGAGAATTGTGGCATTACTGATAGTTTACTGATAATGTTTATAGATGGAATAACAATATTATTGTTTGTCTGTAACTGGGAAAAAGTTGCATTATCATCATTCCCAAAGCCACCGTTTTATGTCAAAGATGCCATTCATACTTGGGTTCTGTATTCCTGCACTGCTGATTATACCCGATTATACACAGTTAAAGTGGTGTTTGCCCTTCTTGTGTTGAAAGACCACATTTATTAATAATGAAGACAAAATAACTGTGGTTCATTAAAAGAATCTAGTACACCCTCTTCCTCCATAAAATTGAACAATTAACAAAATGAACTTGATTCACTTGATTCAATTCTGCCCACAATCTCTCAATTCTTTGATTATGCACTGACCTGCCAGTAATAACATTATGTCTACTTAACCCTGTCCTGTGAAACATGAAATGGGCAACACCAGTGTTTTCCAGTCCATGTTCACATCTCATGTTCATATCATGTGATATTGCTGAATATGTAAGTGGCTGAATCCCAAGCTGTTGTATGTGCTGTAGAGGGTCTGACGGCTTACTCCCAAACATGTTGCAATATTTTGAGATCTGGTGGCTGTGGGGGGGGCCATCCTGCTGGAAGTAGCCATCAGAAGATGCTACACTGTGGTCATAATGGGATGGACATGGTCAACAACAATACTCAAGTAGGCTGTGGTGGTTAAACTAGGCCATGTTGGTACTAAGGGGACCAAAATGGACCAAGATGTCACTATTTCTATATGAAATCTGTGGAATGTGGACCCAAATGCAGCCTGATGAGGAAGGCAGGTGAAGGAATCCAAAGTTTAATAAAATTAAAAGCAAAACAGGATTTGGAAAGCTTAGCCACATGGACTTGGTACAAGGACAACAAAGGAATTATGAAAGAATAGAAACATGACAACAATCTGCCAGGGAAAATCTGAAACAGACAAGTTTAAATACACTGAGGACAACTAACAATAAACAGGTGAAGTGAGTTAGCTCAATTAAACCAGATGCACTAATGGCAGAAAGCAGAAAGAAAGACAGAATACACAGGGTAAAAACATACAAAGTAAACCAAGAAAAACCAAACTAAACATGACAAGACTACAAAAAAACTAAACCAAAACCTACAGAGACCATGACACAAGAAAATATATCCCACACCATTACACCACCCACATCCTGAACCACTGATGAAATGCAGGATGGATTCATGCTTTCAAGGAAGCTGATGAAGGTGCTGCCTGAGCTTAGGGAGAAGATTGCACAGGGCAAGGACAAAAAGCTGGTGAGCAGACTGCAGCAGAGTGAGGGAGCATGAGGTGTGGACTGGGCTGAAAACCATTACTGGAAACAAGGCGAGCCAGATCAGGGAAGAAGACGTACATGGAGCCAACAAGCTAAATCTGTTTTTTTAACAGGTGTGATGACAGAGCCTCTGCTCATTCTCCCCCCAACTCCACTCAGAACTTCATTCCTCCTGTGCCCATACCTCTCATCCCGAAGACTATTCCCCTTTCCCTTCTCCATCCACCTCCTCTTCTCCCCTGCACTACGTTTCATTGACACCTCAACCCTCCTGCCCCCCACTGGGGCTCTCTCCTCCCTCCCTAGTCACCTTCACTGCTGAGGATGTGAGGAGAGAGTTCTGCCGCCTTTGTTCCAGGAAAGCTGCGGCCCTGATGGCTTCAGCTTTAAAGTGCTGAAAGGATGTGCCTCTCAGTTGTGTGGGATCTTCTAACACATCTTCAACCTGAACCTGGCCTGGGTTCCTAACTTCCTCACAGGCAGGCCACAGTACATGAGGCATGGGGAACATCACATCGAACACCATTGTGAGCAGCACGGGGGTGCCACAGAAGACGGTCCTGTCCCCATTCCTGTTTACCCTTCACACCTCAGACTTCAGGTTCTCCTCATAGTCCTACCACCTACAGAAGTTCTCAGATGACTCTGCCATCATGGGCTGTATCAGCAGAGGCTAATAGGAGGCGTACAAGGGTGTGGTGGACAGGTTTGTGGAGTGAACAACCTGCAGCTCAATGTCACAAAGACAAAAATGTTGGTTGTGGATTTCAGAAATCAGAGGACCTGTCTGAACTCTGTTACCAGCAGGGGTACAGAAGTGGACTTTGTGGACAGCTACAAGTACCTGGATGTCCACTTGGACAATAAACTGGACTGGACAATAAACACTGATGCCATCTACAAGAAGGGTTAGAGTCATTTGTTCTTCCTCAGTAGGTTCAGATATTTCAGCATCTGCAGGACTGTGCTGCAGATGTTTCATCACTCTGTGGCATCCAGTGTCATCTTCTACGCTGTAGTGTGCTGGGGCAGTAGGCCTGCCTGCCTTGGTTGGAACCAGACGTTATTTGACTTCCTGCCTTTCTATCATTTCCAACCAGTCTACCCATTCTCCTCTGAGCTCTGACATAACAAGACATTTTGGTCCAGACAACTGCTGCTCACTGGATATTTTATCTTCTCCAGACCATTCCCTGTAAACCCTACACTGTAAGACTTTTCACTGTGAATTTACAGTAATTTACTGGCAGCAGCTTCGCCAGTAAACTACTGTAATATTTACAGCACCTTGCTGTAATTTAGAAATACAGCATATTACTGTAAATGATTCTACAGTTAATTACTATAAATTTACAACACTATCACATATATTATTTTACTGTAACTTTACAGTAATTTACTGGTTCGTTTTACCAGTAGACTACTGTATTTTTGCAGTGCTGTATTTCAGAATTACAGTACATTCCTGTAAATAATTGTAAAGTTCATTGCTGTAATACTACAACTAGAAATAATAATAATAATATAAAGAAATGACAGCGGAAAATATTTATAGTTTCTTTCCAAATATTTATTTGAAAAAATATTTGGAACACAAAAATTATATCAATAAAATTTATAACCTCAGGGAATTTTTTTTTCCTGTTGTATTTTTACCCTTATATTTTATAGTGTGAGGCTGTTCTTTACAAATGATAGCAACAGTGACACATGAATATTCCACTATGCACCATCCTAGTTGGTGTTCTATTGCCATTGCCCTGAGACACAGAAACTGCTCCATTAACATGTTGGTGAATGCTGAAATCTGACACCTTATGCAGGTGTGTCATACTGGTTCCAGAAAGGGCTGTGTGGCAGCAGGTTTTCATTCCAACCAAGCAGTAGCAGACCAGACTCCACTCATCTCATCAAGTCTTCAGGTTCAGACTGGACTCACTTGATGAAATGAGTGATCTGGTGTGCTCCTGCTTGGTTGGAATGAAAACCTGCAGCTGCACGGCCCTTTCTGGAACCAGTATGACACCAGTGCCTTAGGGTCACACCATGTTCAAACTGAAAAAAAATAAAAAATCTAAACAAAGTATGAAATGTTAAATGTTGTTCTGAACTCTCAAACACCAACATACATTTTGGTCAGTCGTTCACCTCAACAAATTGAACAGGGACAGAGCTCTAGCAATACAAATGCATCCAGACAAATTTGAAATTAAGGACGAAAACTGGGTGATCTGGATATTGGAAAGAATGTACTGAAAGATTGTGCTCACACTAAATTTTTACACCGATAATGCCAAAACTCTCATACTGCAGCTGAACGTGCTTGCTTATATGAATGCCACTGTATTTTCTCTAACACTCTGTGTGTGTGTGTGTGTGTGTGTGTGTGTGTTTGTGAGCGTGTGCGTGCATGTGACAGTATGTGTGCATGTGTAGATCAGACAAAGTCCCACTTGAAGTCACTGATCCTCTTGATGAGTGTGCTGACATGCGGATTCACAGATGTTGACTTCTTCTGGACCATCTTCCCGCTCTTCTTGCGTTTCACCATCTCATGGCTTGCTTTTGTGCCCCTCTCTGGGTTGATGTCAATGCAGCTTCTGTAAAACAATATAGATAGAAAAAAAAAAGTTTTTCTTTATGGTAATATCTGTCTATGAATGTGGCTTATCAAATAAGAGCATGTTCAGTACAATGTAGTATGTTGAACCACATTAAAAAGGAGTTTCAGCCATAACATTATAACTAAAGGTAGTATTATAACTGTGGTTGCTATTCTTGTGTTAGAGCCTAAGCACCATTGGCTATCACTACCAGGTTATTGGAGTATGGTGTTGGGTGAAGAAAAGTCAATCAAGTTAAGCTCTGTGGAACAATAGATGTGAAAAAAGCTACCTCTGAATGAACTCCAATGTGCACGATGCCTCATGTTGGTACTGCAGGCTAAAGTTGTAGTAGGAGGAGAAGACCATTGCAAGGCCAAGAACAAAGGACGTCCCTTCACATAGCACCTCTTTCTCTATGCTCAGCATCCATCGTTGGTTTGCCTGTGCCATTTGACCTAAAACAGACTACAAGTTAGAAACAATAATGCCTGCTGCACACGAGAGCTATCTACTGAGCTTAAAGTTATTTGAGACAGTCTGCTCAGCAGCTAGCTTGCTGCGCACCTGATTTTGGATGAGTTTTCTGCCTCACGAGGCCTTGAGGTGAAAATCAAACACGTTTGATATGTTTTTGCCTCTCGAGGTGAAAAACTCACCGTGATACTCCATCTCGGAGACAGAGATACTAAATCTCGGAGACAGAGATACTCCATCTCTGTCTCCGTTTCAGCCATTTTTCTTTCTTTATGACAGAGGGCTGTCATCTTGGAATCATGTTGGTCACTTGAATTTCTGCCCTCAGCACGTAGCTCAGGTGGCACCACACACGGTGAGTTTTTCACCTCGCGGGGCAAAAAATATCAAACGTGTTTGATTTTCACCTCAAGGCCTCGTGAGGCAGAAAACTCAACCAAAATCAGGTGCGTGGCGAGCTAGCTGCTGAGCAAACGGTCTTGAATGACTTTTAGCTCAGCAGATAGCTCTCGTGTGCGGCAGGCATAAACAGAAATCACAAAAATAATGGAATCAGTCTCTTCTGATTATGTTTCTATGACAACATAAAACTTATTTAGTAAAGTATGAGCATAGCTAACAATATTTTATTCACATTCCAAGTCAGATACTGTACTTACCAGCCACAATCAAACGTGGTGTGTCAGGCAGCGTGGCTGTCACCTGCACAATTGCAAGTGTGGCAGACTCCTTAAAAAGGCACAAAATCAAAATGAGTATTTTGATTGGAAATGAAAGGACTAGATCTTTTACAACAATGGAAAGACGTTATATAGAGTAAGAAGAAAGTGTCTAACTATAATAGTGTTAAAACAGACATTGAAACAAAGATAATCTTACATCAGTTTGGATGATGAGGGCATCCAGTGGCTCCTTGATGTGTGCCATTAAAACCTACAATCCCTTTTTTTTCACGTGTCTGGTACTGAATGCTGCTGAGACTTGCTAATTTAAGCTAAAGTCAGCTTCAAAAAGAAATGTCTTTTCTATAGCACTGTTAGAAACGGCAGAAAACGCAACAGGAAAAATCCTCCTAAGTCAGAAAAAAAGTGAATATTAAAATTATGTTAACTTACTCTGTGGACAGGGTACAGGATGTCAGGCAGCTCCGGGCATCTGTCAGCAGCTGAGCTGTGCTTGGTTGTTACGGTTCTGACTGGCTTTGTTTTGTAAGGCAGAGTCGCAACTTCGGCTGTGAAGAGGTCTCAAAAAAACAATCCACGCAAGACTCGTTTTGCTAGATGCATGAAAGAAAGAGGACTAACGTTAAATCCACCAGCAAAAACAACCAAAACAAAATGCTTAGTGACACTTGCTAATTTAAGCTAAGTTTAGCACATTTCCCATTTTGTGGCTCTTTTGATGATGAGAATAACACACAACATGCTTACTTAGACTCGCTGCGTTACTTATCCAACCCCATGGTTTTTTAATGTTGGTATAACTAAATTGAGACGAAATGCTAACACGTTTTAATTTTTGCTAATGTTAGCTTAAACAACATTTTTCAACAGTTCTGTGGTAGCACTGTTATAAACGGCAGATAACTCAAAGAGAGAAATCCTCAAATACCCTTTATAAATCAAGGGGGGGAAAGTGAATAATGTTAACTCACTCTGTGGACAGTTTGGAGGACCTCAGGCAGCTCCAGGTATCTGTGCAGTCGGCTGAGCAGTTTTTCCTGTGACTGATGGTCTGGAGTTTCCAGTTTTCCCGCACTTTTCTTTCACCTTCCCATAATGCTTAGCTGTTTACAGTAACATTTACAGTAATCTTGTAATAAAAACAAACACTCTCTGAAATTATTGTAATCCATTTTTATCTCCCAGATTGCATTGCAGTTTACAGTATGATACTGTATGGCAGCAATACAGTAAAATACTGTTCACATTTAACTGTAAATTTACATCAAAGGTTTACAGAGATGGTTGTGCGTGAAAATCCCAGTAAATACTCAGACCAACAACCATGCCACATTCAAAGTCACTTAAATTCCCTTTCTTCCTCATTCTGATGCTCAGTTTAAATTTCAGGAAGTCGTCTTCACCATGTCTACATGACTAAATGTACTGAGTCATATACATTTCAATTTCTGTTAACAAGCAGTTTGACCACAGTTGTACCTAATAAAATGACCAGGGTATGTAAAATCATTATAAAACAGATGGTTCAGAAATTATCACTTGCATTTTTTGTAATTGTTGTTCTGATTCCTGAGATGAAATGATTCCTTTGAATGGCATCTACACTGTGATGCCATTTGTGATTCTCGAGGCATTCAAGCTGAAATCCAGCTAAAACAATCACATTGGTTTCAAGTGTTTAACCACAAGAACTTTAAAAACTACCCAACATTTCATTTAACTTCCTAAACTCAAAGCAAAATGTCAGTTTTGGGGGTTTAATCATTTTTAGCTGTAGGATCACTTCACAATACTGGGGCATTTTGAGGAAGAAAGAAAATCTCTTTGTGTCGCTCTACATGGCATTTCCTTGCCAGGCGGCATTTGCAGACTAATTTATTGCAGTTATATAAAAGTTTGTTGCAAGGAGGCAGTATGCATACACACATATCATCCCCACTTAGATAAAATTTTGTGTTATACAAGTTATGTCCATGTCTGTATGTATGAAATGTGTGGTTGCAAAGAAATTTCCCCTTTTAGGGAATAAATGAAGCTTATCTTATCTTATCTTATCTTATCTTATCTCACTTAAAGTGAAAATACACCCCCTACTTTTTGTGTAACTGCCGAATTTGAAAAATGTCTGAAACTGCAAGGAGTTGGAGGTGTGGGGTGATCACAAGCAGCAACCTCGGCCGGTAAAATGTGAAGCCTATGCGGAAGTGCAAAGAATTGCAGTTCACCCCTCATCTGTTAGGGGCTGGCTCCAAAACAGAGCAAATCCCCACAGACTCCCATGTTAAAAAGACCAACTTTACAGTAGACATACACATGTTTAAAGCCTGGTACAAAAAACATTTTAGGATTAATAGATCAAGTTTACCTTCATGACAACTGTGAGGGGGCTGATTTTTTTTTTTCTAACTCATCCGTTTGGATGTTATTTAATCTTGAAATTTGGCATAATTAGGGGCGTGTCCTTTGATTGACAGGTATCCAATATCCACGGCAAGAAGGGAGAATGCAGCAGAACCGCGGTTTTTTGCTGGCTAACAGCTTTAGGCCGCCTATCTCCGTTAGCTGATTAGCTACAGGCAGCTCGTAGTTTGATGGGTGTCAATCATCCACCCCCATCTTCACAGCCTCCCTCTCCACCTCTTTGCCCATTTTTGGATTTGCCGGGAACAACAACACGCGTGATACTGCCAAGATGTCAATGGTGGGAACCGCCCAATAAGCTTCAATTCAGCTCGTCAGAAACCTATGGGTGATGTCAAGGAGGCTCCGTCCATCTTTTATATACAGTCCATAGGTACTCAGTTAGCGGAGAGTGGGCGGGTTGGGATACACAGGGAGAAATTATTGACAGACAGCAGCTCAGCTCACTAGCAAGTGCAAAGCCAGATTCACAACGCATCTATGCCACAGAGCGGTTTTTGAGGTGGAAGACTTTTCCCCTCCTGAATCTCCTCAGCTACACAAGAACAAAATGGTCCTAAACCGTATCAGTCTAAACCGTTAGCGCTCTTACACTGGCCTGTCAGCAGCTCTGGAAAGCTGTGGAGACTCACGGCAGGTTGTGGCAGCTGCAGGAAGAGCTGCTGGAAGTTGCTGCTGTTACGATTTTAGCTGCTGTCTGTCACCAGATGAGGATCAGCAGGTAAAGAATAATGTTCGGTCTTTCTTTTACACCCCTCAAAAGCACAAATCCGTCCCATTGCAGGAATATTTCATCAGAAACTCTATGTAAGAACAAAAGTCTGAAACTAGCAAATCTTCACCATATAAGCTCACATCCCTTCATATGTGTTGGTGGTTTTCTATGCCTGCAAGGAGAGGACCTGTCTTTTTGCACCTAGAGGGAGGGGCTGTGGGGTTTTTAAAAATTTTATGTGACATAGATACCTCTCTGTCACAAAAAAACATAACCTGTTTTTACCTTGTAGGGGGTGTTATGAGCCATTTTTACCCTTATTATCCCTTTAAAAAATACAAATTTTAACCACTATATGTGATTTTCATCACAATTAAGCAACTTTGTGTTGTTTACAGTTAAAAAGCACTTTTTGGGGGGTGCACTACCTCTTTAACATTCACTTAACACAGTATGGAGCCCCACATCTGATCATGATACATTCAGTAGACACGGTTAAGCATTGAAACAAATTTTTAAAATACTTCCACGGTCACAATAGAAAAGATACATTTTTATCAAAGGTGCATTCATTAAATTATTCAACCTTTTCTTTGTGTGATATATGATTTTAAACTTATATGCTATGTTAAACATGTTAAATACACACCCCATTTCACATGAAGTTGAATGTTTAAACCCGTGCCAATGTCCCCACTAAAAGTCACCAAAGATTTGTGATCAAAATGACTCAGGACTTGGGTGTAAAAAAGAAAGGGTTCTTTGTAGTTTCGGCCAAAAGCGTATCATATGAGGCCACTCCTGACTGGCTTTGGCATTGAAACCTTATATGTGTGCCAGTGTGCCAGTAAGCTGAGCACCAGTCCAAGGCTCCATTTAATCAGGCTGTGCAAAATATGAACTACAAAACTGCTACTCTGCTCAGTCTTTGTGACATGTTGTTTTACTGATTTCTTTTTATTTAATTTTATTAATGCCTGGGCTGTTTTTGGCAGCGAGTTTGCTATTAATATTTGACAGCTTGGCTTGGTGTTCATGGATCTCAGGCGTCTTCGGCTTGTCCGGCACATTAAATGGTAGTTTTAGGCTGGACTTTTCCTGAGAACAAATCAAAACAAGCGTCTTTTGTTTGGGGTTAATAGATCAGGCACAATAGGCCAAGGAGGTTAGCTTAGCTGTGGGAGTGAGAATGGGGGCGAGTACATGTGCTTAAAAATCATGTCTTTGTGCATGGGTCTGAGTGTGAGTGTGCATGTATAAATGCACATGTATATTAAAGGTCCCATATTATACACTTTATTCCCAATCTGAGACCATTCATTAATATCTAAATGAAATATTTCCGCCATGGTATGGACAAATCGACCCTCAGTTTGAGTGCAGCGGCTTCTCTTCACCTCCCTCTTTTTAGCAGCTTCAGAAATGTGCCGTTTATGGTGGGCGGAACCCTGGTGGAGCAGCTCAGCTGTTGGCTCCGCCCATCGCATCGCCCGTCATGGGGTGATTGACAGGTTAGGCCTTAGCGGTTACTAGACGCTGATTACAGCGTAGTGAAGGATAAACAAACGCCGGAACACCGGAACCCATTCCTGAAGCCCCCATTCCCGACCCAAACCGAAACGCACGGAGAACACAGCTAGCTACGCTCACCAATCTGATGCACAATGGCACCGGATACAAACAGTAGAAACAGTAACTTGGCTACATTTACAACAGTGCTAATATATTTTCAAGCTATCAGACTAATAAGGCCGAAACGATAAAATAACTGCCAGCTCTTACCTGCCAGCTGTGTCACGGGCAGTTGGTATTGAACCTGGCTTCAGCTTCAAACGGTCGGCGAAGCCTGCTTTCCATGCCCCCATGTTGTGGAAACAGTCCTCTTTGAAATGCTGGCCACAGACATGCAAAACCTTTGGAAGTTTTCCGGGTACATTTCCTCCAAAAATAAAATTAATCCACTCAGTCCTCGTGGGTTCAGTGGATGGAAGTAAAAAAACGTTTTCGTGTTCATTTATGCAGCCACAAACAGAACAGTGCTTCTGTCGCTTAGCCATGTCCGCTAACGATGGTTGCTGAAAAGGATAAACACTGGGCGCTAGGTGATTTTTAGAGGGCGTGCTTTGAGAGCCGGTAGGCGGGTCCATCGCTCTGTGGGGAGTGGTTATTGTCCCTTATGACATCTTAACGTACACGCTTTCAAACTCGCTCACTTCAGCGTTTACTTCCCTAGAGGTGGAGCAGGGGGGAGAGAGAGCGCCTGAAAGAGTTTCACACTTACGGGTCTCCTACACATGCGGGGGGACCAGTATGACTGTTCCAAAACCATTAAAAAGTGAATTTTGCATAATATGGGACCTTTAATGTAAAAAAAGAATGAGCACATATTTTTCGGAAAAACCAAATGGAGAAAACCTCTTTAAAAGACAATCTCCAGCACAGCTCTGAACAAACTACAAGACATTGTAGCTGTCAAGCATGATGATGACCTTGCAGTTGTTTAGTGGACCATGAACTGTATACCAAGGTAGTCTAGAGTCAAATCTTTCTGCAACAGTCATCCTAAGCAAACCTGTAAATCTTGCTGACATTCACATGGCCTCTGATAATGGTCACTAATCTCATCTAGTAGACCTTGACTTTAGCTCTGCTTTTGACGTAGTTGATCACGATATTCTGAAAAATAGTTACATGAGTGGGTGGGCAAATCAGGTGTGGCCCAAGACTGGTTTAAGTCCTACCTCAAAGACAGGAGTTTTGTTGTCTGTTTTGGGGGTTTCCTCTCTGGTCCGTCAACTCTGACTTGCAGTGTTCCATAGGGGTCTATACTGGGACTGATATTTATCTTGTATATGTTACCATCGCACACATAACATTACTGGCAAAATTTTCTTCAAGTTACCTAATAGTAACTAGAGTGCCATGGTCTCTGATGCAGATATGGAAATGCTCATTCATTTCCTCATCTCATCTCGTATTGAATACTGCAATAGTGTATTTTTACTACTCAATAAAACAGTCCATTCAGAATGCTGTTACTATACTTACCAGGTCACCGTCACTGCATTGACCTGCAACGGACTGGCAACCTATCCGGAGTATACCCTGCCTTTTCCTCTCTATCTGCTGGGATAGGCTCCAGCTTTTCCACTATCCTGAATAAGTGGTATAGAAAAGGCATGTATGGATGGATAGATGGATGTTTGAAAGTGCCTATTGGTTAAACTGGTGTTGCTGATGTACATCCCTTTATAGAAATTTTATAGAAATAAGTTACCCTAATCATCAGTTCAGTGTCAGTTTTTTTTCTTTTGCTTTTCCAGCTGATTTTTATAATGCTGAAGGAAGATGGATTCAGCATTATTTTTAAAAAATAAGTAGATCAGATAAAAAAAAATCCTTTCCCATTAAGAAATAAAATAGAAGAAATAAAGTGTTCTCTTTACTGTTGTTGTGGTGTTATCGGGGCAGGAAAGACTCTCAGATAAGAGGAAATCAAGAAAAAGGACTTTACTCTCTCTACACACCCCCCATTTATGAAGAGTGGGTCTGGGCCACGCTTTTTTCTGTGGTCCAGTATCCCTGTATGGTGTTTCATCACCACCTACAATGAGTCCATCAATGTTGGCTGGACTCTTCAGTAGTTAAACACGTAAATTACAAGACAAGATTTAAATAACAATGAAGCTAAAACCAAAAGAGTCAAACTGTTGTTGTATTTAGCATAAAACAAATAAAACATTTGATAAAGTCTTGCCTGGTTTTAAAACCCTCAAAATGGAAGTGGGTGCTCTTATTTCATCATATGACAGTCTGCCCTTGTTTCAGGCAGCGTCTTCTTTTGTTGGCACTCAGCAGCATCACATGTTGATGGTGGGTTTGTTTCTAAGACTCCCGGAAGATGTACTTGTTGAATGTTAACAAAATAATTGTTGTTTTATCTTTGTTGGGATGACGAGGTTCTCCAGTGTTAGTAGGAAGTACTTGGATTTATCTTTTGTACATAACAAGCCAATTATTATGCCTCAGCTCATCCAGGCAGGAAAGGCTTCCGCCACATACAGTGATGGGAATATACGCTGATGAGTGTGTGGACTTTAAATGTTCACTGTGCAAAGAATAGAGGAATAGTCTGCATGACTCTAACATTTTACATTTTTACTCAATGGCATGCTTAAACCTGTATTTGAAAGAAAGGTGGATCTTTTTCAAACTTACAGTTAACATCAACTTATAAAGCATGAAATAGGTCAGTCAACCTTGCACAAGGTTTACACAGCTACAATTTTTAAAAATGTTTACTTAGTAAACTTTACACAGAAAGCACAGTCAGAATATCAGCGATTCTCCCCTAATTTAAAGGAAACGTTTGGGTAGAAACACATTAGAAATAGTGACTCAAAGTCGAAAAAGCAAACAGTTTGGACTACTACATCCACCATTTATGGATTTTAGTGAACACTAGTATTAATTTAAGTGATTAATTTGGTGATGCACCAAGTAAACAGAAGCAGAATAAAATAGAAAATCAAGAAAAGGTGGTACGTTTTGGCCAAATTTCCACCAATAGGTGCGGATATGGTTTGTAAACTGTAATCTCGTTGCATTTCCACAACCAACCGTAACCTTACCTGAGAGGTGACGTATCAGCCGGATTGTGCTAGATGCATGACACTATCGAAGCACAACACCTTATTCAAAGTTTAACCAAAATATACCTCAGAAACAAAGGAGGAGAATGGCGATCATCAAACTGTTTGTGTTCTTTCTTCTTGGCAGTGCTTCGTAACGCCATTTTAAAGAGATGTAACCAACAAAAAGAAAATATGTTGCTCTAAACTAGGAGCCATTCCTGCTTTTTTCATTTCAGTTTGCAGGTGAAGTGACTTTGTTTTCTCAACCAGTCAATGCAGTGTGTCAAACTCTGCCCTTTTGGGTCGGTTAGATTTGTACCCCAACAGAAGGGTCCCAACAAAGTAGGACATGTCGGGTCAGATCTTAAGGTACCCTTCCCAGTTTTCACGTATGGAAACACAAGAAAATGCCCCCGTCGGTGGAAACGAGCTATAGAAGGATTGGTTTCTCACAATCATTCT
This sequence comes from Melanotaenia boesemani, assembly GCF_017639745.1. Lineage (NCBI taxonomy): Eukaryota > Metazoa > Chordata > Actinopteri > Atheriniformes > Melanotaeniidae > Melanotaenia > Melanotaenia boesemani. The sequence continues at coordinate 30,790,918 of NC_055693.1, forward strand.
GGTACTCTATTGGGCTACAATGTATGGACCAGCAATATAACTGTATCTTAAGTGCTTCTTACATTGTTTGTAGGACACAAACTACTGCAGTCAGTTTACTTAACATTTGTGATTCTCACAGTCACATTTCCAGTCTGTCTGTGATGAAAGGGCTTGGATGAAACCAGCAGACACTTGTCTGCTAAATTCTCCCACCAGCATCGGTAGATTCCGCCCTGAAGTCATGTGATTTGCTCTCCACCACTGCACATTCTTTCAAATCTCCTTTCATCTCCATTTCAGCGATGACAAGAACCACTATTACCACTTTAAGAGATGGCATTAAACAAAAACACAAGCAGTGATTTGCAAGGATCCCAATTATGCAGTGTAAACATCTGCATGCCATTTTGTACGCTTTTGTCTTAGAACATCCCATCATCGTTGCTAAGACTCCGATCAATGATTGATGCACTTTCATTTTACAGGATTGATCCTTTGACTGCATTACTGAAATGCAGAGAGAACGAGATCCCAAATGTTACCGCAGGATTTGTAGGTGCATGCATACAACAGACATACAGGGCACCACAGTTGGAGTGGTTCTAGTCTGGATCGAGGTGCGTGAGTTGATGTCACATGTAGACGACCAACATCGTCGGGATAATCGTGTAATAAAAGGGGCATAAATGCTTTGAAGTCCTAAGTGCAGTTGTCAGTTTCTTTGAAGGCAAATAGTAATTGTCATGTTCACTGCCTCACAAATCAAATCTTCTGCACATGTTTCTACCCTCCCCGAAGTCAGTCCCGTCCTCACAACATGCACACACATACACACACGCAAACAAGGAAACATACCACAACAACCTTTACAGCAGCCTTGATCTGCCAGCTATTCAGGAACTGCTGGGCCCTCGGCCATTTCATACCCTGCCTCTGTCGCAGACATCTGGAGTTGGTCAAAGTTGGACATAGAATCCCAGGAGAATATTTTGTCTACAACCCCCACCCCCAGAAGATGTCACGTTTTGTCACTTCCAGAAAGAAAAGTGACCAGAAACTCATCTTTGGAGATCCTCATATCTCAACATTTCTGTCTTTACAAGCTGCAGAAACTGAAAATGAATATGTCAGTTTCCATATCATCAAAAGCAAATTTTTCTTAAAAACGTGATCCTTCTAGATATGGCGGGTTACATCTGTATAAGTATTTAAAATTTAGCAGTGTTAAGCGGAAATGTTGAGTCCATTCCCCCTCTAAGTGGTATTAAAGGCAGGTTTTCTATAACATGATAAAGCCTCCTTTAGGCTACAAATCTCTCCTTCCCAGTCATTTGAATACTGAGCTGGTGAGCTGGTCCCTCTAGACTAAGGCCCCCCTCCACCTCCCTTTCCTCTACCTCTTGAAGTTCAAACTCATGTTAAATGACTTCCTTGTTCCTGTGCAATCTTTCTGACTATGGTGTTGAAAACCAGGTGACTTGCCTTCAGGCGAGGCTTTATAAAGTCACATCCTGCATGCTGCATGAGATCCTGTGGGCAAGCCTGGGTGTCTCAGACTTAATGTCTAAGAGGTTTATCTGCTCGTGCCTTGGAGATTAGCAAGCGCTTACAATCAGGGTGATTCCAATTCAAACTGTACATTTGAAGCCAATTCAGAAGCTGCTCTTTAAAATAAAATAAAAAAAAGAAAGAAAGCAGGACTAGAAATGAAAATATCACCAGAATACTTAAATGAATACATAACTTTATTTAAATAAATGCTTTGTCATAACAAAAAAGACAAAGGTTAAAAGAGTACATAAATTACAAGTTGAATAAATATTACACAGTGATATTCACTTTAATAATTTGAGATTTTTTTCTTTTTTATTCTTATTTGTCTTATGTAGCTCCAAATACTGACCATTATTTCCCGCTATCCTCCTGCCACCGATGGGTCTATTTCACAAGCCAGTGAACACCAAATTATGAAAAACAAAAACCAATTGAACTGTCTCATTACATCCAAAAAAGTGTTATGTATTCAGAAAAAAGCTGTACTGTAGTAACTTTCCTACTGAAGAATGAAATGTGAATATGAGTTCAAACCAAGCAGGAGACGTGAAACCGGAGGAAGCGACTGCTCACTTTTTCTGCTCCTTGTAGCAGTATTGCATTCCCCAGATTTACATGTCTCCTTGTAACTGTCTTACTAAATGTACCTAAAGTCATGTAATTGGTGACCCCACATCGGAGAAGTGGCTAGGCCCTGATAATGACCACTGCCCATGGCGCTCGCTCTTCCTCTTCCCTCTCTCCTCTGTCTCTTTCCCCCTCTTTCTGTATCAGTTGTCATCTCTGTGCAAGAGGCTGTGATAGCATCTCTAGCTGTGTATTATGTTCACCTATTTTTTTTTCTCTAAAAGATGTTGACGTACTGGAGGTCCCAGGCGTGGGCTTTTACAGCCCCTGTCATTTAACTTTACCTCAAAGGATCATCTTTGAAAGGTAAGCACAAGATAACACAACATTCAGCTTTCTGTTGTTGTTGTTCCACTAGCTTCATGATACCACATTGTAGGTTGTTGCTGTGTATCAATATCCATAGTGATTAAATGAAATAAGTGCAAGCTGCTTTTTTTTTCTTCTTTCTTTTTTCTTTTTTCTTTCTTTCTAAAGTGGTAGTGGGCGGGAGGGGTGGGGGGGGGTGGGGGGGGTGGGGGGGGGGTGGGGGGACGACGACAGGACAAGTAGCCTTAATAATATAGGATGCACACATCATTTCTCCCCCATGTTGCAGAAGAAAACCAATATCCAAAACATCTTTTGGTTTCCCCTCTCTTTTTCTTTCTCAAACATATACATTGGCATTTACAAAAAAGCAAGAGTCTTAGCTTATTGGTTGTCAATGAAAGAGAAGAAGGAGGTTTAACTGGTTCGAATTAAACTTCCTCGCATGTCTTTCTTGTCGAGAATCTAACCGAGGTACATGCAGAGATTACAAAACGGATTTGCAATGTCGTCTTTACACCATTTAAAGAACCTACCACATTCACTGCTCTGCTCATGATTAAAACTGAACATAGACCTATTTATTTCTCATCATGTCAAGTATCGGCTCCCAGCTGGTGCTGTCTGGAAACTGCCCGTGTGATATCTGTGACACTTTCACGTCAGTATTTAAATGTATTTGCATGAAGGAAGGCACTGTGATTTGCACACAGAGAGAGAACGACTCTATTAGACCCTGTTATGTCCTGTAACCTTTATGTTTTGGTCATGCTCCACTGAGATAGAGGCAGATAACCTTTTGTAAAGAGGTGTGTAATCAGAAGAATTCCAGAGGCGTCGCTTCCTCGACTGCCCCTGTAGTCAAACGACAGTAGGTCACTCTCCTGACAGGCCACAAGAACAAGAAGATACTTTACAGGCAAAAAAAAAAAAAAAAAGTCCAAGCACATTTACATAATTATCATGCTTTGTTTCTACAGGAAAAACAACATTCCTTAACTATATTCAAAAGTAATGTAATACACCATGGTTACACTGTAGTAGCATTACTGAGGGGGAAACCACTTGATAAAAGGAACATGGCTCAAAAGTGGGCAATCTTTACTTCACTGAAGGCAAAGAAAACAGCACAAACAAAACCATTCAATACTACACTTCACACAAACAAATCAAGAGAAGCGACCGGCCCAAACTGGGAAATTAAAAGATCAGATTCATAACTGAGCCCCATCACAGAAGCTTGAACTCTTTATTCTACCAGTAGAGCCAGCGCTCCTCTTAAGCTCTGTGTCGCCCCGCATGGCATGTCTGTTCAAAGAGGCACAGTTGGCATATCAGGCTAGCTACAATGTCGAAGAGCCACTTACGTAGGTTCATCTGTGAAGATCTTCTTACTCTTTTGCTTTAAAGAGACATTCTTTACATTAAAGACAAGGCCAGCCCCAAGACTACCTTAAGCGCTAGCAATATTCATTGTGAGAAAATCAAACAAAAGAGAAAGAAAAAAAGACTTTTTTTTTGTAATAGGCTCACTCCATCACACACCAACATAGGCTCATATATAACACACAGTCGCACTGTACACATACTAATAACCAATCACACATTGTTTTGTGAAGTTATACATATCTAAGCAGGATCCCCTTTTCATAAGTGCTCTGACAGGGCATATTCCTGTTGAGTGTTTCTTTCTTTTGGAAAACAAAACAAAACAAAAAAAACAAACAAAAAACAAAAACACAAATTACTCAGTTCCACGGTGGCATCATGAACAAAGCCTAAAACTGATTTCTTCCTTATCAGTATGCCAGATTTTTTTTAATCCACAATGTTTTTTTTTTCTTTACATTAATTTAGCATTACACAAAATATTGTACGTAAATACCCAGTTTCTGTAAAAATATATACATTCTGCACCTATTCTTTCGAAGTCAGGCTCATAAAAAGGGATCCTATGATTGATAGTCAAAGGTCTAGTAAATCTTCATCCCCCACCCCCCACCCCATTCAGAGAAGAGTGCTTGGTAAAAAAAAAAAAAAATAAAATAAAATAAAATAACACAGAAAAGGAATTAGTCTTTTCTTTAGCCTGCTCTTTTTGTCTGGATTTTTCTCTTCTTTTTGTCCATTTTTTTGAAAGCAAAAAATCTTGAGGTGAACAGAGGGCGGAGCAAACAGGTGTGATTCAGAGAAGAGGCATGGGCCCTGGGTCATGTAGAGGTTACGGGGTGGGGGATGTGGGGGCTTGGGGGACTGGGGGATTTGGTGGGGTCAAGGGTGGTCTTCCTCATTTCACTCGTTGTTGCTGCTTTCCAGGTCTTTACACTGAATGTCCCCTCCACTGTAGTCTGTACCCGGGAACTGGACACCATACTTATCTACACACCAGCAGATGCCTCGTTTGCGACCGCGGGATGGCTTGCACTGTGAGCGAGAAAACAGAAAGTTTAGACAAAAGGCCACAGCATTATGCGGTAATTAATTTGCATGTTACTGGGTAATTGCTGGGTAATTGCTGGGTAATTAACACGAGTTTAGAGACATGGTTGGTGGTTTCTAACCACTGATAATTTACCATAGTTTTTTTGGACTAATGGAGGAAGCATCTCCACTTTCTTAAAATGATCTGCACATGATGAAACAAAATTCCCTTCGGAGTGATAAGGCATGTTGCACTGGATTGTATAATATTTTGTGATATTGTATCATACCATGTTGTACTTTATCATATCATATGGTACCATATTGTATGAAATTGTGTCATATTGTATCATATATCACATTCTATCATATATGATGTAATATTGTATCATACCATGTTTTTTTGTATCATATCATATTGTGTAACTTTGCATTGTACCATATCACATAATTTTGTTTAAAATGATGTCATATTGTATCGTATCATATATTGTCACGTTGTACTGTATCTTATTGTGTCATATTTCATGTAATATTGCGTCATAATATTCCATATTGTATCAAACTGTGTTGTATGTTATGTTGTGTCATATTTTATCAAATATGATATAATATGATACGATTCAGTATGATTCAATACGATTCAATATGATTCAATACGATACGATACACAGGACTCAAGTCCTGTTTCATTAGACTTGATAATATTAAGACACCACACAACACAATACCAAACCACTGTGATCTAAGTACAACCATCAGCCACACAGCAGAAATCATAAATACCCATTTGAGATAAAGTATCCTATTAAATCAAGTGTCACATTGTATGAATATATAATCATGTCATATTGTATCATATTGTGTTGTATTAAATTGTGTCACCTTGTATCATATCTTGTATTACATAATTTATTGTATTGTATTTAATCATTTTATGTCCTATTATATCATCATGTTGTATTCTATTGTATCATATTATGTCATATGGTATGATATCCTGTTTTACTGTATTAGATGAAAGACAAATGTTTTTTTATTGAACTTCGTATGGATTTTTTAGACCCAGTATCATACTGGATGAGGGACACCATCTTTGATGCAAGTGCAAAGTACATACTGTAAGTGTATGCTAACTGACTGAACACAAACAGTATAGTTAGCTTTGAAACACATCATCCAAAACAAACAAATAAAATTTTAGATAGGTTCTGATCTAAGTTAGATTTCTCCCAGTGGCTGGCAATTTCATCACCTTTGTGTTTTTTCTGTGGTGTGAATGCAACCAGAAATAATCAACAACCAGAAAAAAACCAACACAAGGTCAGTCTGAGGAGCTACCAAGTCCTTACAACAATTTACTCCATTAAGTGCGTAAAGACTACTCCAAGGGGTAGTAGGTGGAGTTTTTACCTGTAAAACTAATCCTGAAACAAGTCTCCTTTGAAGGCAAGATGTTTACTTTAACATAGCAGTTTTAAAAGCTGGTCTGACCAAGCCTTTTTAAAATGCTTGGAATAGTGAGGAAGGCTTTAAATGCACAATGTCAGCATTTGACATGAAAGTGCAAAGACTCTGGGGGCAACACCCACCTGCTTGCGCTTGAAGAATCCTTTTCTGTCACAGTTGGGAAGGTACAGAGAATGAGCCATTACAAGAGAAGCGTCCTTCAGCCCCCGAACGATCCCATCTAGTTTTCTCCTGCAGGGACCCTTCAGAGAAATGCAGCACAAGGTTACAACCAAGCAACATACTCTTGAGAGGTTATCTGTCGTTCCCATTTTAGGCAGTTTCAAGGCAATGGAGTTCAGTAACTTAACATCCTCTGAAAAAGCAGCTTTGTTGACCCTAATCGTTCAAATCTTTTGGAGAAACCATCTGTATGCAGCTTTATTTTCTACAACTAAGAAGTGCCACACAAGTTACAAACATTCAAAATGCTTGCAAAAGTGGCTTTGGACAAACCAAAAAGTACTTACAAATTCAGGCTCATGCTTGTCCAGGGGTAGAGGTGAGTAATCCAGTGGGGAGCTCAAGGAGCGCTGCTTACCAAGCTTCCTCTTCTGCTCTTTACGCACTGCGATGACTTTTTTACTGTTCACAATGTCTTTGGGATGAATTGGCACTTTAGCTGGCTGCAGCTCCCCTGTCATGTCTGGGCTGATGGTGTCCTCATGCTCTCGAGACTCACGATCTGCACCAGGATGACATAAAACATGGTTAATGTATATCCCATTATGAAAAATCCATTACCAAGGTACAGTTTCACAGCTATATGCAGTAAGTCACTGAAGGCATCTTCACACATCCAGCAGACATGAGTATATAAAGAATAATGATGTCATTTTCACCAATACCATATAGTTAATACTTAAAACACAGGAATGTAGCAGCTATTAGCATCCATAATTTATCAACAAAAATTAGCAATATTTAACAAACAAAAAAAACCCATTTAAGTTTATCAGTGTGATGTGTTAATTTATGTTTTTTTATTTTTCAATCTGCATTTCAATCATTGGAGTTATTGTGTACATAAAAGGTGTGTTTGATTTATAGAGGAGACAGCAGAGTTTGAACCAACAGGTGATGAACCAGTACAGCTAAGACCACAGATAAAAGTCATCCTTTCTCACTCCACCAAAACACATGCCGATACCCTCTCTTGACTTATAATTAAATGAGGGTGAGACACACTTTTGAGCAGACAGACTTCAGTAGATTGGGAAAAGTGCATCATGCAGCTGGCTGTCTAGACTTCTCCAGGAAAAATGTGTTCACATATGATCTGGACTGCAAACGGTGACGAGGACCGAGGCCCCTGGGTGCTGTAACAATACAGCAACGTGTCCTACATGAAGCAGATTGAAATGCCAGCTGAGGAAAATCTAGTTGCTCTCTGAACAGATATAAATGCTTGTGCTCATTTGTGTCACATTTTATTCACTTCCTAGATGTAATTTCAGCTCCCCCAGGGGGGCGCTATAGTCTCAGGGATCTGAAGAGCTGGTTTGATAGGATATTTACAGATTCAGGTCCTTTATCCTAAACCAGCCCGTCCTGCCCCCCCCTTTCTTTCCTATCTTTGGGGCTCAGCCTCTTAAGCCTGGACCCCCAGCCAGAGGTTCTTTGAGGCCACAGAAAGAAGCCCTCCACCCCCCACCCCCTTTGGCTTAGCTGCACCATAAGTACAGAGATGTTGTGGGGACTTTGCCAGGTCCCAACTGGTTGTAGTGATGGTGCCAGTGGATGACCCTGGCTATATTTATCTGACAAGGAAACCCGCCTCGGTGCACTGAACCAGAGACTGTAGGCCGACTGCTACTACATGACAAATCAACTTCTACACACAGAAAACAGGTTGGAAAATATGATTTAACAAGCTGCCATAACTTTGCTCACAAGCCTGTTAGTATGCTGCCACCGTGGAGAACTGAGCACTGAGACGTAACAAGGGCATGAGCTCCGAGAAACTGATGTTCAAAGAGCCTGACACAGCATGATCGTCTGGGAGTCTTTGGGAGAGGAGGGAAGGGGCGGTGGGATGGGCGGAGAGGCTGGGGGGGCAGGTTGATTACCAGAATTGGGTCTTTGGCTTCTGCACCGTACTGCCGTCTCTTTGAAATTAATCTCACAACTCATGACTTGGCAGGCCTTGGTTTGTGTTTGGATATGTCCTTGTGTCTCCCTGCTCAGACTGCAAGGCTATTGCTCGCTATAAATAAATATTTCAAACAAGCATTCCTATGTACACCATGCATGTGACCACTGTGGAAAAACTCTTCATTTTTGCTGTACAGTCCCATCATTTTATAGGGCGTTTGATTAAAATTCCAACTATTTGGCAATAAAATCCTCTTTTTTTTTTTAACATGCAATCTTTTTTCATGTGTAACTTAATTTGCGTACATAAATGAACAGGCAAAAAAAAAAAAACCAACAACACGGCAGTTGTTTTTGTTAAAGTTGATTTTTTTTTTTATAAGAATATTGTATAAACTGGAAGGATGCATTTTAAAATTCATGTAGCTTTTACATGATAAAGACCACTGCTAACTACATCTCCAAACTGAGGCTCTTCAGTTCGGCCACAAAAACTAAGTTTTTCCGCTCTAAGGGTACTGAGCATGTAAAGGAAGCTTAAAGGGTCTGGTTTAACTCCTGAAACTCAGCCAAGATGCTGGGTGGAAGCCAAGCAAGCCAACTCGTGCAGCTTCTCTGAACTCAAAGCTGTGCTGTATCTCTCTCTCTCTTCTTGAGCTAAAGATTTCATTAGGACAAGAAGAGTAGACCAGCCAAAGGAGGTGCACCTGATACGTCTCTGTTTAAAAATTAACATCTGTGCACAATTATGCTTCATGAATATCCCAAGTTTCTTATGGGCAGAAGTCCAGGAATGAAAGATAAGCTGCCCCCTTCTTTGAGTTTTTTCCCTCCACTGGATCTTTAAGACAATAATTATACCATTTCGACAGCAAAAAAGCCAGGACAATCGATGCTCCCACCTTTCATTGGATTTCCCAGCATTACAGCACGTTCGTTATGTCCTTCCTTTGATTAAGACAGTGTCTGCACTGCATCTGAAATTACATCTTTACAAGATGTAAGAGAGCAGTGAATAGAGGTGCTGTTTAATCTCATCTGGGGGTAGGACAAGATAATTGTGGGGATAAATGAGCCTTAGGGCTTGAGCCACATAAAGCGCAACCATAGTAAACCATCCTCTGGCGTCACACTGCCTCTGCTGCTTAATATTTGAAAGCAAGACTGGGGCCTGATAACCGAGTAGTTTCTACAGCAGAAAAAGAGGTGTGAAGTTGAGCACCCGAGAATAGGTGTGCAGCAGCACAAAAGTTAGTTCCTGGAAGCTCTTAAAATAGCAAAGGTTGGCAATTCTAGACCTCTTTAGTGGTCTGAAATATCAGGAAAAATCTCTAAATCTGTTTGTTCTTTGTCTACTTTCAGTTTATTCTAAACTCGGTGTCCTTAATGTTTGGGACCCAAAGCAGCTGTGTTTAAAGTTATGTAGAGCAATACTGGTCTCATTTTGTGAGTTTTCACGTGTACTGTGATTTCTTCTCTCAACTGACCTTAAGTACCTTTTTTAGTAGGCCTAATTGTTTCTACGTGACATCCCAGGTACATGGATGAACTCATCGGGGTGCTTCCTGACTGCAGAGCGGTTGTAAAATGATGTGGACTTTCCTCTCAACTCACAGGAAATTTTCCACTTTGTAGTGAAGAAGCGAACAACCCAGCAAACACAAACTGTCCCTGGTATGTCTGATAAATGTTTCCCTCAGAGCATGCTCCATAAGTTGCTGCGTAGGGCTTCCTTTTTATATCATGACTAAAGATTGGACCCTAATTTCCTGCATTAAAGTCAAATCTGTTACTCACTGAGGTGTAAACACACTGGAAAGAGAAGCAGTTATGTTCCACTCTTACTGCTAAACTGTTGTTACACTGATTAATCGTAAGCATGCAGGTAAGAACTCATAAACACACACCTGTCTGTCGAACATCCGAGTAAAGTACTAAATAGATTTGAAGGAATAAAGTGTCTCTTTTGTAACATTGAACCAAGACCGATCCGATGATTTGTTCTGTATGTCAATAAAGTTCTGGTATCAGGTTGTCATGAATATCTGATGGACATCTGGGGGTGTCCCTTGTTTACTGGGAATAGTTTATTGTTCAAGGTAAGTTGACTTAACAAGATTACCCAGAAGAAAAAAAGAAAAATTATATATATATATATATATATATATATATTACATGGCATGTTCTCATAACTGATTTGATTTAAGAAATAAGAAATACCTTTGGGAAAACAAACTTATTGTTTACATTAAAGCTAAACTGTTAGCATAATAAGCTAACGTTTGTTAGTTTAGCGGTTAAGCTAAATATTTGTGTTGTGCAGTGTAATGTTTAGGTTTAAGTGACATCATTTTAAAAGCCTGGGCCAAAGAGGATTTTTTTAGCTGTTTTCTGAACAGAGAACAAGTGGAGGGAGAACTGTTTATGCTTTGAAATGTACTGCAGCTGTAGACAGAGCATACATTTTATAGTCTTCCCTTAATCTCAACATGCACAATCATAGGTTAAGGTGGAAAGGCCAATGACAACAGTCAAATGTTGCCATTTTCTTTAAGGTGCAATGGTTTTGACCCAAAAAGCCAGTGGTGTACATCCCCCTGCACAGGACATGACAACAGTACAGCACTTTTGTGAGAATTAATGGACTGATGACTGAAAAGGGCTCACATCCAAACCAGCTGGAATAAATCTGGAGAAAAAAATTCTTTATGCAATGCTTTTGTCCAGGAATGTGTTCTGCCACCAGACATGCATGTCCTGTTGTCAGCAGACTTTCAGTTGTTCAGCCTTGTGCATGCTCTCAATCAGCTTCTGAATATGCAGGAAATAACTTCCTGTGGTATTGTGTGCACAGAATATGTTCGTTGCAATCAAAAAGTTTCCTGCTTTTCTGAATGCATGGTATAAATAGCAACAAGAACAATTAAAGGATCATAAATTGCAAAACAGAACTTATGAGAGGATGCAAATGCTTTCCAAGAGGGAAATGCAGCTATAGGTAAGCAAACTGTCTGACTTGTTTACAGCTTCCACCACACAAAAAACGCTCTGTTTCAGTTTGCAAGCCATGTGAAGAGTAAATTGTCAGAGTGAGGCGCATGGCTGTTCTACTGTACATTGCTTATTTTGGTCTGAGGTCCCGTCCCATTTTTGGGTTTTGGTTTTCAACAAGCCACACGCATGGATGCAATGTCTTTCTGGGTCATCATCACCACAACACAATTGCTGGGTGTGACGAACTTCGAACTCACTCCTGGTGGCAAAAGCAGCTATTTTGGCAAGAGTCGAGGGCTTCTGGATGTGCATAGATGGTCTTCAGACAAAATAAAAACAAAGTCATAGTGGGCAAAGTGGTAGGTTTAAGGTTAAGTCACTTATGTTTGTACTGTGTTTTGTATTGTTATTCTTGCACATATTAAAATGTATTAATGCAATAATTTATGACGTTCTTTAAACAAAAATTATTTTTGCAATTCTCCTGATCAAAATTAAGAATAATCATTTATCATTTAGGAGGAATGGTAATTTAATGATCTTGAAAGCTTTACTCTGGCATTCCAGAGAAGTCACTGGAGTCGTCATTGTTTGCCTAAATCCCTAGAAACTTGAGCCTTTCTGTCTGCTGGCGAATGGAAATTTTCTGAAAAAAGTCCTCTACAGTAATAAAGAGATGGTCGTGGTTCTTTCTTACAGCAGTACTAGCGTCTAACCAGGTGTTGGGGGTTGACATTATGGCCCACAGGTCAGGTCAAACACATGTGACATCATTTTAAAACCCTGCACTGCAGTGAGTGTTGATTTCTTTTGCAGCTGTTGCCACCAGCAGGCTAGGTGTCAGTGACCAGTAAGCTGTACAAATACCACTGTAAACTTTTACAGGGCGAAATCAAGCAAGTGTGCCAAAGAGGTTATTTGCTCGCCAGAAACAGCCCCAATGCTTGTCATCCATCGCTGTGATCCCAATGCAACTAGAAAGATGCTGTACAGACGACAGCATCAGCTTTACATCCAAGTCTTTGCTCCACATTTTCAACATCTTGGAAGCTTTCTTTTCATCTCTTCAAGACTGCATGTGATGTGATGAAAAAAATACTTTTTTTCCCTAAACACCTGCAACAGATCACTTGCAACATGTTGCACTGTATGTAAAAGCTGTCAGGCAATGTGGCGTACCCATGGAGTTCTGGCACTAGTTGCCATTACACGAAGTGCACCATCAGAGAGAATCAGCTCTCTCCTGCTTGCTTCAGTCTCTCAGCTACAACCCAACAATCAGCTGCACCAGTGATGATGTGAGCATGGAAAAAGCAGATGGTAGCGCTCAAAGCTAAACAGCTTTCTACAAGTAAGTGATGACATTCTGAATGGTTATTTGACATGATAAAGCTGGAGCGGCACTATGCCGCATATGCAAAGTTTTCATGCGAACATGAAACATCAGAGGCCTGCAGTTGCTTAACCTACAGATGACTGTAAATATTCATGATGTTGCCATGTGACATGAGAAAAACCATGAGCTCTTCAGAGATGTGGCTGAGACGGCCTGCATTAAAACTACATCTACACACATGCAAAGAGCTGAGACAAACATAAAGTATTAAAGTCGTCAGCAGGTTTCTTGTTGCTTCAGTTATAAGGAGTGTCTATGTCTAGAGAGGAGGGGACCATTCTGGATCATCTTTTGTTTCTTGGCAGAGAGCAATCTGTTAAAACATAAGGCCCTTTCAGAAGCCTGAAGGATGAAAGAATGAGAGGCCTGCTGCCGTGAAGTCATATCTCTTGGCAAGCGTTCCCGGTCTGATTCAATCGCAGAGTGCCCCTGAAGCACATACCACCGCCTGCGCCCGACAACCCAAGCAACTCCTGGGATCACAGTGCAGGAGGAAAGCATGAATTAATGTGCTGCAGAGACATGAAGACAGACACAGAGTAATGGCCAAGGGTTTTGTTGCTTTTTTTTCTGATAAAACGAGAGGGGGAGTACAACATAGCAAAAACATCATCTCTGCCATTGTTTGACTGTCCCAGTCAGTATTTAGCAGGCTGTGGACACTTGAGCTTCTCTGCCCTGCATTCGCCTCACTCAGCTGGCAGCTGCAACCCCACACGAAAGGAAACCAGAAGCTCACCTCACCAGTTCCCATTTGAGAGAACTGGAGTGGTGGGAGGAGGAGGAGGAGGAGGAGGAGGAGGAAAGGTGGTGGTGGTGGGGCTTCTGCTGAATCACAGCAATGTTACTGAGCGGGCATGCAATGAATGCACTGCAAGAGGCAGGAAAAGATGCTCCGATTACCTCCGAGGGCCAACAAAGGAGTCTGCTTCTGTGTGTATGAGACAAAACTGCCCAAGGTGTCATCACTATCAACACTATCACACACAATACACACTCAGACACCCACACAGCCCCACCCAAGTATACACGAGAGTAAGCACACACAGTTTCCCACTTGGAGCACACACAGTGCTGATAGGGAGTCGCAGTGACCAATAACTTGCAAAGCATCAGGTTATTTTTACAATAATAACAATCACAGAGATCACATTCTGCCCCTGCTGTCATGAGGAGAAGAGATGATGATGATGATGATGACACCATCAACAGTCAGGGGAGACCATTTTCAGCCAAAAACATTTAGCGGTTACTACCTACAAATTTTGTCACTGACAAGCCAGTAAAACTCAGCTACACCAAGAAATGTCTTAAATCATTTAGGACAACTGGCTCAGCTCTCCTTCTCCCTCTGCCTGCCTCTTTTTCTTTCCCTCTTTTCTCTCACGCATGCAGGTTTAGTGGTAATCCGACTCTAAACACTACCCCAGAGGTAGCCTGCAGACCTAAATCTATCTAGATTCTACGTTAATAAGACCGAAAGATAGTCGCGTAGCATCTCTTTCGTTATAATATGATCTAGTTAGTGTGTGTTTCCCCCCTCTTCTTCTTCTACTGCTGTCTGGGCCAACTTCACGTCTCCAGCAGAAAGGTGCCAGTGATGGAAAGGCGCATAAGTGGAGAAAATAAGGGGGGAAATCATCTTTTTTTTTTTTTTTTTTTTTTTTTTTTTTACAGACACTTGTTAGAGCCCTGGATATTAAAGCCTGTTACTATTCCCAACATAAATAAACATTCCACACACCACTTTTCTTAAAGCTCCCACCGGCTTAAATAAATATGACACCGCGAATGATGAAACCTGTCCTGTCAACCAAATCTAAACATCTTAGACAAGTTGACTACCTGAATCGTAGTCAGCTGCAGTAAATCAGCCGCTGCCCGCGCAAGACAGGCGCAACAGATTAACTCCCAACCTGAGCCTTTTCTCCTTATCCGTGAATTCCTTTTCATTTGGAGCATGCTGGTTTCTGGGCTTCCCACCTTTAAGATGCATTTGTGCCTCTGCAGAGAGCCGGAATAAGCTTCTGTAGACAGTTTACTGAAGTCTGTTGAGAAAAGGTAATCAGATGGCACCTCAAACCATCTGTCAAACAAACGGTCTGTCAGAGACATGAGCCGCACATGATCACCAACTCTTGGTTTCTGAGTCAGGCGAAGAGGCGCAAAGATTTTATTTTTTTTTTATTATTATTATTATGAGAATTAAGAATCTCTTTCACTGTAAAACACTTAGTGACGTTGATTTCTCAAGTTATCAACAAATCAAGAGTTATACGCATTCAAATCCAATTCACTCTTTTTTCTTTGCTTTTCATCATGCATTCACCAGCCGGTGCGCATTCTTACCTACGGGAGGGAGCGGGAGCGCAGGTTTGTATCCCTTCTCGTTGGTGCACACTCCCCTGCCGTGGAGAAGAGCGTGCAGGGGTTTCTCTTCCCCGCTCCGGGGCAGGCAGCGGAGGCCCTGGGAGCACGTCCCCGTGTAAACACCGCACGCCGCGCCCTCAGACAGGGCGCACGTTAGGCAGCAGCCGCAGCCCGGCTCCTTGACCTGCTGGCAGCCGACCGGGACCGGAGGGCACATGGACAGCGCCTTTTCGTCGCACGGCTCGCACGGAACGTATGAGCCCAAACACCCGGACAGCCCCAAGATAAATGTCACCAAGAGGCAAAAACTCAGAAACATCGTTGGCGTTCTCTTCAGTTTACAGCATAAAGCTCAAATGCGAGGAGGAGGGAGAAAAGTAGAGCCTGGTCTAAATGGACACAATGCCTCAGTCAGATAATCCGATTTTTACAGTTAAAGCCAAGAGTCTTTATCCAAGAGTGGCGCTATCTATAAAAATAATAACAAAAATAAAAATAAACAGTTGATGTCACGCTTTTTGCTGCGCAAGCTGCAAAGTGACTTCAAATATCAAATAAAAAAATATATGTATAATGGTGTTTTCTTTTTTTCTCGCTCCAGAAATATTCCCCTCTGCAGGAGCAAAACGAGTCAGTGGATAAAATCTCAACTCCCTCCCTTCAGTTTGGACTCCGGTACTTTCTCCAGCAAGTTTCCTGAGCAGACTGATCAACTTGAGACCTGCCTTGCCTTTTTAAAAAGCCGTGCCCAAACCCCTAACTATGAATACGCCAAGCAGCAGGGAAGGGAGGCGCACTTGTTCCACGTCCTGGCAGTCAGCCAAACCTTTTTTTTTTTTTTGTCCCCAGCAGGAGGATAGTTCTTTCACTGTGAGGGCTGAACTGATACCGAGGTGCAACAAGGAGCAACAGTTAAAAGAGAGAGAGAAAGAGACGCAATCCTCTCAGGGGAATAAAGTGTGGAAAACGAAGACACTTCATCCAGAACCCATTTGCTTTTTCGAGCCTTGCACGTTCATTGCGTAAAATCCTCGGTAAAAACCCCAGCTTGAATCATAATTGCCTCATTTTGTCACGGGTTTAGCGGAACATCCATAGGAAGGAAAAGTGGGTGCGAACCAACTTTTCTTGATCGGAAAAGGAAAAAGGCGTGTATGTGTGTGGATTGTTACTGAATCATCCACTCCTATATAAAAAAGAAACTGGAACCACGGGGAAACTGATTTGGCTTTTTTCTTCCTAAATGACAGCTCTTTTCTCACTCTGGTTAACACTCCTGCGGTCTGGAAGTCACCTTTAAAGTCGGCACCTGTTGCTTCCATGGGACACCATTTGCGTTTGCCAGAAGGGAAATCCACCAACATTTCTCTCTACCTCTACGACACTCACACACATAAACATGCGCGCACACAGAGGAAGGCGTATGGTGTGAAGAATTCTGAGATTTGAAGCAAAACAAACAAAAAAAGAAAAAAAAGAAAAAACGGACAATCTCATTGAAGCTGTGCTGATCACACAATGAACACCTGATTTCTTTAGCGTCAGCGCCAAATGTGAATTCTGAATAGGTCCGGTTTGGTTCCGCTTCTAAAGTACCACCCGTCACACACCAGTTATTGATATCTGCTCATTATTTTATCCAGCTCTGAATTTGCAGGCTTATTAGATTAATCTGAGACATGCACAGCTGTGACCACTAGAAGGCGCTGTTAACAATGCTAAACTTTGCAGAGGAGGATGACTCCGCATACCTGTGAAGACACAGTGATTGCCATATTATTTGAAATGTACTCAAAGCTTCAGTGCTGAACAGTAACATGGAATGTGATGCTAGGGAGCTGATATATGTGACTCCAAACATAGAGCTAATGAAGAATTTATTAATCTAGTTCTTTGTGGAATTAGTGACAGGATTCAGTATTGTACAAAAGTCTTCAGCCATCTTACATTTTACACATTGCAAATATAAATAAAAACATATGATTTTTATGTTTTTATTTAGTAGTTGGACACACTTAGACAACCCCACTTCTAATTTCTTTAAGTAGTAGAGTTCTTCTTTGGATGTTTCTGCCTTTTGTGCCGTTCTCTTTCCAGATGATCCCACACTGCAATAATAATAATAATCACATGCAATAATCAATAATGTTGAGGTCTGGGAAAAAGGCATAGATTCAACTGAAAGTTGGATATTTGCTACACTGTTTGTTACGTGTCAACACAACACTGCTTTTTGCCTTCAGTTAGGCTCCTTCTTATGTTTGAATGATTCCTGGATTACACAAAAAACATAATACTGGAAAAACTGGACTTTAAAAAAAACCTTTAGAAATCTTAAAGAACTATAATTCAAGACCACTTTAAAAAATTACAACAAAGTCTGGTTGCTTGACCTGTTGTCACTCATTTTCAGTCCAGTTCTTGTATCATGCATCTAACCTCACCCTTTCTCTCTGTTTCTCTTCCTTAAGAATGGCTTTTCTTGACAGGCACCCTTCCATGGAGACCATTTTACAGTTTTCCAGTTTCACTCTGGGACAAATAAAATATATTTCATCCATGCATCATTTCTATACCCACTTATTCCAGTGCAGGGTTGCAGGAGGCTGGAGTCCATCCCAACAACTACTAGGCCAGAGGGAGGCGACACCCTAGACAAATTGCCAGTCCATTGCAGGGCTAAACAAAGTGGTTTTAATTTAATTTAATTTCTAAAGATTCCTCAGGGAACAGATGGATGAACTGAAGGTCCAGCTGCAACTGAGGAGGCTGTAGCTCAGGAGGAAACTTGCAAAATGGAAAGTTTTTTTTTTTTTTATCCTGGCTTTCCCCGTCCCTTAGCAAGACAATGTGTCTGGCAAGAACCTGAACCCCACTTCATCAGCTTATGAATGGATAAGTGTGTCGGAGATGGCACAACATAGATTATAAAAAACTAAGAAGTGCTGTATGAGTGTGCATGCGAAAGGGTGAATGTGACTTATGCTCTACAAGAGTAGAAAAGCTCTCCATGCGTACAGTCCATTTACCATCGCTAAGGATTTTTTCCTACTTCTGTAGGTCATCATCTACTGTAGATAGTTCTTTGGGTGCTTCACTTCTTCTTCTGTCCTCACCATCCCAGTTTCGGACACATTTTTTTTATTTTCTGTCTTATCTTGTGAGTATTTCATTGATGCAGCTAAAGAAATGGGGAAAAATATTTTGACAGGCTGCTAGTGAAAAAGATTTCTAAGACTTTTCTAAGTTGTCTGTTTAGTGTTGACACAAGGCTGGTTTATGTCTTGAATTCAGGGCCTTTTATGTTTGAATGATTCCTGGGTCAGTGTTTATGGGCAGGTAGAAGAACTGGACTGAGATTTACATATCTGAATAGATTTTTTTCTCTTTGGATGTTCCTCTCCATTCCCTCGCATGCCTTCATCGATGATGTCACCTCACATCATTTGCTCTCAACCATAAACATCTGAAGCTGAGAAAAGTCTTTTTGTCCTTTTTATTTAAAAAAAAAGATGGTAAAAAAATTAATCCAGCAGCCACGTGCCCTGAACAGATCGAACTGTGAAAGTGTCAACCAGCCAGCTCATCAGCAAAAGAAAAAAAAAAAAAAAAAGAAAGCAAGAAAGAAAAAAACTTGTGGTGAGTCAGTATTCCCTTCAGAAACCAAGAGGAGTGGCAAACCCTCAAAGACATAAATCTGAGCTACTTTGGCGATAATGAAGAGATTAAGACAATAAAGCAGAGTGGATTATTGGTGCTTCTCTGCTGCTCATGTGACGACAGATGAAAAGAGGATGACAAATTACAAGGAAAATATGCTCCAGATACAAACCCTAGTTAAGGATGTACATTGTGCACATTATCATTACTGAAGGAACTCAATGTCCTCCCTTCTTTCTGTGTCCTCTGCTCTTTCTTTGCTCAATACAGATCCTAATTCCCCAAAGATCCGTTCATGCATCAATCCATCTGTTCCTCCCTCGGTACCACCCTCCTCCTGTTGATGCATCATTCTGACTTAAAGGAACACTTGCAATGTTTTATGCTGATCGAAAGTGCAAACTCGTGTCCGAATGTCTTCTTTGGGTGGTGTGATTTGAATGCCAGAGGACTCATCACCAAACATTGCAGTTTCCCAGACTACACATACAATACTCGGCTTGCCTTTCTACAACGTTCAGCACCTCAGCAACAGAAGCTTCAAGCTCTACCCTCCAGAAGGAGATGCATTCAGCAGAATTAGTTTAACCCTTTAACAGGACTGTGACTTTCTGAGGCCTCATTCAATGAAAACATTTGACAAAATCCTGTTGTATACAATTTGAGACATTTTCTGCCCTCCCTCAGTGAACTTTTTGATATTCTGCAGTCATTAATAGTCCTAGAGGTGTCATGGTCTGTGGGTTTTGGTTTATTTCTTGTTATGTTTCATGCGTTCTTTGGTTCAGGTTGAGTCTTAATGTTTTTTTGTTTTGTATTTTATAGAGGTTTTCCTCTTGTGTATTTTGTTCAGTGTTATCTCCTCATCAACTCATCTGTTAATGTGTGTTTATTGTGCTTTTTGCAACGCTTTAAGCCACATTCATGCTCTAAGTTAAGTACATATACAGACAGAGTCTTATGTTACTTAATTATATTATGGAATAATTTTTCAGAAATGTTCAAAATAGAATGGTTTAGAATTGTTTCCAGTAAGGGTTGGACTCCATCGAGGCTGCCCTTTGTCTCTGATTCTGTTAATAACGTTTATGGACAGAATTTCTAGACGCAGTTGAGGTGTTGGGGGGATCCGGTTTGGTGGCCTCAGGACTGGGTCTCTGCTCATTGTGGATGATGTGGTTCTGTTGGCTTCATCGGGCCGTGATCTTCAGCTCTCACTGGAGCGATTCGCAGCCGAGTCAGAATCAGCACC
The DNA here is from genome assembly GCF_017639745.1 of Melanotaenia boesemani. Lineage (NCBI taxonomy): Eukaryota > Metazoa > Chordata > Actinopteri > Atheriniformes > Melanotaeniidae > Melanotaenia > Melanotaenia boesemani. The sequence continues at coordinate 30,811,086 of NC_055693.1, forward strand.
TCCAGATCTGAGACCACGGTCCTCAGCCGGAAAAGGTTGGCGTGCTTTCGGGAATGAGGTCCTGCCCAAATGGAGGAGTTCACGTATCTCAAAGTCTTGTTCATGACTGAGGGAAGGATGGAGCGTGAGATCGACAGATGGATCATTGCAGCATCTGCAGTAATGCGAACTCTGCGTTGGTCTGTTGTCATGAACGAGCTGAATCAAAATGCAAAGCTCTGAATTTACCGGTCGATTTATGTTCCTACCCTCACCTATGGTCATGTGGGTAGTGACCGAAAGAATGAGATCGCAAATACAAGCGGCCAAAATGAGTTTTCTCCACAGGGTGGCCGGGCTCTCCCTTAGAGACAGGGTGAGAAGCTTGGTGATCTGGGAGGGGCGCAGAGTAGAGTCGCTGCTCCGACACATCGAAAAGAGCCAGATGAGGTGGCCCCTGCAATCCGACTCCAGATAAGCAGCAGAAAAAGGTGGGTATAAATGAGTCTTTAAATTCATTAAATTATCCCAATTTCTACTCTTACCTGCAACAGAGGCAGCAACGGTCCTGATAAAACTCCGACACCGACAGCACACGAAGCAAAGCCGTACAGCAGGTCTGATCTGCTCTGGCTGGCTTCTAAATAGTTGTTTTAGCCTCATAGTAAATAGTATAGTTTGGCATTACAATATAAACATTATTGCCTTCTTTCCAAGTGCACGTGCTGGTTCTTGCACAAGCAGCTTGCATGTGGTGGATAGGTGCAGAGAGAAGGATTCCTTTCATAAACTCTGCTAGACGTTCCTCTGCAAAAACCCCTTTGAGTTGTGTTTGAGTGCATTTCTTCATGATGCGGATGTTTATTCTTACAAGGTCCAGTATGTTGTAAAATCAAGCATGAATCTATTTCTGCATACCCCCCTTTACAGAATACAGAATATGATCTGATCTAGAACAACAGGAATCTAAAAATAGAAAAGCGTAAAATCCTGTATGGTCAAACAAAAAACAAAACAAAACAAAACAAAACAAAAAAACCAAGCAAACAACAACAACAACAAAAAAAAACGTATGGCTGAAATAGGTAGAAATGATCATATTTCCTCTGTTCATACTAAATATTAAAACTTATTTTATTATTTATTGACATAGTTTCAGGAAAAACCAGGGACCAGCAGGCCTTTATGATTTTATTTGACTAAGGTATTTAATATGCTAAATTTTAAAAAGTCAAAATGAGCATCTTGGCTGTTTTTGTGTTAAATGCATCTAATGTGTACAAAATAAACATTTAGAACAAAGACATAGTCATCACTACAGATTTGAATTGCTGGCAAAGTTAAAGTGACCTTTTCTGTGAGTTAAAAGCCTTGGTTGAGTGTCTGACTTGAAAGGTGAATAGATGAATAAATGTGGTGGAGGGAGGGGTGAGAAGGCAAGGCAAATTTATTTGTGTAGCACATTTCATGTACAAGACAATTCAAAGTGTTTTACATAAAACATTAAAAGCATTACAGCGTGGTGCAAGAAGCAATAATAAGTGCATTAAAACAGACTTTAAAAGAAATTAAAGAAATTAAATAAAAACAGAAAGAAAAATTACCTAAAATAAAATAGATAGAAAGCACAAAAAAAGTTCCAGTGTGGGGAATTTAACAGTTGTTCTGATAAAAAGAAAGCAAATAGAAAAGTTTTTAACCCTGATTTAAAACTTTTCAGCAGACCTGAGGAGCATAAAAGCTGAACGCTGCCTCTCCACGTTTAGTTTTTTTATTTTTTAGAGGCTGAAAATACTAGAAATTCTAGGCCGTGTTGATTTTATTGCTTTCTTGATTGACTTCATGTAAGCATCTATTTTTTTTTAAAATATTTTTATATTAAGTGATGCATTATTTACCCTTTTCAGACCAGGGGTCTCATTTATAAAACTGTGCATAGGATTCTTACTAAAAGTGTACTTACGCCCAAAACCGGAAGTTGGCGTACGCCATAAAATATTCTGAATTATAAAACCGTGCGTACGCACAGGTGCAAGCAATTTCCCCTTTATAAATCACACTCGTCCTTGAAGTTTGCGCAGGTGAATTTGGCTCATGTTCCGCCCACTACACACCCACTTTCCACCATAAATGGTCAATGCAAAGTACCTCAGCGTGTATTAAAATGAGCCAGCTGATCCATGTTGTGATCCATGAACAATGGCAACCGCAGGGAAGCGAACCAAAAAACGCAACTTCACAGAGGCAGAAATCGATGCATTAGTGAGTGAGGTGGAGAGTCGAAAAATTATTTTGTTTGGTAGCCACAGTAGTGGCGTGACAAATAAGAGTAAGTGTCGTGAGTGGCAAATTGATTATATGTTGATAGGAGATTTATTTTTCTTAGCTTTCTATTTATTTGGAAGGTCCTTAGGCTGTGTGGTTATAGCTCACCTGTGCAGCATATAACACTGCTGTTATGAATTCTTCTTATACTTTAAAGTATATCTATTCTCTATCTATTAATATTTGATATTTAGGGAAATTAGATGTGGAAGAGTGTAGCAGGACGCATAGACAGCGGAGACGGGTTATGAACTCTTGCCGGGTTGAAGTCATGCACGCTGACCAGTGAGCCGAAATCACATCTGCGGTCATACAGCCAGAGCGCAAAATTAATTGGAGACATGGTGACAGGACCCCACGCTGCCACAAGAGGACTCTGGATGCAGTGTGTTGTTAATTCCCCACCTCTCCATCTGTGTCGCCAATTCCCCCAGCCTCCAAAACCAGCGTACGCATGGGTCAGAGCTGCCGTGAAAGACCGCACATTTTCACGTCAAGTTTGTTTTTTATAAATCACAACCTTTGCGTGAAAAGAGGCGTACGCCAGTTTCAGGCCCCATTTTGTGCGTACGCAACGGTTATAAATGAGACCCCAGATCTGTAGTTTTGGCTTCCAGATCAGTTTGAAGATATTATTGATCAGTCATTTTCTTTACACTGTTTGTGTGGAGTTAAAAAAGATTCTAAACTCAAAGATTACTCTTTACAGATATTAAATATTCAAACAGTTTTTGACACCGTAAATCAATGTTGTACATACTTGTTTCTTCTTCTTAAAAAATGGGTCAGGAACTGAAAAGAAAATCAATAAAGACTCGGATCGATATCCAGAATTGATAATGGCATTGATATCAATAAAATCACATCAATTCTCATCCTCACTGCTGGAAATTACAGTTCAATGGGCTTAACTTTACTAACCTTCCTCATTTTCAGACATAAAAGAAAATGCAACACATTCAGAGATTCACTTTTTCTCTGCTTCCCTGAAGTCGGGTTTAGGATGCAACAGTTCCAGCAAGGAAACACAGACTCTCCCCCACACACTCCACCTCCTCCTACAGGGATCCTGAAACACTCCCAGGCCAGAAAGGATGTACCATTCCTCCAGAGTGTTTTGGGTCTCCATCTGCATGCTCAGGCTCCTTTCATCACCTGCTGCCCAGCTCAAACTGCAGCCACCTTGAAATTTCAAGGTTTGGCTACCAGGTGCTCACTGGGAAACTACCCCTTCAGGCCTGACTCCTAAGTAGTGGCCCAGTTTTTTTTTCTAGGTGATGTGAATCTAATGACACTCCAATGGGATTTGAGTCACTCCTAAAGAACCATTAAAAGAACATCATTTGCTCTCTGTTTAATTAGGAGGGATTTTCATAACCTGATAACTTGGAATCTGGGGTTATCAGAGGTGTAGGTTTCTCAATAAAGCAAATTGTGGATCTTGGATCTTAAGTGAGACCAAGATGTCTCACCTCTCAAGACTTCTTCAGGTCTTACTGGTGGCCTGAAATCCCCCACCAGTCACTGAAAATGAGGAGGCCATTTGGATGGGAAGTGAAACCTCTCCAAGACTTAGTCTAATCAAGCACTAATACTCTGACTCCTCACTTATCCAGTAAACTTAAACTGTTGTGGTGTGATCCTTGCTTTCAAAATTAAAATAATGGTAAAATAAAACAACATTTTTGAAGGGAAACTTCAGTTAATACTCATAAGGTGAGTTTCTATTACCCCTAGAATTGCGCAAAAGCTAAATATCGCAATAAAAAAACAGTAATGGAAACACCTACATTTCGAGAAAAAAAAAAAAGCCTCCCAAATATCGCTAAAAAGTTTTTACACTCTCATGAGGTGGTTTTTCAGACGTGTCGATATAGAAGTATATCGCAAAAGTGTAATGGAAACACTTTTCTTGCATTTACGCTTGGGTGGGTCACATGACCGGTTCATTTCAAACAGAGGTGGTGCAGTCTGAGTAGACACAAGAGGAGACGGAAATCTTTTTACAAATAATTAAAGAAAAAAAATATAATCGTCATCCCTGATAGCAAACAACGGTGAAATGCAAGAATTTTACAAAGATTTAGAAATCTCTATCCTCCTCAAAGAGGAGTCTCACGGGACGAGATTTTACGAGAATAACGGCGCTAAACACCATTCACTTTCGCTTTTATTTTGCGAAATACTGTAATGGAAACACAGCTATTGATAAGTTTTTCAAACACCCATAGTCTCTCTGGGATATTAAACCAAATTTAGTATCCTTCCGTCATTTTTGGCCCAATGCTTTTATATTGGATTAAGTGATACCAACATTTTTCCTTTTTACCATTGGTTTATGGCAGGGTTTATGGCTGGTCATGGGGCATACCAGGTTTTTTCCTGGTGGGTTGACGCAGTTAATGTATCAGTATGACTGGTCCCACTTGTCAGACCCGAGAAGAGTAAACAGTGGCGCACAGAAAAAAGAGGAGATGCCACAGCAGGACCTTCATCAGCTTCCGTGGATGATGATGATGATAGTAGAAGCTGCACTGCTTTCACATCACTGAGGTTCTCTTTGAGACCCAGTAAACCGAAAAAGTCTGGTCCATGCAAGCCAGTTAGTGGTGAACATGCTAGCTGTTCACGAAGTGATGATGAAGTGATGAAAACACGTCAACAAAGCAGCTGTTTTATTAACATGTTAGTTTGTCCCGTTCCATTTTTGAAACTAGTTGATGATGTCAGTGTTACCAGCAGGAGAACAGCTGGTTAACTGGTTGTGTTCACAGGTTAAAACACCAGATCTTAAATTGAATTATTTTATGTTCCTGAACCAAATCATTTTAATAAAATGAGAACATGACTTTTAACCATTATTCATCAACATTAATAGTGAGTCAGCAAATTTCTGATTTCCCTTATTAGCCTGTTTGTTATTGGATGTGGGCTGATTGTCGGATGTTTTGGGTCAAAATGTGCTAGAGGCTGATTCTGTGTAGGTGTTTTTGGACAAAATATAAGAATGTCAATTTATTTACATTTTTATCAAATTGTTATGTCAACATGTTTTAGGCTGTTAATGCAGCTGTTTGCCTCTTTATCAGAAAATCCAATAATTCTGGATCAGACTGCAACATTATGTTAAAGACACACTGTAGAACTTTAGCAATTTTCCCAGTCTATCATCGGCTAATTTGGCAGCCATCTTGCATTCTACCTGTACTGTGAGCTTTCTCCAGGCAGTGAAAGACAATCTTATCTGGACTCTTGTCTTATCTCTTGTTCTGTATCTTTCTCTTTCTTTAGCTCTCTTTTTCTGATAATGTCTCCTTGCATTTCTTGCACGGTGCACATTCAAAATGACCGGTGTGTTTATATCCATTTAGCATGTGAAATGAAACTCTGCTGCTTTTCTTTCTCCATCAAACACACAGTAGGATGAATGCTGCACTGTGCTGGAGAAAAGACGACACTCTTTGGAAGTATTTAAACCTATCTACACTCTGATTTATGCAACTCACTGCATGGCTTTGGTGGTTTTAAGGAGCTACATGGTTGATATTCACATTTGAAGGAGCACAAAGATGTATGTTTTGTATGATTGTATAGGGGCTGGTCTGGACCAAAATGCCAATAATGTCAATACTGATAATAATTCTGATATTTTTTGCCCCTTAGAGAAAAATCAAATAATTGTTTGCATTAATATCAAGAAAACCTTCATTAACCCAGGAAAAAGTATTAAAACATAATATCATCATCAGTAATACTATCATCATCACAACAATGACATCACGACACCTGATACCATAATCATGTGACATGGAAGGAATACACTGGTCTTTGCACATCATTATGTTGCTTAAAACTATCAGAAGTTAATAATAAAAAAAAAAGAAATAATGTGTTTGTGTTGTGTTAGCACAGTGATATTTAAAAGAGTATCCAATATGTTGACTAGCAGCAAGTATTGACTCTACTTCCATATGGGAAGCAGAGGTTGCACTAGACATTTTTGTTGTCTGTTATTTTCACTGACAGGGTCATAAAAATCCTGTCATATTCTATATTTACCCTGTCACTTTAATTTTTAAATGATAATAAAGACATATTCAACATCATTTAATTTCCATTTATGATTAACTAATATTCAGGCCGAACAAGCTGAACAGAAAATCCACACCTAAAATGAAAACAGTTTACGATGTGGCCTGAACGCACAGTCTTGCTCCTTCATCCTGCTCTGCATGGACTTGAAATTGTGCACTCGCTTGTGCATAACCAAATTTCTCAAGTGGGATCGCTGCAGAGGCTATGGTCATGAGATTTTGGACTTCTACCTCAGACAGAGGACTTCTCATGGCTGTTTTGATCTTGTTCTGGAGGCTGAATCCGCCCTGTGCTGGTACACTGGAGACTGGAATTACAACCACCACTTCAGCCAAAGTTTTAAAATCAGGGAACATTTCTCCAAGTGAAGAGATCAGAAGTCGGCAATACTCTCTGAACAACAGGTTTCCTAATCCCACAAGCACTCACTTCAGCGGGAGGAAATCCCGCAGCATGCGCTCCTTTTGCACCAGTGCTTCAGCTGCATCGGCCTGTGACCCATAGTGGTCATTTTTCTGAGTGAAGCCGACGAGGTCATGCATCAAGAGAGACAATAGCTAATTAATGTGCTCATTTGCTACCAAGTGGTCAGGAGTATGAATTGCAATCTGTCAAAATGGCAGACGGCCCTCAGATTTTTCTATCATTGTTTTAAAAAACTGGTCAACAACAGAAAATAATCGGTTAACATGACCCCTGATGGGAAGTATGAACACATGCTTACTTGTACACACACATCTTTTTTGATAGTTTTTGAAGCTCTCCACAGATGAAGCAGCTATAGCAAATTGATGGATGTATGGAGAAATTACAAGCCTTTTTTGGACTTCAGCTGTAAGGAAGACAAAGTGCAGGAATGTATAAAAGTTAGTGCACTTCGCGTGTGCTGGATTTTGCAGCTGATTTTTCAGTTTAATATAAATGTTATCACTCAGCTCCAAACAGTGACAGTTTGTACAAAGTGAACTACATACAGTAAGTGCTGCCTTTTATTCAACTAAATTCCAACATGCACAGTTTGCCGACTGTTTAGAGAACACATAAACACTGACTTTATTATGTGAGTGTGAACAATTTCCCCCAAACATGCTAAGCCCTCACACTGTATGTGCATGTGTGATTTACCGTACTTCCCATGTGCACATGTGTACATTTAATGCACTGTATGGGTTTGTCTGCATGGACCACTTGTGTTTGTGTGTTTACATAAGCTGTAAACAGTGTGTGCCTACGTGTCCGTGTGGGCAGGTGTATTTGTGTTTAATGTCCTTGCATTTCCATAGATGGAAAATAACCAAGACTAGAGAATGCGGCTCGTAATTTTTCCTGTTCCACTTCATCAAGTCGTCACTTTACATATACACAAGAAGAGTGCGTGATACACAAACACTCTTAGGCACACAAACAGTCCTTTTTCCAAGGACATACAGAAAGGTGTTGTTGTGTATATCTGCTGAGAACAGACAGTGTGGCTCCAGGAATGAACCTGTTGGCTTTGTTAGAATTTCAAAAGACCCGTCTGCACTGTGTCACTTAAACTGTAGAATATAACTTTGAAGGCTGGGAAGTCAAAATGTGTATAAAAGTGTCAGAAACATGACATGACATGAGTATCTGTAGCACAGAGAAAGAAAGACACTTTGTCTGGGCTTTAGTTTGACCATACAAACACTGTTAAGAATAACGATATTAAAGATTTGCAGCATGGTTATGGTCAAATTTTAATGAGGCGTATTAAATATCAGGACAAAACATGAGCTATGGACAGCTCCAGCGCAGACACACTGATATCAGTATCAGCTCGGAAACATTTGAACTTCACATTGCCCAACTTCAACCCATTTAGAAAACAACTGGGAAGAGAACTTGGTGGTTTTAGTTGTATGTGTGCATTGGCTCAGTGAAGGTAACACACTAAGAAAAAAGTACACATCTTACAAATATGCTGTCTTCTTCTGACACATGACACTGGAGGTGCGAGGAAAGCTTTTAATTCACCAGATAGTGACAAATATCCATCTCGCTTCCAGCTGGATTGCATCTCCCTGCAGTTGACAGTGTTGCTATAGTGGCATTGTCAACAGCACGGTAAACTTTCTGGCGTCGAGCGCCCTGCGGGCTTCCATTCACGTTGAATCGCCTTGACGTGACCGTGGGGGGACCTGCATGATCTTGTAACGTGAGTCAGTGCGAAGGCTTATCTGAGCGCTGTGATGGAAACTCTGCAGATTGAGATAAGCTGGCAGTGTAAAACCTTTCACAAGTGGCAGTCTTTTTATAGTCTATTAATGTATGGCTGTCCAAAGGCATGTCCAAAACAAAGTCCAATCAAACGTAAGTTAGAGACGTCAAAGAGGGTCAGAGATTAGGGGAGAACAACTGCGGCTTGCTTTGTTTTTGTTTTTTTTTTGGCTTAGTGTTCTGGTTCCCAGCCAAGTCTTTAGCTTGAAATAGTTAACATAGGGTTTTGTTAAAAGATGATGCATTTGTGGTTTCTCCCCACTGTTGGTTCACTCCCTCAAAACAAAAAAATGATTTACTTAAGGTTGAGTTTCTCTTTGCTGCCTGCATATTATCTTACCGTGTTCCTTGTGCTTGTAATTGACAGACCAGCTTAGTAACTGACGCAAAAAAAGAAGCTTGTCTTTGTTAATGTGTTCATGGCAATATGACTGTCTACATGCTAAAAAAAATTGTTATCATGCTAACAACTATTTGAATGCATCCCCAAGCAGTACTTGAGGATTCTTCAAACACAGCCTTTAGTTTAGGTATTAACCAACTCTCTCTCATCCATAAAGTCTTACAGAAAGATCAACATAAATATGACATCAATTGAAGAGAACATTGAAGGCAAAACTCACAAAAACAGACTAAAATAAACGAAAGAGATTACATTAATCACAAGCACTTGAGTAGTGCCATGGTGAAATTAAGGCCAAGAGTAAAAAATAAATAAAAAAAGGAAAAGAAAAATAACCGCCTCTCACAATGACCTTGTCTATCACTCCAGTATGAAAGTGTGGTATGCTTGATAAGGTGCTGACAAAAATGATCAGAGAACAAGCAGTCTAATGCATTTATGTAAAATGTCAATCTAATGAGTGTAAAATAAACAGTCTGGGTAAAAATACAACTTTCCCACACAAGTGAGGACCCTTTCATTCCTTTTTGGGCTCCCATTACACTGTAAAAACTGCATATTATAACTCTTAGTATTAATTATGATCAAGGGACGTCAGGCCTCTGAAAAAACAGCTGTACATTCATCAGCTGCTTTATCAGGTCCAACTCTATCATTGCTTGTTAATAAAAATAATTAATGAGCCAATCACATGGCAGTAACTCAGTGCCTTTAGTCATGTAGTCATAGTCGAGATGACATGTTGAAGTTCAGACTGAGCATTAGAATGAGGAAGAAATGGGATTTAAGTGACTTTGAACGTGGCATCTCCATCTCCAGGGTTTACAGAGAACGGTCTGAAGAAGAGAAAATATCCACTGAGCAGCAGATGTCTGGACCAGAATGTCTTGTTGATGTTAGAGGTCAGAGGAGATGTATGAAATGTTTCAGTGCAATTTTCTCAACTTTACTTTTTACCTTATTGACAAAATTTAACATTTTAGTGCAGTGGTTCTCAAACTGGGGGGCGCGGCAACATGACAGGAACATGACTATTTTGACAACATGGGCTCTTGGAAACATTCTGGTCCACACTCAAGACCACTTGGTGGCAGTAATGCACCAATTTGTTTTTTGCCAACTGCCAAAAAATATAAAGAAGAAGAAGAAGAAAAAGAAGAACAACAACAAGAAGAACTGCAGAACAGAGATCAGGGATTACTGAAAGACACACATTGGACCTTTTTTAGGTCTTGATTTGATGAAATATTGAATTGATTATTACAACTAAAGTGATCATCTAATGTAAAAAAGTGAAGAAAAACTTTTTATCAGCAGGTGTTACTTTGGGTGATGCTGCAGTAGGACTTTTATCATTGCTGCACAAACTTCAATGATAAAAGGAAAAACCTGTTTTTATCCAGATCATCAGTTTTCTTAGTCTCTTCATCAATGCTGGCTGTTTAACTTCAGTTGCCACATCTGCTGTTTTTTTTTTTTACTTTTATTTTTATAATTAATTTAAAAAAAGTTTTAATTCAGAATTATGATCTAGAACATGGTAGAGATGTTTTACAAACAGCATGTAGAAATACATTACATGCTGCATTTACTGACCCTTGGACATCTGATGTTTACCCAAGAAAAAAACAGGCAAATTTCATAGTGATGTCATAGTGATTAATCAATTAATTGATTAATCTGATTAAAAATTTTAATCGTTCGACAGCCCTAACATATATATATATATATATATATATATATATATATATATATATATATATATATATATATATATATACATATATATATGTATAAATGTTTGTTTACCCCTAAATTATTTTTTAACTTTTCCATTTTTTCAATGTACTGTCTTCACCTTTTACTCAGGCAAAGCTATCAAGCTATAAGCCCTGGGTAAGAGCCTTTAAACTTAACTGACTTTCACTACATTTTGAGATAAGTCAAAGCCACAGACACAAACACGCAAAGAAAAAACCTGCAGAATGCCACTAACAAGACAGAAAAATTAGTCAGTCAGAGCCAGAGTCCACAGCCAGGGATTTTACTGAGTTAGACTGAGCTGCACTGAGCCACATCGTGTAATGAAACGATCACAGTAACTACGACTGCTGATGTTTTAGTAAGAAAACGTTTAAATTTTGGATTAACATCATTATATGACCTCACTGTTGATCAGGACTAAGTGCAAAACTCAGATAAGATGTTTTTTTTTTCTCAGTTTTTTATTGTACCACTGTAAAAATCTCCTTTAAGGTTTAAGGAGGATTAGCTATTGCTGTCTTCTGTGTTGGATGAACAACAGAATACACAAACAGGCAGATCTACAATCTTCTGCCAACTCAGAGCTAAGGATAAACAGTATGGCAGGAGATAATGTCCACACCATTTGCTTCTCATGGACTGTGCAGACTCAGCTAGCTGGCAGCCTGTCTGAAAAGTTAATACAGTCATGTGTAAACTAAAGCCCTGTCTTTCCGTTCTTGGGTTTTTCTTATCAGGATGTTAAAAATTGAACCGGGGGTGAACTTGCTGGGACGTCCAGCACGTCACGTAAGATTGGCAGCTTATTCCACTTGTGTATAATGTTTTCTTAGTGTGGAATAATGGACTCCAACTACGTGTAAAAACACGAGTATGTAAATGTGTAGTTGGAGATGATTCCAAATCTAGATGAAGTCAAGTGTATGTTTAGCTTTAAAAGCTTTGGCTCTCTGTAGGGCGATGGCAATAAATGTTATCACACTGATATTTTCTGTAATAGTTTATCTAATTTTGACCTCAGTGTAGATTCTGTTGCTGTCAGTGTGTATGTGTGTGTGTGTGTGTGCACCAATGTTATTTTAAGATATGTTGATATGTATGCAATAACCAACATATTTCTATCACGTCCTTTTCAGCTGGCTGCTGCTGTTTTAACTCCAGAGACAGTTAAATCCACTACAACCTCTGCTTGGTCAAACTAGCCCCACATAGATTTGAAGCATGCATGCAATGTGGCAGTTTTTCTAGGCAGTGAAATAAATATATTTTATTAAAAAAAAAAAGAGAGAGAAAAAAGAAAATGGCTTTTGTTATTCAGCAAACTGGTGACTTAATTTTCGAAAATTTTATTATCACAATATTGCAATTAAATATTAAAGAAACAGAAGTAATGTGTGGCAACATGCAGCATAGTGTCCGTGTTGGGGTAGTTACTCTAAAAAAGTAATCAGGTACTAGTTACTCATTACTTCTGTAAATTGTAATGAAATAACTTTATTCGTTACTGCATTTGAAAAGTAACGCCACTACTTTTTACTTTACTTTACCATTTCTTAATTCACTGTGTAGACATGGACAAACATCATAGTCAAATCATCGCTGCCTGTCTGCATAGTGTTTATGTAAACAAAATGGCTTTGAAACCACAAGAACAACATCCCTGTCTGTGGAAAGAAATGGGCACAATGGTCTCATAATCATTTTATCTAGTATTTTTCTAAACCTGGGCGATTGGACAGGGGGAGCACGTCTCCTACAATGAACCTGCAACTAGCTAATTTCTGTCTTACCGTCTGCAGCGCTCCAGAAAATGCTGAAAAAAGCTTAGGCGGGTCGGCTGCTTGTTTAGGCGGATCGGCTGCTGAAGGACTCCTTCCACTGACCGGTGAGCAGGATCTTTCACCACAAGTTTGGACTGAAACTGGACTGAACTAAAAATAATGCAAATATCGCCTCTGAACAAAAGCCCCTGTCTCTGTCTCCAGTTTCATTTGTCTTTCTCCATAGTTGATGCACAATCAGCTACGTCATGCAAATTGCTCTCTATGGCAACATGACCAGACTAGCACACACACAGGCAGCAGCATGTGTGCACCACTTAAAACAGATCAGAACTTTACACATAGGCAAACACGGCTTGAGTAACGCAGAAAAACGTGTTACTGTAGTCCAGTAAAGTAATTTCATTACCGATATTTTAAGTTTAACGTATGACTTTACTTTGTTACTGTAACGAAGCTGAGGTTCGTTATGTTGCCTGGGACTTGTAAATTGTATAGCACACTAATTGGTTTTCATATACATTTGCCCGTTAATTGACAGTTTGGTACTTTAAAAGAATTACAATTATGCACAAAGGTTGAACTGTTTATTTAATACTGATATGTGGTTTGTTTTACAGATACCTGCAAAGACAGCTGTTAACAGTGGTAAGCAGAACACTGTGTGTAAATTTGAAGTCCATAGGTAATTTAATGGAGTAATGAGTTTTACTTACCTGGCGCATGGCCTCTCCAGGGTGACCGGGCAAATGGGTTGCAGGTGGCCTGGATATCTTTTGATGATTTGGGAGAGACCATGTGGCAGGAAGATTTTGGAGTTTATTTGTATATTGGGTTTTGGTTTAACTTTATGATTGTAGTGTTAAGTATATAGTGTGTAAATACTTTTAGATTTTATAGAAGTAATTTTAATAGAGAAATGTCTGTTATAATTGAGGATACACCTGTTGGGGGGAATGGTACAGCCCAATCAGCAGCAGGGAATAAATGAGGTTGATTTGCTCATTTGGAGGCGGCTGCTGGTGGTGACTGGACTACCCTGCAACAGAAGGAGTAAGTTTTTCTGTTGAACCGATGACTGGTAAATAAAAACCTTTTGGACTGGATTCTGGGGTCCTTGCCTCACTGTTTTCCAGCCGCACTCACGCCAACCTGTTCACAGTTACCCAAAAATGTAATATTGTTACCCCAACACTGCATAGGGTACAGTACAAGGTACAGTACTAGTACCTCCTTTTATCCTCAGAACTGCCTTAATTCTTGGTTTCATTGATTCAACAAAAGATTTAGCTCATATTGACATAACAGCATCACACAATCTCTGCAGGTTTGTCGGTTGCATCCATGATGAGAATCTCCTGTTCCACATCATCCCAAAGCTGCTCTGTTGGACGGAGATCTGGGGCCTCGTTTATAAAACTATGCGTAGCAAAGCAAACTGCAGTTGGCGTCTTCTGTGCAAAAAGGACATGCCCCGCACTTCAACTTTCAGATTTACAAAAGCATGCACACGCATATCTCACGTAAAAATGTTTACTTGATCGGCACGGCGTGGGCATTACTTGTGTCAGCAAGGCAGAATAGTGGCAGCAGGTGGCAGATGCTGTCATTGTAGTGTCAGAAGGCAAGACATGCCAGAGGCCTTGGAACATCCGACTGGATATCTCAGTCAGTAGACCATTCGTCTGCCATGCAGGAGATTGAAGTTTGAATCCCACAGGGGTGAAAAGTAACACCTTCCAGTTGGGGCCTTAGGCAAGATGCTACAGCCAACAGTAAATCGTTTTGGATGTATAAAATAAATATGTACAGATATGTCTGAGATTGGTAGCAGTTTATTTAGTGTTAAATAATATTTCTTTATAGTTCCTGGGTGTTCCAGGTGGGTCGGCGGTGCAGCAGCGAGAGGGTGAGGCTAGAGACTCCTCGCAGCACCACAGCAGACATGTCCACCGGGGAAGTCCTGCAGGTGCAGAGGAACACAGTCACAGCTATTAATGAGGTGGACAAGGAGTTGCAGGAAATAAAGACTGTCTGGACAGAAATTAGGACAACAATAAAAGCATTGTGTAAGAATAAATAAAGAAAAAGAAATCACCCTATTGTGTGTTTCATTAGTGTTGCATCACTTCTAGACCTCTGGCCTCTGCTCTGCTGGAATGAAGGACCAAAAGCTACTTTTCACACTGACTGCTACATGCTGGCAGCAAACTGTCCACTTATTTAGCTGGATGGAGTTTATAACATGCAAGTTTTGTTTCACAATGACAGAACATATTTTAGTGGTTGAGATTCTTATTAATATCATCTCCCCTTTTCCTGAAAATCCTGTTTTTTTTACCCATCAAGCGTGCAGGAGGTTTAATATTGAATATGCCTCTTTAGTCATTTCTGCAAACAGCTTTAATATCTAACATGTGGTGTGAAAGGTAATAGTGGATTGTGCACAAACTTGCATTTCGCATCATTTCCTTGATTTTATTCTGTACTGTTGGTGTTGCAGTTTCCCCATTTCTCTAGACTATGTGTGTACGCCAGGGTCAGAGTTGTGTGGAGGAACATTTTCCCATAAAGTTTGGTTTTTATAATTTCCAAAAGCTGACTATATTTGGCGTACAACGGTTTTTGTTCCTACGCAAGCTTGATAAATTAGGCCCCTGGTGACTGTGGAGGCCGTTGGAGTCCAGTGAACTCATTGTCATGTTCAAGAAGGCATTTGGAGATGATTTGCACTTTGGTGATATTCGTGCATTATCCTGCTGGAAGTAGCTTCAGAAGATGCTACACTGTGGTCATAAAGGGATGGACATGGTCAGCAACAATACTCAAGTAGGCTGTGGTGGTTAAACCAGGCCATGTTGGAACTAAGGGACCAAAGTGCACCAAGCGTTGATCCAAGGCAGGATGGATCCATGTTTTCATGTTGTTTCCAACAAATTCTGACTTTACCATCTGAATGTGGAGCTAAATGGAGACTAATCAGACCAGCAACATTTCTCCAACTTCTATTATCCAGTGTTGGTGAGTCTGTGTGAATTGTAGCCTCAGTTTCCTGTATAGCTGACAGGAGGCACCCGGTGTGGTCTTCTGCTGCTGTTGCCCATCTGCTCCAAGGCCGGACGTGTTGTGTGTTCAGAGATGCTATTCTGCAGACCTTGGTTGAACCAGTGCTGATTTAACTTCCTATTGCCTTTCTATCATCTCCAACCAGTCTGCCCATTGCAGTTGAGCTGATGTCTAAATGCCCATTTGATTGGCTGATTAGCTGCAATGTTAACAATGTTAGGATGAGTGAAGTGATAGCTGTAATAGAATACAATTTTAAAGATATTCATTAACAAATATATGTCTTTTGCTGAAGTACACATAAACTGTTAAATACTTTTAAAGTTTTTTTCAAATAATCAGGGATTCTCATCAGTCACATTTGTATCTTTGCTTGCAGCATTTCATCCTTTATTTCAGGAATCTCTGCCAACTGGAATGACCAAACTTGTTTTGCTGTAGAAAAGCAGCTATTTCGCAGTGGCTCAAATGTTTGGCTGACCTGCAAATCAGAAATTACAACCTGATTGTTGGTGCAAGGGTATTTAGCTGCAGACATAAAAGTTTGCCCCTGGATGTGAGTTTTCCAGTTTTGTGATTAGAGAGTGGGTTTGAATTTTGATTTGGTCAAGGCTCTGGTTGTGACTGCAACGCTACAGAGAATCCCAAACAGGCCTGAGTGGACACAGAGGCTTTTGCAGAGTATGTAATTACATAGTAAATTATTCAGTCGGTCCAAACCAAAACATAAAGGCATTCATTTTCAAAACCAGCTTACAAGGAAACCTCTGCCAGTAAAGCCAAATAAAAAAAAAAGAAATAAAAAAAAAAGAAAATAAGAAAAGGAAGAAAGAAAGAAAGAAACCCTTGGATGAATGCTGGGGTAATGTATCTGAAGTGATTTGTTTTTCTAGAGACAGATGAAGCTTTGCATCCCTTTTACAATAACATTGATATCTAACTGTGCCTTGACTTAAGGAAGTCAAATTGTGCTTTATCCAGTGAGAAGGACACCATCAAAACGACAGCAGAAACTCAGTGATGACAGAGTGAAAGAGGAAGAAAGATGGAGATGTATCTGACAGGGTTGGTATTGATTGACTGAATGCATGCAGATTCGACTAGCGTGTTTGTTTAGGCAGAAACCTCCGATGGATCCTGTTTCTTAAAAATCTGAAACACAAAACTGAACTGCTTTCAGTGAAGAGGTCAGTATTCCAGTTCTTCCTTGGGTGATTATTAATGTATGATAAAGTTTCTGGTTTTTGAGACGCACTGCCAAAATTTAACACACGAGTAAAGATTTTGCACTGAGTCAGCAAAGTAAGGTCATCGGATCATGCTAGACTTGCGGTTCGGTTGTTAGAAATTGCTTAAGATCTCATGCTCAATGTAGAACTCCCTTGGCTGGTGGACCAAACCTTGTTGGTATGAATGGTGATGGCGGGGGAAGGTGATGATAGTTCAGGTATATCAAAGGAAGAGCTGCATTTCTCTTGGAAACATTTGCTTCAGATGGAGGGTGATCTGGAAGTAGTCCTGGTGGGTCGGTGTTGTTCCTGGCTGATTACTTTGGATGAACTCCGCTGTGGACTGAGAAATGGAGTAGAGGGCTTGTGGTTTTCTTTCTCCTCATACAAAAACACATGCACACTCTTTTAATGGCAGAATCAGAGTAAACTGTAAGAAGGTTAATAGCAACCTCTCCTTGTGCTTAAAGTCTGAACTGTGGGTTTTGTGGGTCAGCTAAACAATGATTAACAAGTGAAGTTGTAGATAGAAATAGGAAATAAATGAGAATGACCGTGAAGTAGCGAAAGACACTGCAAAAATGTGTTTTTGTAGTTTTGGTTTTGTAGTTTGGAAGAGATACCAAAGAAACCAAAGAAGAGAAGCAATAATGGATTTTAATTACGCATTAACCTGTTTATGATGGCTAACTCATCCTTAGAAATGAATGCATTATATGATGCCAGCGATAAGGTGGTGTACTGGGATGGTGTGAAGGGTCGGTCACTCAGCACAGACCGTTCTGGACAGGTTAGTGGAAACACTTGAAAGTTTTGTTAATATTTAAGTTCCTATAATTTTTTCATTGCTATGATCATTAATTCAGCTTTGTTCTTCACAGATTCATGTAAATTCTCAAAACCAAATATTCAACATACCTTTCCACTGCACATTTAGAAAATCAAATTTTCATTGAGTTTTCATATTGAAAAACATTTCTTTTACCCTGTCATGGTGGAGGTCTGTCGTCTGTCTGTTAGTCTGTTATGCTATGGAAGGATGTTAATAAAATTTTCTAGAAATTTCCATAAGTGGTAATGATTAGATTTTTCTTCTTTTTTTTTTTCAATTTCCTTTAAAAAAATAATCTTTTTTTTAAAGGATTCTTTCCTAAGCAGAGATAGGGATAATTTTGCCAATAAATCTTCTAAATAAAAAACAATGCCCACAATTATTGGCAAAAAAAAAAAAAAAAAAAAAAAAAACACGACGTTGGGCTCTGCTCTCTCTGAATGCTTTTAGTTATTCATTTGAGGTAGGACTTTCATGTGGGACGTTAATTACTATTAATTAATTACAGACAAATTAACGCAATAAAGAATTTAACGCAATTAATCGTAGTTTGCATTCCAAACAGGGCAGAACGTTTGTCAATGCACAATTTCCTGCGCTTATACTGTTACACACGTCAGAGCACGGCTAACACATTGCTGTCAACTTAGATACTTCGGTGCTATATTTATCGAGTTTTTAGACCACTCTAGCAACTAGCGACCCGGTGTTATTGGAGACATTTGGAGACTAACGTAAAAGTACATATAATTATGAAATAAAATAAAATGAACAGCAGACGCTGCAGCAGGCCCATCCACCCTTTCCAAAAGCGCCCACTAGAGCTTCAGTTTCATGCAGCAGTAGCTACCAGTACCCAGTACCCAGCATATTAATATCTATTACAGTTTTTCTCAGTCGCTTTGGTACAGTTATCAAATCATCCTTTGCATTTGATAAACAGTACATGCATTTCTCAAAATGATTCGTACGAATACCAAAACACCATGTTAGTGCCATTAGAATGACAAATCCTAGAGTCATTGTGTACGGATAAGTACAACAGTGTACTCTGGAGGGATGTTCTGATGTAAACTATGGCTAAAATTTTGATGACAGTTATTGTAAATCGTAAGTTACACCTTAGTGTGTGTGAGAATGATGGTCTGGCTGCTGAGTTGTGCCGAACAAATTTGCTTTGCCAAGTGGTGCTTCATGGTTCCTCTTGGTAATCTGATTTATTTATTTATATAACCTTGTGTATTTATTTTGAAGTATGGAATTTATGAAATCTTGCTGGATCTGACCAAAAGGGACAAAAAAAAAAAAAAAAAAAAAAGGAGAATAATGAAGAGAAGTAAAAAGGAAAGTAGAAAAAAGGAAGTGGAGACAAAGACATAGCAGATAGATGCAATCATACCTAACACAGGCCCTGGTGCGCAAAGATCGGCAGCCACCGACCCTGCCAGGCACCGGTCATCCAGGGTGGCCAGAGCAAAGGGCCCAGGGCCTCAAGAGCCCAGAGGATATATATATATATATATATATATATATATAGTCATTGAGGTATCTAAGCATAGCATTTGTATGGTACACACTTAAGTCTTTACCATATGGGGTTCTCTGTCCCACAGACTGGATTGACACAAGAACATGCATTCCATGCAAATGAGCATCCTATAGGCAAACTCTATGATTGGAGGACACAGGACTGAGGAATTTTCTTTGTTTAAACCCTATATAAGACAGAACGACACATAATGTCTTTATGTTTTCGTTCTGGCTTTGAGACCTCCAGATTTTGCTGCAGAAATCTGTTTTGATGTCTGAACTTTTGTAATAAACTTCTTTTTATTATTCAAGTCAGCGTCCAGAGACGTTTTTGCCTGAAAGCCAATTTTTCCACATCTCCTGATCAAGATACATCATCATAGTTCA
This sequence comes from Melanotaenia boesemani, assembly GCF_017639745.1. Taxonomy (NCBI): domain Eukaryota; kingdom Metazoa; phylum Chordata; class Actinopteri; order Atheriniformes; family Melanotaeniidae; genus Melanotaenia; species Melanotaenia boesemani. The sequence goes on from NC_055693.1 coordinate 30,830,718, forward strand.
TGATGAAAGTTATGGAATTATGGAATTATGGAATCTAATATGGTCGCCAACCTGTAATGCCATGAAACAAGATTTTACTGCCATCATAAACTGTGGTTCATATTCTATTTTTTTTTTATCATTTACAATATGCCTAAAGTATTTTTTATTTTATATGTATGACTGTCTTATTTTAATTAGCCCCTAGTAGTAAGTTATTATTACCGGAATCCGAATCTTAAATCATCAGGAAAAGACAGCAGAAAAAAATCACCAAAAAAATCTAAGTGTGTGGCGCAGTGAACTTTGATACAAAAGATAAAGCTAGCTGCCTGGTCAAGCTAGTGCAACCTGCTTGGCAAGTATGTTCTCTTAGCACGTGTATTTAAGTCTACGTCCTGTGCGGAGACTTGGCATAAGAAGAACCAATTTATGAATAGAACATAAATTGAGAATGATGTGGATCATTTTTAGAAAACCACACCAACAACTGAATCCCTTTGATATAGTGTAGTTAATCAGCAGGATACTATCTGCCATGAATCCAATTATCAATAAAAACAGTGATATCAAGTGTGGATTTCAAAATAAAAGACGTTTAAATTCACAACCTTAATATTGTGTCTACTGGGGTAAAAAGTCGACTTTTGTCAAATAAGTTCCATTACTGGATCATACCATCACCTATGGCAGGGGTTGGCAACTAAATATGATGTAAGGGCTAATTTTTTCTGACCAACTGAAAGGCAAAACCTGTTTTTTCCTACTAAACAAAACTTTTTCATATCTATACTATTGTATCTTGTACAAAAGAGTAATTAAATTAAAAATTTTTTTAAATCAATTGAATTTGTTACAGACTGTTATTACTATGTTACTGCTTTGGCTCCACACTGTGTCTGCATTATGAAAGTTGTTGATAATAAGGCTGCTGTCTTTAATCTCCCACTCACACACAGAACGGTTAGATAACTACTATTTTAAATAAATATTTTTATGAACCTAACTAACTTATAATCATTTTAAGGACATTTACTGTAATGATTTGACTATCCATTAAGAACGCGGCCTACTCTCCTATGACATCCTGATGGACCTAATCTCAAAGAATTCAGAGTCCCATAAAGAAAAATCACTGAAAAATGGTCAAATAATTCTGAGTGGCCGTGATTTGTATCTTTGCTTGAAATGTCAATTTCTAACCCCAACACATTACAATGAAACTTCCATATTGGCTTTATTCTACAACATCATACATAACTGTTACGAATGGCATTTTTAAACTACTGTCACAACTGCTAGAGTGTGCAAATTCTTCAGACCTAAATCATCATTAGCCCATCTTCTCATACACTCAAAGTCTTGATATACTTGCATAAAATAAGTGTATTGATTATTGGATTTATTTAAAAAACTTGTTAGTTTAAAATCCAAGCCTTCATTCCTGGTGAAACGGTCCCTCAGTGAAGTTGTGCACTTCCTTACACCATTACATTTCCACGGAGAGAAAGAAAAGGTCAGAAGGAAGACAATCTGCACTCATGTTAAAATTTATGCAGTGTTCTCTGATAATGTTAGCACACATTAATATGATTTGTTACATCGAACTTTGTGGCAACACAGACTCCTAAAAGCAGTCCATAAATTACAACATCGCCTGGCCCAGACATGTTCTCTGTCCGCCATGTGAACGGCTGGAGATAAACTTGAGTAGGTCCAATCAGCTCAGCAAATAACGTGGCTCCATCTGGTTTTGTGAACACTCTGGTGTTGACATTATTAAGTCAGAAAAACTTCTAGTGTGGTAAAACTATTTTGGACTCTCCTTAGGACATCTGCTCTGCTTCAGCTTTAAAGCAACGCAATAATTTTGTCACAAAGCATTTGTATGTCATCTCAGAGCCCCCAATTTGTGGGAAATATCATTCCACCTTAATGAGCACATGTTAGTGTAGCAGTTTTGTACTCTGAGCCATACGGGAAAACTCGTAATCCTTCTACTGCAGTAGTTTTAATGGGGTGAAAGTCAACAAGAAAAAAATATATGAGGTGTTTTCAAAATCTAAACCACATTTTGTTGTGAAATGATGTACACATTTCTTTATTTTTTCTAAGGAGGACAGGGTCATAGAGCTCATCAGCTTCATTGCTTCTTGAAATACCACAGTGAGTTTTGAGTTGGTTATAATTTATAACTGATCCATGTACTTTAACTAATTTAAAAGTAAGAACTGATTAAGTCCCCTAATTACACAAAAGCTTCAGGGGTTGTTAACCCAGCCGAGGCTCAGACGCCACACGTCCTGGCTAGGGAAAAGGGGCTGGTTTGAGGCGGTAGGGGTCAGAGGGTGCATGTCAACATGGGGGCCTGCTTTCAGCATTTGACTGCTGACCCGTGCATTGTATCACATTGCACTCATTAAAAAGGTCAAGACTTGTAGAACTTAGTGCCTTTTGCTTAACCCGACCCTTGACCCGGTGTGGACACTCGTTTGGTTTTATTCCCCAACAATAGCAAGCTTTCAGAGAAAAGCAACCTGCAGAACATCTGTTTCTGTGCTCAGAAACACCCATAGACCCGCAGTAGAGGAAGGGTTCAACTGTAGATGCTGCTTTAAATGAGATACTTATTTTTTATGTGAAAAGGTGATAAAAAATGACCAGCCAACTTTGCATTTCGGGTAATGATGCACAGAATTTATACACTTCAAAAGTGATCTGTCACAGAATTTTCAATATCTTGTCTTTACACCAAGACTTTTGACCAATTTAAATTCGGCATTGTACCAAAATTAAATTTTGCTCCTTAAAAAGTAAACAAATTTAGTTTCTGATTTATTCTGCAATGTAATTGACGTGTTTTTAAAACAGAAGGGGATTCCTCCACAATCGTTTGGATTATTGACTACCGGAGAAACACATCCGAGTATGTTAGACTGAACGGTTGTGTGTCAGGAAGGTGGTCAGCATCACACCACAGGGGACTGAACTTGCACTGTTTGTCTTCCCTCTGTACACCTCAGACTTCCATTCCAACCCAGAATCCTGTCATCTGCAGAAATACTCTGATGACTCTGCAGTTGTGGGGTGTATCAGTGATGGACAAGCAGAGCACTGGTCAGTCAATTTGTGGCACAGTGTTGCAAACTGTCACCTCATCATGAATGTTACCAAGACAAAGGAGATGAACATGGTTTTCAGGAAGAAAAAAACAGAATGTATTTCTCATCTAGGAGCTGAATGTGGTAAAGGACTGTGGATACCTGGATGTTCACCTAGACAATAGATTAAACTGAAAGTGCAACAATAAAATAACTAAATATTTTGCAGCAAGGTCCTGCACATTTTCTAAACATATGGGGGATAGCTTAACCTCCTTTGCAGTTGTTTGATTGAAGATCAGCATCAGAATCTCAGAGACTAAAGCTTGTTACATGCTTTTCGAGTGAGAACTTTACTCTCATTCTCGAGGTTGAAAGAACAAGAAAGTTTATTAATTCATAGTCTATGAAAAGTTTAATCCAGGATGGGGCGGGATAACTGCGAACAGGGTGTTCATGTTTTTATGTTTTTATGTTTTTATATGTATTGAACAAATGACCTAATGATTTCATACTTAACGAGAACCTTTATCCAAGGCAGGGTGGGGTTTCGAACATGGCAGTCTCTGTTTGTTTATCTGCCACATGTGTTGTATACATTTTCATACTTTCTCACCCACCAGCATCAAAAAGAATGTGAGAGGGAAACAGCCAGATGACTCACTAAAACACAGAAAGAAAAGGCAGAACAGGAAGATTTTAAATCAGCCATATTGGATCACTGCAGGAGGAACAACCATATTATGGATTGGGACAGTGCAATGATTGTCAGATCGGAGGGAAACCTGAAGCCAATCGGAGGGAAAACCAAAATCTAAAGGAGGCAATCTAGATCAGGAAGCGGGCTAGCAGCTCCATAAACTGGGACAAGGGGGCTAACATGCTCTCACACACCTGGGAATCCCTACTCCAGAGACCACCACATGGCGGAGAGTGTGGCCGTCCCAGCCGATCTGACAGAAGTACTTCACACCCCACAAAAAACAGCTGTTAAAACGTCAGCAAAATGTAACCCAAGATTGAAATCAAGTATAAATAGCAATAAATAAGTTGCATAAATAGGTTAAATAAGTTAAAGTGTTTCATTTACCGTTAATTTAATTCATTCAAGTCTTATAAAATATTACTGAAACTACAATTTAATTTGTAGGACTAAAAGTGTCCCTTTAGAGAGACATGTTTTCATGTCTCTTTCAGAGACAAGTTGCAGCACCTGAGTGACGCTGCAGTGTTGCCAAATTAATGAATTTGTCGCTATATTTAGTGAGTTTTCAGACTTTTTTTCACAAAAGCGACTAGCGACAAATCTAGCAACTTTTTCTGGTGTTATTAGAGACTTTTGGAGACTGAAATGAAAGAGCGTATAGTTTACTCTTTTCAATGAGGAATGGGTGCTGCGCAGGCCCGTCCTCCATTAAAAAGCACTCAGAAGCGGCGTGGTCCTTACGCAACAGCAGCAGCAGCAGCAGCAGCTCCCAGCTGCATTCAGAGCAGGAGATTATCGCCTCTGCTCCATGACCAGGCTAAAAATGAAACCCACAAAGCTGCTGCTGGATGATCCTGTGCTGGCTTACCTCAGATAGTAATGTCTATTAATGAAGAGTGTGGAGAAAAAACATTTAAAAAGATAAGTGCTGTGACATGTTGCAGACTCCTAATTAAACAAAACAAAGTACACTTGATTTAACAGAACTAAAAAACAAAATATTGACCAAAAAATTCTTTTTACATTTTATTTTATTATTGTTATTTATTTATTTTGCTGTTCTAAACATTTTTAGGTTGTCTTTTTTGTCAGTTTTTACCTTTCCCATGACATTCCTCACCACGGCAGCATCCATTACAACTCTGTACCAGGCTGATTATGCAAATTAGATGATGACATCATTTATCGACTTCCAGCAACTTGTAGGACAGCCAATAGCTACTTTTCTTACTGAGGGGTTGGCAACAGTAGCTGTGTTTCCAGTGCAGTATTTCGCAAAATCAAAAATTTTGACAAAGTGCAATAGTAATTTGCAGGCATTACCATTAAATGGTGTTTAACACCGTTAGCCGTTTTTCTCATATTATTCTCTCGTCCCGCGAGATTCCACTTTGAGGAGGAAAGAGATTTCTAATTCTTTGTAAAACTCTTGAATTTTGCTGTTGTTTGCTACCAAAGATGGCAGTTATATTTTTCTTTGTTTGTAAAAAGATTTCCGTCTCCTCCCACAGCTACTCATACCGTGCCATTTTTATTTGAAACTAACTGGATATGTGACCCCTTACGTCACGTGTCCAGTTTATTTCAATGTGTAAATGCAAAAAAAAGTGTTTCCTTTACACTTTTTCATATACTTACATCAACACATCTAAACACCCACCTCATGGTAGCGTAAAAACATTTTAGCAATATTTGAAAGGTTTTTCGAAATGTAGGTGTTTCCATTACTGGCTTTTTATTGCGAATTTTAAGTTTTATGCAGTTCTAGGGGTAATGGAAGCGCACCTTGTGTCGCTGCAGAGGCAGAGACTTAGAGAGAAGGCAGGAACGAGTGAGATTAAAAGTGTGTAAAAGAGCTGATTCAAATGCTATGAAACAGTACTTACCTGGTTGAAACAAGACAGGAAACAGATAAAAACTAAGTGACATTAGTTTTGGTGAGTTTCATGTTTGTTTTTTTGTGTTTTTACTATGTCATTCTGTTTAAATGCTAGCGGAGCTGATGCTAATAATGTAGCCGTATGCAAAGAAAATCTCCATCGTAAACTGTTTTCCAGTTAATATTTTCGGTTTATCAATAAGTAACCACTGTTAATGACTGTTAATGCAATGAGTGAATGTATAATGTGTAAATGAGAGATGTGGTCAGTATTTGTGTGGAAGACGGAGCTGTGTGTTCATGGAGGCGGCTCCTTCGCCATCTTAGGTTTACAGACCAGCGCAGCAGTGATGCTACAACCCAAAGGACTATTTGAATAATTAGAAATAATAATTCATTTTGTTTATGACCTGCTGCACAGGTCAGGTTTCCTGGTTTGCTCGACTGGAAGCTCGGTCAGAGCGAGGATTCATCTGTGGCGTGCAGTCGGCACGTCGATATGATTCAAGATGGCAAGCCAGACCCAGATCTAATGACTTTGGTTTCATCTTCTTCATCATTACGCGAGTGAGGCGATCTGCTATGTAAAAGTTGGAGGTGACTAGCCAGAGCAGTAGCAGTGACAGCATTTGATTTAAACTGAACTAGAAAATGAACTTTTTTTCTTTCATTTTTTTCTGTCTTTGAACTAAATCAAACTGAAATTCTTTCCAGAACTGAACCTTGTTTGGACGACACAGTGGGACTTGAGCCTGAACTGATTGGAAGTATTACACTTTCATTGTGTTCTTTATTCATGATTGTTAATATTTTGATCTGAGATTTCTTTCTGAGATTGTCAAAGTGTTTTCCTACCTGTGAGAGAACCAAAGGAAATAGAATTAACTCAGAAATAAAATAGGAGATACAAAATAGGTGCAACCTTTTCACATAAATAACAGTAATTAAAACAAAACAGTCTAATTAAATCTAAAATAAGCCTGATTAAAATTATTTCTAAACTAGGTGGATGGTCTCTGGTCTACTTGCTTTACTTCCAACTCCTTAGCACATTGAACTGGTCCGGTGGCACAGCTATTGCTGTTTGTTGACACCAGTAACATGTCAGTTACTCGTCAGTGGACGTTTCTGAAGCAGGCTGCAGGTGACAACCGAAACATGTCAAGGTGTGTTACAACATACTATTATTTTATCTGAACAGAGGGGAAGAAAAACCTCAGATAATTAAGATAAGAAAGCAAAACAAAAATCTTTGAGCCCTTAATCAGCTGTTCATTAAAACTCAACCTCACATCAGCAGAAATGTGGTGACGACTTACCACTTACACACTTTTCCACATTAACCACACCCACCTCAAACATCCAATCAATCACACAATACTTCTTGCAGCTCCACGAGAAGAATGTTTTGCTTGGCTGATGTGTTGAGAAAAAGCTGCAAGAATTCCCAAACCAGGGCCACAAGAACAAAATTAAGTTATTTTGAGAAAAACAATAAAGTTTTCACTCCTCACAGAGTGTGTAGCAGTCTTCACACCAGGATAGTCTGAGGGCCTCAGTTTGATTGGGTGGGGAATTAGGAAATAAAATTCTCGGCATCGCTGGTGACCCCACCCACCCGTCACACAGCCTCTTCAGTCTGCTGCCTTCAGGGAGGAGACTGCGGAGTCTCAGCGCCAGGACCAGCAGACTGAAGGACAGCTTCTTCCACCAGGCTGTCAGGATGTTGAACTCTCTCCCTGCCCTGCCCACAAAACCTCCAGACTCTGAACTGTTCATGGACACTTAACTCCCAGTATATAAGCTAAACCTGCACAACTGCCATGCCATTTGCACTACAGTATTCATTTTGCACTATCTGGTTTTCTTTACCCAATATGTTGCTGCTACTTGTGCCTTTTTCATTATTTATATTTTCTTGCTTTTATTCCTTTTATATAGCATAATATAGTTTCTTATATATTGTATAGCAAAGCAGAGACATTTTCTTTTACTTAAAAGATGTATGTTAAATGTTTATTGTCTGCACCTTGGGTCTGTGTGAAAAGCAATTTCGATCCTCTGTATGTCTTCTACATACTGCAGAATTGACAAATAAAGTGACTTTGACTTTGACTTTGACATTGTCCCACTCTTTCAACAATAACAGGTAGTATTTCTCAAAACAGGAAGAGATTAAATGAAATGAAAAAACACTTTATTTATCCCAGGGGGGATATTTCAAATATTCCAATCCAGCTCATCGACTGGCCATTACTAAATACGCAAAGCTTTCCCCTTCAGCCGGCTTGTTTACCTCAAGTAAATACTGAAGCAACTTGCAGTCTTGAGGTTTCTGAATTTACCTTGGTGTTTAAACCTAAAACAGTTTTCACAGGAATCTCTTAAGTATGAGCAGCAGAGATGGTCAGAAAGCAACCATGTTGTGCTTCGACACGTCCTATTGTTGGTTCACTGGATGCCCGTTCGCTTTCACACTGTAGGCGAACAGCACCAGGTTTCCCTTGCAAGTGAACCGAGACCCCTGGTGTTCAAGCAGATCAGTGCCCGGCTTCTTTGGTCCGCACCAGGGTGCGAATGAGTGTTCACACTACTCCAAACGAGTTGGACTGTCCATGGAAGCGAACCATTTATTTATCCATTTTCTAAACGAAGCCACAGGCGAGAGGTAGGGTACACCCTGGACAGGCTGCCAGTCCATCGCAGGGCCAGCATAGTGAGACAAATAGAGAGCAATAGAAGTAGGTATAGTCAATGAGAATGGCTCAAACTTTATTCTTTACAGTGACGTTATCCCAATAACAATGTCATTATATGGTTTTGCTGATCTATCCGTATTGAAAATGTATGTTATTCATATTTGTAATAATTTGAACTTAATTAGGTTACATTTACTGTTTTCACTCATATCTGATCAACTGTCCTCCAGTTTTATGTTTGTGCCATTCTGCAACTTTGTCTTTACTGGTTCTAATAATAAAAAATATGTTTCTTTCTGAATTTCTGTGAAAATAAAAAAAACACTAATGATCTATTGGCAGAGGAAAACACCATTAGCACTGCTTTAGGCAGTATAAAACAGCACCGCGTCATTTTCAGGGCCTGAACTGAGTCACACAGAGACAAAAACTAATGCTTTAAGGAAAGCATCCTATGTCAGCTTATAATATTTCTGTCTTGTGTGCCCAAAAGCAGCTGAGAATCAACAAATGTTAAGCATCTGTCTGTGTTTTTATCCATTACTTTCTCTTGTTTAGCATTCAAACACACATCAGGATTTCTGGATCAGTCCTTTTTCCCATTATCTATTATTTTCACTGGTCCAGTTAATGTGATGTGTTTACCAGTGAACGATGACCACCTAAACACACACCTGCTGAGCACTGACATATGAGGTTTTCCCAACTTTATGAGACAATATGGACTTTTCTGTATGCATGATTAAACCGTTGTCTTATTGGGAAACTGGGATTGTGACATGTAAAGCAGCTGAATAATGTAGTTGTGTTAGCAAGAAATGACAACATTACTCAGCCAGATGGCTCAGTAAGGGTTTTTATGTGCATTAACTTAAGAAATGACAATTGTGATTTTGCAGTCAGAGAAAGCTTTAAACTAGTTAGGAGAACAACTAAAGCTCCACCACATTCCTGATATTATCCAGATGTTTCTAGGTGCTAGGCCTAAGTGAAGGCAGACTTCTAGTTTATAAATCTTAAGTTCTGTCAGAAGATTTTACCAGATATTGAGATATATTTGATACAAAATAAAGAGTGCTATGTAAGAAAGAAGTCACATATTGTGCCCCTGAGTCACCCCGAACACATGTTGCTGATAAAATAAACGCTATTTATCTTACTAAGTTAAAATTAAGGGTAGTTCTGTTTTTCTTTTTGTTTTCTTTTTGTTTTTTTTTCTTTCTGAGAGTTGACACACTGAACCTGTGAACCTAAATAAAAAAAAGGTATTTTTTCCCCTTCTCTACAAATACGGTGCTGCAGATTCATGTCTTCACTCAGCAGCAGTACAATGCAGATTATGTGACATGCAGATCCAGTTACACATGCGAGCCACTGTCTGCTCCCCTCGTGACAGGCTCATAACACCTCCGGCTCTGCGAAGTTGGCAGGCCACAACAAGAAGTGATGAGCAAGTCTTACAAAAAGTGCTGACATGCTTACTTCTCTCTGCCTTTTTTTCAATCAAGACAAAAACAGCTTTCTTTTTCTACTACTACTTTTTTGTGTATTTCCAAAAACCACTTTGTTTCTATGGGTTTCAAATTTCTTTCAGGGAGGATTTTATTCGTCACTTTCTCTGCAGCAAACGTGTAAAAATAAAAAAAGTGTCTCCATTAGATTTATGTCTTATTTTATATGAAACCACCAACAAGAAGAAATCATATTTGTTCATCATTACATTGTGCAATCATTTGAAATTTACGTTCATTCATTTGCATGTTTTGCAAAAATAAAATATCCATATAACGTCATGATCTTTGTGGATTTTTTTTTTCTTTTTTTTATGGTCCTGTGTTCATCGTCTTGTCTCGTTCACTGTTTTATATTTTTCCCCTTGGGTATCATGTTTTGTTTTCTGCTTCCTGTTCACCTGGTTTTATTAGCAAATTCATATCAGCTGTTCCTGGTTAGTCCCTCAGTGTATTTATACACTTTGGTTTTCAGTTTCCCTGGTCAGATCCTTGTGGTTTTTTTCCTGTCGTGTGGTTCCTGTAATTCTGGACTTTTGGATTAAATCACTTGTTTCTGCATTCTGTCTGCCCCCTGCCTCAACATTTTGGTCCTCACCTCTGCCACACCCTGACAGAAGGATCTGACCACCATGGACCCAGTGGACCTGGTTAGTTATGAGGATGCGTTTATGGAGATACACCTTGCCACCAAGGCTTATTACAACAGCATGGCTGGACCATACAGTATCCAAAACTGGTCCAGATAGCATTAGCAAAGGGGGCTGTAGGCTTGGTAACTGCCAAACCCTGGTACTTTGACCTTCCAGGTGCACCTGACGTGCTTGCTGACTCCAGAGAGGACTTGCATGCTCTCCTTGGGGTCAGTCAAATCATCCAGCCCTAGGTTCAGCTGTGTCCCAGGTGTCTGCCTTATACCATGGTCTATGTCTCCAGTGTCACTGCCAGATCCACGATCCATGTCTTCAAAGTCAACCAGATCCACAATCTATGTCTCCAGTGTTGCTGCTAGCTCCACGGCCCACGTCTCCTGTGTCCTGTCCAGCTCTTCAGCGTCCCATGCCAGCGCCCTTGTCCACGCCCCCTCCTGAGGCTCCTGTCTTTGAGGTGTTTTCCGGGTTGGGTCCTTCCTCCTTTGCCTCTGGTTGCTGTTTCCGAGGGGGTCACAAACACACACACACACACACACACACACACACACACACGCACACACACATATATATTAGTGCTGGGCACGTTAACACAACGTTTAATTAACGCCATAAATTTTTTTAATCACGCGTTAATTTTTTTTTTGCCGGCTAGCTTTGACAACAGAAACATGGCGTCCATGTCTCCTTTCCCTGCTGCAGCGGTGTGTCTGATGTAGTCAGGAGAGAGCGGGTTTATAAAAATTAAGAGACGTTTTCTGTCTGGAACTTAAGAAAGAATAAAAAAGAACCAACGTTTCTCTTTGCTAAAATACATGCAGATGGACAGAACATTGTGATTTTTGGATGGGAAACTTTTTATTTATTATTATTTTTTTAATAAATGCGGTTTTAATTTATGCAAGACAGCAAAGGTAACACATGCTTTCTGACTTTTACAAACGTGCAGCATAAATCGGGCCTTCTTTTGCCTCTGGTTCGGTGAATCTTGGTCATATTGTGAACATTTCTCTCTCCTCACCATCTAGAAGCTGTGAGATTCTAATCCTGTTTTCTGTCTGTTCACCTGATGCTGATATTCATCACATATTGTTCCTTCTGTGTTTAGAAGGAAGCAGCTTACAGCTTTAAATTCATCCTGCTGACTTTTTACCTTTTAGTTAGTAAATCCTGAACATTTCATCCTTCTTTGTCATAAATATTTGATTTTATAAATATATATGAAGAAACATTTTAACTGTTGCTGTTAAAAGAGAAAACTGCTGCTAAACCTGTTTGTGTTTAGTGCAGCCTTTCCAATCCAAAGAGCCATTTTTCCCTCAGCCAGCTAAATAAAACTCCTTTAGAGACGCAAATGTTACGAGACTTTTCAAAAAGGAAACTTAATATATATTTTTAATGAAGAGCCACTAGAGGATGTTTGTTATTTTTGAAGAACCACATTTTTATTTCCATTTTTAAGGTTTTAAAATAAAGAAAAACATAAAACCTTTATAAAAAAGAGGATAAACAGACTTTCTTCTAAGGGAGACACTTGCAGCTCCGGAGTCGTAAGTTGGAGACCCTTGATGTAGTGTTTGTAAACCAAAACTTACTGCATTTTCTTTCGCAGCATGTCATGTGATTAATCGCGATTAAAACTTTTAACCATTGCCCAGCACTAATATATCCATCTATATTAGATAGATAGATAGATAGATAGATAGATAGATAGATAGATAGATAGATAGATAGATAGATAGATAGATAGATAAAAGTACATCAAAGATGATGAAAAACCATGGACCCAGGTTTCCCTTGCCCATGCAGACATGGGTCACCAGGGCCCCTCTCTGGAGCCAGGCCTGGAGGTGTGGCATTGAGGTGGCCGGGCTTTTGCCCATAGGGCCCAGTCAGGCTCAGCTCGAAAGGGTGACATGGGTCCCCCCTCCCGTGGGCTCACCACCTGCAGGAGGGTCCATAGGGGTCGGGTGCAGTGTGAGCTGGTGGGGTGGGGACCGTGGCAGTCTGATCCTTGGCTGCAGAAAGTAGCTCTAGGGACGTGGAATGTCACCTCTCTGGTGAGGAAGGAGTAGTAGTGTACAACATCCATCAGCAGCTGCCCAAGCCTTTTCCCTCATAACTGCTAGATGAAGTGAACGCGACCTTGAACAACTGCACACATGGACAAACTGAGCACGGCCTACAATATGTCTGTCTGTGTATTTGTGGTGTTTTCCGTTTGTTGGAATGTGAGCCAGCATGATGCAATACAAGTATTGCATGCTTTCTACAAATAAGCATATTCCCTTGTCTTTATTTTGGAGTCTGTATAGTAAGTTGTTCCATGTGTTGGGAGATTCAAACAGTATGTCATCAAATGAAATGATGCACAGGTACTCTGATGTAATGACATGTGCATGCTAATCTGATTAGCTGCAGTGAAAGCAACAAGATGGGAGATGGATTGTGATGACGTGCTAATGATACTTGCAGAGATTGCCTCATGCAATATCTGATTGCTTTCTTTTCTGGCTGAGTTCAGGTTTTGATAAACAATAATTACAAAATGTGTATGAAGGGAGGGGTGTGCAGTTTGTCTTTTCTTTTTCTTTTTTTTCTCTGTGACAATAACTAAAACCCTCATGGTTTTCTGGGTATACTCCACATTCTTACTGGATCGCTTTTGGATGATGTTATGTACGCATTAAGTTTTACAAGGCAGATCTAAGATTTAATTTGTAAACAAAAATGTATAAGCATGCCTCTTCTGAGCATGTATGCTGCTTTCTAACAATGTGTTGCTTTATTCCCACACCTGGGAATTGAGCAATAAAACTGACAAACACTTCACACTAAGCAGATCCAGTGCGGCATCTGGAGATTTAAGACCTTTCAAAAAACCTGACCAGAAGTTGATTAAAGAGCAGAGTATGTTATGCATTTATTTAACTGTTAACATATTTTCTCAATTTTGTTAAAATCCTTCAGTTATTTCTGTCCATATGATTGGAGTCCCAGATCAGTGTGTACATAGTGTATGACCTGAAATATCCTCATCTCTTTGTGATGCAAAGTGAAATATTTTACATGGGTAACATGTAAATATGTTAATTTTCACTTACTCCAGACTGATTAATAAGCACAGCCCAGAGATTTCTGACAGATTTATGGCCTCAAAGTTAGATGTGCTAACTCTAATGTTAGATATTTCACTGTGGCTGAAAACTGCCTCCTCTCACTTTAACCTATGGAAGCTGAAACACAGAGAGATTACCGACTGTAATCAATTTTCGGAGTCTTCAGCAACACCCTTTGGCAGCTCATCAAGCAATGTGACTTGGCAAAGTTTCAACATTGTGTAAGTGTTCTGAGCTGAACATAATAATTCACATTTTCTTTAGCATTTTCTGTAATGTTCTTGGAAACCAAAGAAAGTTACTCAACTTCAGCAGAACAACTTAACAGCTGGAGGGTTCAAACCTGTTTCAAACCTGGTCTGGGCCTTTCTGTGTGGAGTTTAGATGTTCTATATCTGGATGTGTGGGTAGTCTGCAGGTACTCCAGCATCCTCCCGCAGTCCAAAACCAATCATGTTAGTTTAAATGATGATTTTAAACTGACAGTATGAGTGAGTGTGCAAGGACAGGTCGAGACAGTTAGGGTGTGGATATGGTTTAAACTGTAATCTCGTTGTCTTTAACAATCATGTTGCATTTCCACAGCCAACCTTAACCTTACCTGTGAGGAGGAGCATCCGATAGCGACTGATGCCTCAGCTGCGTAATAGCATGGCACCCTCTTTAAAGTATAACTAAATTATGAAAAAAGGAGAATGATGACCATCCATCAGTTTGTGTTCTTTCTTCTTGGTGGTGCTTCGTAACGCAGATTTAAACAGAGATTTAATCAATAAAAATAAAAGATGTTGCTCTAAACAAGGAGCCATTCCTTTTCCCACCTTGATCCACACCGATGGTGGAAAGGGGGCTTTTGTCTTTGTTGGTTCTGAAATGAATGGGTGAACCGGCCAGGATGTACCCAGCCTATTGGCAGATAGCAACTGGGATAGGCTCCAACAATCCCCACAACCCTGATTTGGACCTAACATACGCAGCATGCATGTTACTTGTTACACTGAACTGACCATCACTTTTGCACACTGATGACAAACATATTGCTGTTTTGTCACTGTGTTGCAAATCAAGGCAAAAAATTGCCTTTAAGGTCAGATTTCAATGTTCAGCTATATACTTCATTTCTCTGCTTTTATCCCCCACCAAATCTTAATTCTACATTAAACCTGTATGCAAATCTTCCCAAAACCTAACCCAGAAGTTTCTATGCCTAAACCTTACCAGAAACTCTGACATGAACATCTAACCAAGTAGCTGACATGCTTAAACACATAAGCAAACAGCAACAGAAACAAAACCATGATCCTAAGGTACCACCAAGAACAACTACAGTGTAAGTCTCAAGTTTGGAGTGTCAAAGGAATGTACCCTCTTCTTTAATAACATGATACTCACTACTAGCATCTATGCTGTTTTAGCAATTGTTAAATGTTGTCACAGAACTTCCCTGTTGCTGAAAATGAAGGAGTACGATCAAAACGTCAGTTTTCAGCTGCTGAATTCTCCAAATACTAAGAAAAAGACTTCAGAAGCTTCCTGAAAGATCTCCTTTAGCATAGGACCATCCTTTATGAAAGGAAAAAAATATTCTGTCTTACAGTTTCTTGCGACCACAACTTTCAAAGCAATGCACGATTCTCCTTATACAGTTCGTGATCCTTGAGCATAAAAAGGAGAGGTGAGCAGTGGCAGCCTGTGAAAACAAAACATTACATTTTTTCGTTTTTATTTATTTATTTTTTTAACAAACCTTAAGAATAAAGTTGTATTTTAAATTTTTACATACTAATAATAAATAATCTCTGTTAACATTGTGATAAGATCACAGTGGATAAAGTATTTATAGTACTTATAGGTCAGATTCTGTTTGCAGGCTGTTGTCTTTTCATAGGTCTGTCTGATTTCCTCTTGCCACCTTTCTCTGTCTTCCAATGAAATCACAGAAAAGAGCTTAGGTTACGATGATAGAAGGTACATGTTGGATTATTTAGCTGCACCCTAGGACTCCAACTCCAAAGTTGCAGCTGACACCCTTGTTTACCCAATTTAACGACAATGTGAGGTCAGAAAGCTAAACTGTCTCTCCCACTTCTTCTGATCACACATTCAATTAGCAATGCATAACAGGGTTATTTAAGAGTTTTGAACCTGAAAAAAATTATTTTGTGATCCTCTCCTGTATTTGATACTGCAGAACTTTTTCATGACAGGATAGGCAGACAATGAGGAAACTCTAGTAAAATGTATAAAACAGGCTCAAACATGCTGTGGATACGATCTTTTTCCAATGTTGTGAGGATAGAGTGATTGAGCCATGATAGTAAGCCAACATATTGCAGAAAACACTGGCCCTTTCAGCTTCTCTGCTTTCCTATCAAGGGAATGAACAGAAAGGAAAGGGACGGCTGAAGGCAGTAAAGTTGATGGTAGGGGGATACGGGAGCCAGTGTGAAAGAAAACAGCAGGGCCTGGATGGTAATCTTAATCTGATAATGTTCATGTACCGTGCAACTGAGCATGAAAGGTTAAAACCTGCTGCCTCAGACTTCACTTCTTTCTTCCATATCTCGGTTTCATTCTCTTTCCTTACACTGTCTGCTTGTCTGAATGTAACAGTATATGAATTCTTCTAGAGCAGGAAATTAAGTTTATTAAGACACATAAACCTGTGAGCCTCCTATTTGTCAGGATTTGAGGTTAAAAATCTGTTATCACAGCAGTTATTCACTGTTTTCTCTAGCTCTTGTTCTTTTTTTACTTGTTTATGTCAGACATTCGTGGTTGGGTTTCTGCTTTAGAGAGCAGCTGTCTGTGAAAGCCTATCTGTCATTGTGCAGAGTTTAATGTCAAGGCTCTTTTTTACAGACTGAAGGAAGATAAACTTATAAAAATATTAAATTTTCTGTTTTCTCTTGAATCCTTTTGCAGTCATGCTTCAGGGGTCTTAGCATCACAATGTCCAATCTCAACTTTTCTAAGCAACTGATTAAGCTAAGAAGACTCAGTCTCAGCAGTATGTATTGTCACTTACATAATTATTTTTGGTTCTGATAAGCAGCATTCTACTTTCATTTTATCTATGCAGATCCTAAATTTATAGATCACTGATATAACACATATCTTTCCTAACTGTCAACCCAACATCTTGCTACAGTGCAATACTGTGTGTGTATATTTTAATGCTGGATAATGTCAGTTCATTCACTGTCAACTTATTGGGATAACATAGGACTCTCCATTATCACATGCAACATTTGAGCAAACACTGATGTTAATATATGGCTGGAACCCAGTACACTGTAACATCTTGACACAAATAAATAAAAAAAAAAAAGCAGTTTCTCAGTCTGTGAATCTGCCACCCTGCCAATCATTTTTGCAATATCAACTACCTTATTAGGTCAACCTTGCTACTTTTTCCCCTTCCCTCTTTTTCCTTCATATTTGTCTTAATTCTCAGTGGCATAGATTGAACAAGGTGTCGGAAACATTCCACAGAGGTTTTGCTCCATATTGACATGACAGCATCACACAGTTGCTGCAGGTTTGTCGGCTGCATCCATGATGAGAAACTCCCGTTCCACCACATCCCAAAGCTGCTCTACTGGACTGAGATCTGGTGGCTGTGGAGGCCGTTGGAGTCCAGTGAACTCATCGTCATGTTCTAGAAAGCAGGTGGAGATGATCTGAGCTTTGTGACATGGTGCATTATCCTGCTGGAAGTAGCATCAGAAGATGCTACACTGTGGTCATAAAGGGATGGACATGGTCAGCAACAATACTCAGGTAGGCTGTGGTGGTTAAACCAGGACACGTTGGTACTAATGGACCCAAAGTCGGCCAAGAAAATATCCCCCACACCATTACACCATCAGCAGCCTGAAGTGTTCGTACCAACTAGGTCCATGTTTTTATGATGTTTCTACCAAATTTCTGAGCCTAGCATCTGAATGTGGAGCTGAAATGGAGACTCATCAGACCAGCGATGTTTCTCCATCTTCTATTGTCCAGTGTTGGTGAGTGTGTGTGAATTGTAGCCTCAGTTTCCTGTTCTTAGCTGACAGGAGGCACCCGGTGTGGTCTTCTGCTGCTGTAGCCCATCTGCTTCAAGGCTGGACTTGTTGTATGTTCAGAGATGATGTTTTGCAGACCTTGGTTGGAACCAGTGCTTATTTGACTTCTTTTTTACTGCCTTTCATCGTGTCCAACCAGCCTACCCATTCACATCTGACTGCTGACATCAACAAGACATTCTGGTCCAGACAACTGCTGCTCACTGGATATTTTCTCTTCTTCAGACCATTCTCTGTAAACCCTAGAGATGGTTAAATCTTGTTTCCTAATGCTCACTTTTAATTTAATCAATTCATCTTGACCATACCTACATGACTAAATACATTGTGTTGCATCAGATACTCAGTTTAATATAACCAGTAATATTCCACTTTGCAATGTGTAACTACAGAAGAAAGAGCCAAATTTTCTTTGCTTCAAACTGATTAATGGAAATTTTTTGTTTTGTCTTGGTGACATTGCACAGCTTAAAAAAAAATCTAAATCTAATTTTCTAGTTTTTTCTCGACTTGAAAGTTATCTCAACAAGTAAAACCATTTTAATTTTATATTGATTTCACTGCAATGTGGAACAGGTTGTTCATTCCAGATGGTAGGCTAACACATAAAGTAATATTATAATGAAACAACAATGTCCCACATAATTATTTACTGTAAACTGATAACAGTGTGTCAGGTAGCATTGCTGGAGACGTAGGTAACGGGTTAACCCTGGTGGGTAAAGTGAGGTTTGTTGTGGGGATGGAGGGACCTCTGTGGTTTAGTGTTATAATGGATGTGTCACAGATCATTTAAATAAAACAAGTTTTTCTCTGGTCTTTACATCAGTCAGTTGAAACACCAGAGTCAGTATGCTATCAGTATGTGAAGCTGACGGTAAATTTAAGTTAATACTCTTTCTTATCTGTATCCACAATAATAACGATACTGCTGCCACTAAAGGAGATAGTAATTATCTAAAGAAATATGAATAGATTTTATTCACACTTATGTTTTACCAATTTTAATAAACTGGAAGTGATTTATTGGTTACAACATCACAAATGACACAGGATGTGACGGACTAAACTGATCGAAGGGAAGTTTGAAATCCATTTTGTTACAGTTTTATTCAAACTCACATAACTTACTTTACATTATTAAACATTAAACCAGCATCAGACTGTCATCAGTCAGCCTACAGCATTTAAATGCCAACACGCACCTCACCGACACCACTGAAACACTCTGCTAGCAGACGTTGATGGTATGTTCACATTCAGCTGAGAGTGCAGCATATCCACCCATCTCGATCATACAGCTGATACAAACACATCACTGGTTCTGCTGAGTGTTTCATTCCAGGCTTTGCACTAACCGGCATGTGATTGCTGGTAATTTTTTCCTTCTTTTTCTCTTTGGCACATTTTTTCTTGACAATCATTTATGACACAATAAACCCGAGATTGCTCAGACGGATTGTAGCTTTATTTTTAAGGTGATGTCTCCTCCAGTCTGCAAACTTTACCTCCATTTTAGAGAAATAGTGCTCTTTCAAAGTTCACAGTCACTTTTTTAGCAGGCCTACAGTTTGTGCCAGAGATAGGAAAAAGATGAAACCCAGACAGATTTTTATTGGCAAAGGTGAAAAAGAAAACTACTCCTATTATCTAACATTTCTTTAAAACATTATTAGACGAGCCATCAACCCTATAGATCTAATAATCCATCAAACCTGGGACCCTATCCCAGCTGTCAGTGGGTGAGAATCAGCATTTGACACATCTGCAGTCCATGACTAAAATGTCACAGAGACAAATCAGACTAACAACCTCTTCCTCATGAGACAGGAGCAGTTTGTTCAACATTTTTTCTCTTTAGTAGAAAAATCACTTCAGCACTGCATCAGTTTTTGTATTAGTTTTCTTAATAAGAAATATATTACAACTCTAATTCTAAAAAAGTTGGGATGTCTTATCAACTCATATTTTATTCCCACTAGAACATAAACAACATATCAGATGTTAAAATTGAGACAATTTATCATTTCATGGAAAATATGAGCTGATAGTGACTCTGAAGGCAGCTACACGTCTAAAAAGGTAGTTCCAGGGTGACGTTCAACATCATGTAGCATCCCCTCTTCCTCTAACAACTGCCTGGGAAGTGCATCTGGGAAGTGAGGAGACCAGTTGCTGGAGTTTCAGGAGAGGAATGTTGTCACATTCTGGTCTGATGCAGGATTCTAGTTGCTCTACAGTCCTGGACCTTGGTTGCTGGATTTCTGCTTCCATGATGCTCCAGATGTTGTGTATTGGTGAAAGGTCTGGACTGCAGGCAGACCAGTTCAGCAGCCGGACTCTTCTCCTGTGAAGCCATGCTGCTGTGATGGATGCAGGATGTGTTTTAGCAGGTCTTGCATTGTCCTGAAAGAGACGTCTGGATGGGAGCAGATGTTGCTCTAAAACCTCCATGTACTTTTCAGCATTGATGGAGCTTCACAGATGTGGAAGCTGCCCACGCCATAGGCACCAATGCAGCCCCATCCCATCAGAGATACAGCTTTTCACCTGTCCACTGATAACAAGCTGGATGCTCCCTCTCCTCTGTAGTCTGCAGGACACGCCGCCCATGCTTTCCAGAAAGAATTTCACATTTTTATCCATCTGACTTAGACCATTTAGATGGGCTTTGGTCCAGAGAAGACGGCGCTGTTTCTGGATCCTGTTCTCATACTTCTTCTTTGCATGATGGAGCTTTAACCTGCATTTGTGGATTTCAGGGTGAACTGTGTTCACAGACAGTGGTTTCTGGACGTCTTTTAAGTCCATGCAGTGGTTTCCAGTAGAGAATCATGTCTGGTTTTAATGCCCTGATGCCCGAGAGCTCTAAGATCACCAGCATCCAGTTTAAACATTCAGCCATGTCCCATTTGTGCAGAGATTCCTTCTGAGTCTCTAAATCTGACTGATGATATTATACAGTGTAGATGGTGGGATCTTCACCAATGTGTTGCTGCCATCAAATTCAAAATAAGCAAATATTTTCTATCAAATGATAAAATATCTAAAATGTTGTTTATGTTTTGTGGGAATAAAACGTTTACATTTCAAACATGGTGACAACTTTTTTTTGGAATTATGGTTGTAGTTATGGAGTTATACCAAAGAAAAGAGCTGGAAAAAAGCATTTTGAATACCTTACAAGCCTCTTGTGGACTCCAGTGGTACAGAAAGTTTGTAGCTTAGTTCAAGTAATTACTGTCTGTAGCTCTGCTAACAAATCCCATGGGCAGAGTTTACTTATCATAATGCTGACGGTATCTTTTTCCAGAATGATATTAAAGATTCCCTTAAAGCAGAATGATGAAACTGTGACAAGTGACAGATAAGTAGCTTCTAAAACAAATAAAGTGAATTCAAATCCATGAGGATGACAGCAGTTTCTGGGCTCTGGGTTTTAACCACGCAGATTCATTTACCATTTACGTAATTCTTCCATTATGTAAAAGAATACACAATTCAAAACAAGAATTCTCCTAATGGTTCATTTGTTTATAACTCTGACACTTTCTCTCCAACAGCAGCAGGATTCTCTTGGCTCAAAGGAAAGTTATAACTCAATGAGGCTAGAAGCCTGATACTCTCTGTGGGTACAAGGATGAGCTCTGGACACTGTATACTGTAGATGGAGAAGGGCGGCTACCAAGAAAACACCATGATATAGAGAAAAACAAAGAAAGATGGAGGCAGGCTGTAATGGATATTTGGACAAAGTAGTTATGAAGTTTGGAGCGATAAGGGCCAGTCTCGCTGTCAAGTGCCAAGCAGATGACAGCACTGACACCCCTGAACCAAGGAGCTAGTAATGGAAACACAGAATGGAAATATCTACTCCAACATTCTGTAAAGAGCACTCACCCACCGAGCTGTGTTTTTCTTTATCACGGTAAATGAATGTGACTGCTCCATGGTATTGTTTTAGGAGAGCATGTGTCTGCATCCCGCCGAAGTGGGCCGAGAAACCGTGTTGTCTTTACTTGAAGTCAAGTTGGGTGTTCTCACATCTTCTCCCTGGGGGACACTTACTCACAGAAATATGGCCAGGCCCTGTTATTTTCCCCTTTTGGAATAAATCAGATATGTTTTAGTTTGCTTTGCAGCAATCAAATATAATGAAAGAAGCAGGAGTATATTACTGTAACATGAATAAAATCTGGCATTGAAAATGAAGACCTGTTATACAATGTCATTCTAGACATTCTGGCAAGCATATGACTGTTTTACTGCCTGTGTTTAAACTTATGTAAAACAGTAATATCAACTCTTGTCAGTGGATTTTATGAGGATCACAGCATCCTTATATTTGGTTCTTGGAGGGATCCAGGGTGGGCCAGTACCATCTAACAGCAGGCTTGGACCCCCTGTAAAAAATCAGGGCTGTCAAAATTAACACGCTCATTTTGTTTGATGCTTTAATGCATAAATAACTAATTAAAATCCAAAAGTGTCTTTATCTCAGTGAGAGAACCTGATTTTGGGCATGTCAGTGCTGTGTTACTGCGGTAGACCGAATCCACTAAAAGACTACTGTAGCCGTTGTTTTTTCTTGTTTGTTTTTGTTTTTGTTTTTTTTTTATTTGTCCCCTATTGTTCTCTGATAAAGTTTTCCTTTAGAAATCAGCAAAACCAGAGATGATCTGGTAGCGCAGCCAAATTTGAAAATCTTTCTGGGTCTAAAGCATAAGTTTTAAGTCAGTGTGGTTTGAAGTTCACTCCTAGTCTCACAACTAAAGAAAACCTGGACTGCATGACATTGGTCTTGAAAACGTGTTTGTCCTCCAAAAGAGGGCAAGAACTGAAAGAAGCTACTTAATGTTTTTTTTGTCCATGTGAAGTCTAAGAAGCACAAACATGCAATGATAGCATGGAGAGATGCACCACAGAGCTGTAGCTGGTGATGCAACACTGGCTGTATTTGTGTGCTTGTTAAAGAAAAAATGTTTAGTTGTGTTATGGATTCTGTATCCACATCTTATAGATGTGGACCCTGTGGCATATCTGTCTGGCATACCAGCCAAACTGGACAGTAAGTTTTAATTTATATCTGCCAAAATGAATTGAAACCTGCCTTTGGTTGATCATTTGCAGGCCTGTATGTGGCTTATAATGAGACTAAAGGTGCGACTTCAGGAAATATATAAATACAAAACACATAAAACAACACACCAGTTAATAAACAGCACAGCTTAATTCAGAAGATATGTCTGTTGGAGAACATCAGATAAATAATTAATGCAGGCAGTTGGAGACATGGGTAATGGATAATGGTTGTCTGTCATTAGAATGAGAACAAAAGTCAAACAGGATTAGAAGCTGACTTCTTTAAATGTGAATACAACTTGGCGTCCTCTGGGTAGACACAGCGTCCTGATTTCCCAGTCTGCTGTGTGACGCATTGTGCATACCAGACTGAGAGGAAATCAAGTGATGGAGCAAAGATAAGCAGGTGGAGACAGGATTGCTATTATCTGGTAATGATGACAGTTTGGGTGTGCATTAGGAGACGAGCATTGTGATGGGCATGGTTGGAAATGCAGGCCCGATCTCTGAAGCTTCAGCTTTTGTTCAGAAATGAGCTGAATTCCTTGTACCCAAACAACGCCTCAAAGGGCAAGAAAAAACCCCACTGTGATTTTCAGCTCTACAGTTCTGGAGATGTGACTCAAAAAGGGCTATTGTTTGACATCAATGCTCACCACAATGTGGCAATGGAGCCTGACCAAGCTGATGGCAAATGCCATGGCTACGGTTTCGTCACTGAGGCAGTGTCATAGCATTTATTTCCTCTAGAACTACAAAAGACTTATGAGCACAATGAGTCCTGCTCACACAGAGTTGCTGATAATTTGTTAATGTTCTTAAAGACAGAGCATCGCACCGAGCTAACCAACCAGCCCACACACAGACTCCCAAAACGTTCCTCCCATTGAACAATGCCTTGTGTTGGGCTGATGGTGTGGCAATGTGGAACCAGCCTGCAAGAATTAACAAGCTTCCAGTGAGGGGAGGGATGGTAAGAGACAAAGCTCGGAGACAGGGAGAAACAAAGATTTATTTTCTTCAAGTAACCCTCTGCTGTTAACTGGAGACCATATTCAGACTCACTGGACTCACTCTTCCCATCAGACTTTGTGTTGTAACACTTAGAGTTTGAATTGCTGTGTGGTGAGAGCATGGCTGTGAAGGCCTTCTGATCCACCCTTCTGTGTTAATGTAGAGCTTCCCACTCATTTGGAATAAGACTTACACAGACATGGGAAGCTTGTTAATATTGCCAACTCAAGAAAAAGTAGAAGAGGTCTCCAGCATTCCTCCAGTAAAGCCTTCCTGTCTGGCAAACCACAAATCAGTTATTCACACAATAGTTTCCAAGACATACAAACAATATATAAATATGCTTCACCAAACAACGTGCCTGTAACTGAGCCACATACTTGTTTTTTTTTTCCTCAGATTTTTTTTTATACTAAGAAATATTAAAGATGATCGCCCTTAGTATTTATTTATTTATTCATTTCATGGACCAGAATGTCTTGTTGCTGTCAGAGGTCAGAGGAGATTGGGCAGACTGGTTGGAGATGATACATAGAAAGGCAACAGGAAGTCAAATAAGCACTGGTTCCAACCAAGGTCTGCAGAATAGCATCTCTGAACACACAGCCTTAAAGCAGATGGGCTACAGCAGCAGAAGACCACACTTGGTGCCTCCTGTCAGCTAAGAACAGGAAACTGAAGCTACAATTCACACACACTCACCAACACTGGACAATAGAAGATGGAGAAATGTTGCTGGTCTGATGAGTCTCCATTTCAGCTCCACATTCAGATGCTAGGCACAGAAATTTGTTGGAAACATCATGAAAACGTGGATCCATCCTGCCTTGTATTAACAACTCAGGCTTCTTTTGGTGGTGTAATGGTGTGGGAGATATTTTCTTGCACACTTTGGTCCCTTAGTACCAACATGGCCTGGTTTAACCACCACAGCCTACCTGAGTATTGTTGTTGGCCAAGTCCATCCCTTTATGACCACAGTGTAGCATCTTCTGATGCTACTTCCAGCAGGATAATGCACCATGTCACAAAGCTCTTTTCATGTTTTCTAAAAACATGACAATGAGTGCCCAGTCCAGATCTAAATCCAATAGAGCAGGGCTACTCAATTTGGTCCTATCAGGGCCGCAATCCAGCAGGTTTTCCATCTATTCCTGCTTCAACACATCTGAATCAAATTAAATGGACCTAACAGCCTATGAAGTTCTGCACAATGACTGATTAATTTTAGTCAGAGGTGTTAGAGCACAGATACATGGAAAACCTGCAGGATTGCTGCCCTCATAGGATTGAATTGAGTAGCCCTGCAACATACAGCGTTGGGATGTGGTGGAACGGGAGAGTCTCATCATGGATGCAGCCGACAAACCTGCAGTAACTATGTGATGCTGTCATGTCAATATGGAGCAAAACCAAATGTTTCTAACAGCTTGTTGAATCAATCACATTAAGAATTAAAGCAGTCATGAAGGTGTTTCTAATAAAGTGGCCAGTGATTGTAAAATTAATGAGGGAAGAGGTAATGCTTGTACAATTTTAACTCATTGCCTCCTATCCATCACTGGATAAGAGCCGCTGAATGCAATGAAACATGAAGACGACCACTAAAGCTTTTTTTGAAACAATAGGAAGTCTTTTTTTTTTTATAAACCCTATAACTAAATAGACAAAAAATAAAACAAACTCCAGCAAACCAGAACAAATGAGGGAGTAAACCTCTGCAGAACAAAAGATTTCTTGTTATAGAAAAGAATAGCAATAAACAAGTAAAATGTGTTACCCCATTAAACATGTTATGTCTGTAGAGGTGCCAAAACTTATATCCTAACAAACACTAAAGGCATTTAATGTCAAGACTGGACAGCCTTCTCCTTTTTGCCAGTCTTTCCTACTTGTAAGCCGCTGATGTACATATTTAAATTACATGCCTCAACATTAAAGTGAGTGAACAGGCATAGCCTGTCAGGATACAGAATACTTCTCACTCACACAAGTTGAGGTAATAACATATTTCACTCTTTGCATGTTATTTTAAAGCCAATGATACACAAGTAAGAAATATTTTAGTTTGACTTAGTTGGACTTTTTATGAAGAAAACATGTAATAAATGTACTTATTTGTGTTGTAAAAACGATGATTTAACCATGACAATAACATGAAAAGTCCTCCAGTTAAAACAGCCATAGGGTTAGTTTGTTCTTATTATTCTTAAAAATGACTCATACGAGTCCAGCTCTCTGCTCTTGTTGTTGTTAATGAAACAATTTCAATTTACCCAAACCAAGAATGAAGGGAAAACTAAATGTAGCCAACCCGTTACCTTTGGTTCAGGATGAAGGCCACAACTCCTCCACACCTCGAATCACCTGCTTCACCCACTCTTCAAAAGTCTTCTCATTCTCTACTCCACCTGTCCTCACTCATTCTCCCCTATCCATCTTTCTTTCCTTTATTAATTTATCCCTACAACCTTCCCTCACTCATCCTTTCATCATTTTATGTTTCCCTCTGTCATCCCCTCAACCATCCATCTTTCCATCCCTCATTCATTCATCTTTCCCTTCCTCATTCGTTCATAAATCCATCCATATTTCCCTCAATATACAAATTTATCCATCCTTCCTTCCCTCACTCATCCTTTCATCATCTACTTTTCCCTCCCTCATTCTTTCGCCCATCCTTCTAGCATTTGGAAATAATCATTTCCATTTGTAAACATGTCTCTGCTTTCAGGTCTCCTCTCTTCCCTCAGACTATAAAACCTGCCATCATGAAATAGAAAAACTTTGTCTCGTCACTCATGAGTAGCTAGCTACAGACCGATATCAAACCTCCCCTTCCTTAGTAAGATTATAGAGAATGCTGTCTTTCGACAGCTACACAACTTCCTGGCACCAAAAAACTGTTTTGATGTCTACCAGTCAGGTTTTTGGCCACACCACAGCTCTGAGACTGTTCTAGTTAAGATCTTTAATAGCATCCATCTAAGCACAGATAGTGGAAACTTTTCAGTCCTGGTACTGCTAGATCTCAGTGCTGCATTTGACACAGTCAACCATAACATCTTATTAGACCGGCTAAAAAAATAAACTGAGTAGGCACTGCAATAAATGGTTTGAGTCCTATTTAAAAGACAGGGACTACTTTGTGTCTATAGGTAACTATAAATCTGAGCGAACCAAAATAACCTGTGGAGTTCCCCAAGGCTCCATCCTGGGGTCACTGTTGTTCAACATCTACAGGCTGCCACTTGCTCAAATTAAAAAACAACAGCAAAATATGTTACCATAACTATGTAGATGACACACAAATCTACATAACCATCTCACCAGGAGACTGTAGTCCAATTTAAAACACTGATCCACTGCATTGATTAAATTAAAGACTGGATGTGCCAGAACTTCCTTCAGTTAAATGAAGACTAAACTGAAATAGTTTTTCCAAAGAAGAAAGATTAAAAGTCAGTACTCAGCTTCAAACATCTAAGTTCAACACTAACAACCAAGCCAGGAATCTGGAAGTAGTCCTGGACTCAGACCTGAATTTTAGCAGTTATATTAGGACAGTTGTGAAGTCAGCTTGTTATCACCTAAAGGACTGATGACTCAGCAGGATTTAAAAAAACTTGTCCATGCGTTTATCTTTAGTAGACTGGACTACTGTGATGCTATCCTCACAGGTCTCCCTAAAAAGTCCATCAGACAGCTGCAGTTAGTCCAGAACACACTCCAGTCCTCGCTAAGACCAGGAAAGTAGATCCTATAACTCCAGTCCTCAGATCTTTACACTGTCTTCCTGTCTGTCAAAGAAATGACTTCAAAATCCTGCTGTTAGTTTACAAAGAGCTGAATGGTTTAGGACCAAAATACATTCAGGATCTTCTGGTTTGTTATGAACCAACCAGATCCTTCAGGTCATCAGGGTCAAATCTACCTAAATCAGGATTATAAACTTTTCTGTTTGCTTCCTTTTATCAAAACAACTGTTAATTCCTCACACTGGAACTTTATTTCCTGCATTTTAGTGATTTTATTTGATCTTTTTTCTGTTTTGAATTAATTTCTTTTATTTCTTTGTTAGTTTGTTTTTAATGCACTTGTTATTGTTTTCTGCACCCTGCTGTAATGCTCTTAATGTTTTATGTAAAGCACTTTGAAGTGTCTTGTATATGAAATGTGCTATACAAATAAACGTCCCTACCCTCCCTCATCTATTCCATCATCAATTTTTCCCTCCCTCATCATTTCATCCATCCATCTTTCACTCCCTCAATCATCCATACATCAGTCCATCTATCCATTCATCCATCTGTTCATCCATCCATCATCCATGCATTTCTTTCATTCATCCATCTTTCTCTGCTTTAACAATTCATCTACAGTATCTTTCTCTCCCTCATTCTGTTTTTATCCATCCATCTCTCTTCTTTTCATCTATCCTTCACTTAACTATTTATCCATCTGTCCCTCCCTCATTCATATGTTCATTCATCCATCTCGCTTCTGTTTATCCATCTTTCTTTCATCCGTTCATCCAGTTTTCCTTCCCTCATTCACTTGTGCATTCATACTCACCCTCATGTTGTCATGATCATGATATGTTTGGGTTCTGTTTAAGTGCTATCATGATCATGGTTTGCGTCATATTTTAGTTTTGTCATGATTTTGGTTTATAGTTCTGTTTTTTATCATGCTTAGTTCATGTTAAGATCATGTTTAGGTTTTGGGTGCTATGTTTAGTTTAGTTTCCTGTTGGTAGCTTTGCTGTTGCATGTTTATGCAGTGTGCGTTTGTGTGTGTGTGTGTGTGTGTGTGTGTGTGTGTGTGTGTGTGTGTGTGTGTGTGTGTGTGTGTGTGTGTGTGTGTTAAATACACTCTTCATTATTCTTACTCTGATCCTGAAACGACCACCTGGTTTATGTATTACAGCTCTACAAACCCATTTGACTTTCTCATGTTGTTCGCATTAAGGAGGTTGTGTGTGTGTGTGTGTGTGTGTGTGTGTGTGTGTGTGTGTGTGTGTGTGTGTGTGTGTGTGTAGGCCAAGTGAGTTTTAAATAGATGCTTTTATGATGTTATGTCTTTGGCAAAATGAGCACCAATTACTTATCTAGACAAGTCCCACTTTAAAAGGGTTTCAGCTCCCTTCACTGCCTTGTAAACCATGTCCTATCCGTCTCAGAATATAATGTCGTTTTGCTGGCATTAATGGGTTACTTCCTTTAGCCTGTTATATAATGACGTTATCTTCATAAACAGTGTTGATTGTTGGAGGTTTGAGAAAAAAATGGATCGCCTGAAATTTATTAACTATAGACCTCCAACATAGAGAATTGTGTATCATTATTTCCCTTAACAGATTTTCTTTTGTTTTGTTTTCCTCTTGTTTAATTAGAGTCATGAGTATAATATGAAGGAAACTAGACCTACATGATATCATTAGATATATTGTCTTGGTCTGAATCATTCACACCTCTAAATTGTAAATACAGAATTTTGAAAAATTTAGGAAATAAATTAAATAAGCAGAGAGTCAGTGCCCCTCAGGGAATTGCCACTGTGTTGTCTGGGGCATCAGCCCCTGGTAGGGTCTTCCAAGGCAATATGGTCTCAGGGTAGGGGTCAGGCGAAGAGCGTTTGAAAGACCTCAATAGACTTGCATCAGGATAAATTAAGACATCCAAAGAGGGAAACTGCAGCACCTTTTTGGAGATAGGCCTGGAAGAGGAACTCATGAGACCTGGCCCAAACTTGCCCCCCACAGGGAGGAAAATGTAGATTGGGTGCACTGCAAATCGGGCGGTGGCTGAAAATAAGGACATACGCCAGGGGTGTCCAAAGTGAGTTGTCAAAGGCTGCTGCCCTGCATGTTTTTAATGTTTCCCTACTCCAGGTGCTCAGGTACATGTATTGGAACTGGAAAACATTAAAAATCTGCAAGATTGTGGCCCTCGAGGAACAGAGCTGGACCCCCGTGACCTACATAGTTTGATCTTTGGTGACAGAAGCTAGTTCTGAGGAAGACCCTGGTCATGCTGGAGGACTATGTCTCTTGGCTGGAAATGACTTGGGATCCCCCAAGATGAGCTGGAAGAAGCGGCTAATGAGAAAGAAGTCTGAGATCCCTTAAGCTGCTGCCCCTGCAACCAAACTTTGGGTAAGTACTGAAAAATTACTGAAAACCAAATACTGAAAAGGAAATAAAAACTTTTTTTGCAACATCAAAATAGTACAGTAAAATAAAGTATAAAAATGTACCATATATATATATTTCTATATAGGAAGATGAATCCTAATCGTGGTACTACTTGGACTGTGATAATCATAGCAAAGTGCACTTCATACTGTATCTACACGTCCAAACATCAAATAACTAACCTGAGCAGATTTACCAGTTCACTATGCACACTAGCCTTTTTTTGATTCCTCAAAAATGGAGCTATTCAATATGGAAAGAGAATGCAAATATTACAAAGTAAACAAATATTAAAGTTTCACATGCCGATTTTTGCCTCTAACATCACAGATGTGATCATTTTTGTGTTCAAAATCTTCCTTTGCCTACAAATCACTTAATTTCTGTACAAACGTTGCCTGACTCTCACAGATACATACATGTGTGCAGGAATTAGCTTGGCATGCACATGACATTTTGAGACTCCTCTTGTACCTCTATATTCAAATCAAATCAAATTTTATTTCTAGAGCACTTTTCATGCACAAAGCAACACAAAGTGCTTTACATAATAAAAACAAATTATGCAAAACAAAATTTAAAAGCCTTCACACACCAGAGTATATAACGGAAAATTAAAACACACCTCATAGTAGTTCACTTACACAATCGCACACACACTCACATACATACAAAGCGCATGTACAAACTGCCCATAACCCATTCTGTACGAACATGAACTCCCATCCCTCGTTACCATCTCTAAATTGAATGCAAGTATAAAAATAATAATAAAATATAAAAATAAAATGAAAACATCTGGCTTGACGCTGCTGTGAGGAAACGGTATCTTGGGAATCCAGCCCACCCATGACCACAGAGGGTGTCACCACAGGAACCACCCAGGTCAGGGCAGGCCGGGGTCCACACCACAGCCATAGGGCTTCAGTGCAGGACCCTGAGCCACCCAGACAAGGGCAGTCACCATGGCAACAACCCCACAGATAGAGCAGGTAGAGCTACCTGTGGAGGATCCCCAGGAGGAAAACAATGGAGTTAAACAGTAACAACAAGATTAAATAAACTTGGCATGGCAAGTTAAACTTAAATGAATTGTTTAAATAAAGAATAAGAACTGACAAGAGCAACAAGAATAAAAATACAAATAAAAGTGTTCAGGAAAATGATAAAATAAAAAAAATTTCTCACATTTCAACAAATACATGCCATGTTTAGGTGCTGCCATGTTTATTTTTAGTGTAATTTTTCTATATATTCATTTAAAGTGAGAAAGATGTTTTCTATGACTGAACAGTTCATCAACCCTATATGATTATTCTGATTGCTTGTTTCTGCCATGAGAACTGGCAACACTAACAAGGACAACATACCAGCTCTACATGGATACGCCTGAGTCAGGAGTTTAGCCAGCAAGGCCCCAGTGCTGAACTTTCATGCTATTCTGAAGAGCTATATTTCAATATACAAAGGATGTCAGGCTTTACTGTTTTGATTTAGCTGAAACAAATTTTACTTGTTGATTTGTGATGTTACAGCCAACTATTCTCTGGCTGCGTAGGAAAAAGGTATTTGTCTCCAAAGTCAGGATTTCGCCAAGAACACAGTGCGCCTCATCAATGGCCCCCAAGAGAGCTTTCAGCAGCATTCTGTGCACATCATTATTTAAAATGCCATGAAATATTGCTCGATTGCACAAAAATGCTCCTAAG
Source organism: Melanotaenia boesemani (assembly GCF_017639745.1). Taxonomy (NCBI): domain Eukaryota; kingdom Metazoa; phylum Chordata; class Actinopteri; order Atheriniformes; family Melanotaeniidae; genus Melanotaenia; species Melanotaenia boesemani. The sequence continues at coordinate 30,862,433 of NC_055693.1, forward strand.
ATGGAGCCCAAGCACCTGTTACTTCCACCTCTATTCCGCTTGCTGTCTCTGGTTATTGTATTTACAGCATTTTAGATTTGGGTGTGGTTATGAGTCCCACGTGGAGCAGGAAGCAATGTGAATAGACTTTGTGGTTTACATTCAAGCATTCCCACATAAATGTTTTATTGAGGATGTCAAAAGGTTGTCAGAAGATTACACATGGGGAAGAAAGGTCACAAAATTTTAGTGCGAACACATGAGGACAGGTCCAATGAACTCAATTCTGCACACAGCGGAGACATGAAATACTTTATAGCGAGGTCCTGTTGCACAAGCAGAGAACTGATTTCTCTGGTTTGTCAAAGTTCAGACAAAAACGTGCATGTGTGCAATATATTTTCAGCTCACCTCAATATATAAATAACTGTGGTTTATTGGACAAAGCAAAAGGCCAGTCAGTTGAAAAGTCAGCTGGTTCATACTGGTGGGGTTAGTTAGTTTAAGTACCCTCTTCACTTGAAAAATGACTAGGCAAACCTCAACAATGATCCAACGTGGTCAATTTAGGCTAAAAAAATAAAAATAAAAAGAAACAAAACAAACAAATATGGAGAACGAATCACTGAAATCTTTTTAGTAGTCTGCTGAACACAATGCAGGCTGGGTTTTGCTCCGACCCTTTAGTGACCACACTATAACAGGGATCAGACTTCACATGAAATGTTCCAAGATATTTTCTTCTTGTGGCGCTCACTGGTCAGAAAAAGAGTTTTTCACTGTGCTTTGTGGAATACGATTGCACAAGAAAGAAAGAAATGGAAATAAAAAAAAAACCCTTTTCCTTCAGAACTGCTTTAATTCTTGGTGTCATAGATTCAACAAGGTGTTGGAAACATTCCTCAGAGATTTTCTTCATATTGACATGACAGCATCACACAGTTGCTGCAGGTTTGTCGGCTGCATCCATGATGAGAATCTCCTGTTCCATCACATCCAAAAGCTGCTCTACTGGACTGAGATCTGGTGACTGGAGGCCGTTGGAGTCCAGTGAACTCATTTTCATGTTCTAGAAAGCAGCTGGGGATGATCTGAGCTTTGTGACATGGTGCATTATCCTGCTGGAAGTAGCCTCACTGTGCTCATAAAGGGATGGACATGGTCAGCAACAAAACTTGATATAGGAAAGGATGAATCCATGGTTTTGTGTTGTTTCCACCAAATTCCACCAAATTTTGGAGACTCAACAGATCAGGTAAACTTTTCCATATTTTTTCAAATTTAAGTTTGTGAACTACAGAAGAAAATATTTAGGATCATTGTCTAAAGAGCTTTGCACAGCCCCAAAATCCTAGAGGCAGAATGACTGAAAACCCCTCAAGAATGACTTCTTTGGGTTAAAAAAAATCCTCTTGGCAGAATCTAACTAAGAATAGCTGAGCATTTTCAACCTTCACTCTTATATGTGATTTGCTCTCATTATAGCCTACAAACACGTTAAAGGCTTGCTGTGTTGATCTCAACTGGCTGAAAGAAAATCCATTATTTTAACCTTAACCAGTTGTTACGGCTCCATTAAAACATGCCTCATGATAATATAAGATGCAGGTGCTTGGTGTTTTTCAACATGGACACAAGCAGGCCATAACATTTACAGAGTTAACATGTGGCCTCCAATAAAGGCTGAATTGCTCATTTTATTTGCTATTTTTTTTTTTTTTTTTGTGCGTGTGTGTGTGTGTTAAAAAGAACCTTTTAATTCTAAGGTTGAATGTATCAGGGCTTAATTGCAAAAACAACACTGATTATTATTATGGTTATTGAATACATAAGTATAAGTATTGTTCCTTTTATTGATGATGACATTGTTATTGTTATTATTATTAATATCGATCTAAAGATCTTTTGGTATTATCTAAGTATATCATACTTTTCCTTCTTTTGTGTATTCCTTTTGTTTCCCTGGTTTTTGTTTTTCTTTTTTTGTTTGTTTGTTTGTTTTTTTTTGTCACTTTCAAATAAAAACTTTCAGTCAATCAAAACTTTATGAGGAGGTTTGAATTCATCACACCTAGAGATGAACTATAGAACTTTTGCAATTTTCGCAGCGACGCCTCCACTTTTTGTCCACTAATTCAGCAGCCATCTTGCATCCTACCTGTACTGTGAGCGCTTTCCAGACAGTGAAAGACAGTCTTATCTTGCTGAATCAGTTAAAATGTTCAGAACGGCCGGTGCCTTGATATCCTGTTGTTAGTGTGTGAAGGGAAACTAGGCTGCAAGGTCACACGACTTCCTGGAAAAAAAAGGTGTATTTGCTGTATTGTCCCTGGTGTGTAGCCTTTATCAATAAATGCTTTTGTGTTTTCAGTTAACATTATAGAAATTATATCCTTTACACACACATTACACTTTTTTTTCTCCACATAGCTTCAAAATGTATTATGGAAACTTTTTCTAGATAACATTCTTCATCATAGATCTGATGAACATGCCCCACTTGTTTCAAACAGCCATGAAATTGTAGCAGAGCCAGATAAGACCTGATTAGACTTGTTAGATTTGTTGCTTGCCAGCACGTTGAGCAGCACCACCTGCATCTTCTAACCCTCCAGCCGTCTAAACCACTCATCCCCCTCTCTGGGAAATGCTGAATGTGCACTTTCTCTGCTCACATCTGTGACCTCTTGTGTCTCAGTGAATACTGTCTGCTTTCTATATTGCCATCTCAAACACACACAAACGTGTGCACAAGCTTGCACACACATGCAGCCAAACTTTTCTTTTTCTTCTACAGCTCAGGCTTTGCCCCCAGTCTGGGTTTCTTCCACACCCTGATGCAAATCCACGCTTTGCTTTCAACCTCAAATCTAGGGTTTCCCTGCCCCCACTCAACCACTATGTGGGTTTAACTCAAACTTGTTGTGTCTCAAGGGCAGCATCCCAGCTCAAAAAAAGCTGCTTTCTAACTGCAGCTGCAACCGTATGGAAGTCAAGTCGAGTCCTGCTCCTGCCAAGAATTAAACATGATGATCATTTGTTAATGAGGTTAGATTTGGAAGTCGAGCTCATCATCTGCCATGTATTAAGCTTAAAGTCTGAATTTATGTGAGCTCTTCTGGATTTGGTCAGAATTCACGCAATTACAGTTCCAGAAGTCTCCTCCCATGTTTGGAAAAGGTTCATAGCCACAATGTGTTTTCCACTAGAGAGATTAATCCAAAATTCACCAAATATAAAGCATTCAGTATGCTGGTGCATTTCAAAAAGCTGTTATATAAATAGCACCCATATGCAAAGAAATGTAGATGTCTAGACCATGAAATTTTATACTATTGAGCTTTGGAGTATGCAGAGGTTTTAGATATGTTTTAACTGCAAACCTTAACTCCCTAAAACTGTTTTTGGTTCTTAAATTCAAGTCTAGGCTATTTTTTTCCAGTTATTATTCTTTTAACCCACTGTTATAAATCCTTATAAATCCATATTCTGAATAAATGTTTTATTACCTTTAACATAATCCAAAATGTAAAATGAGAGCTATATGCATGTTTTAGTATTTTCATTATTAAGGAACTAGATTTGTCAAGTAGTCCCATATTCTCGGTTCTAAGGCTTTTTCTTCAGCAACCTGTCCATTATCATTTTATGGTTAAATTCTTCAGGAGCTGTGCCCTAGCTAGAGCCTCTTATCCATGGCAGCAGATAAAAAAGAGAAAACTTTTGTACTACAAAGAATAACCACTGACTATTGTGGGATGGGACTGGGCAGGTATTTAGCATGGGCTTTGAGAAATGAATGAAGTGAGAAGCTAGCAAAACCATGTGTAGAGGCCAACGGGGGACAACAGTGGCCGGTATCTACTTGCCCGGCTTGATGCCAACTGCCAGCTGTTAGCTGCAAGGACAGGGTCCTGAAGAGTGAGGAAGAGATAACTGCCAGTCACCTGGAGAAGGCTGAGAGAGCAAGAAGGCTAATTCCTGGCTATCAAGGGCTACTCCCTGGCAACCTTTTTCCAGGTGGAAGGAGCATGCGCCAGTCAATAGCCACCAGGACAGGATGCTGCTGAGTATGCGGGCACTAGCCGAAATCCATCTGGATGGGGTCAAGTCAGTACATGGGAGACAGTAGCGGGTAAATGACCTGAAAATCATCAGTTCCACTTAACATCTAGTTGCAGCCTGCACTAGCATCTAACATAGTGTGCACTGATATGAACAGTGTAAAGTGTCTATCTAAGTGTCTACCTAAATTTCCCAGCTTGGGATGAATAAAGTACTTCTATCTATCTATCTATCTATCTATCTATCTATCTATCTATCTATCTATCTATCTATCTATCTATCTATCTATCTATCTACCTACCTACCTACCTACCTACCTACCTACCTACCTACCTATCTATCTATCTATCTATCTATCTATCTATCTATCTATCTATCTATCTATCTATCTATCTATCTATCTATCTATCTACCTACCTACCTGCATGACTTACACAATGAAGGTTTTTACATGCATATAATGAACTTCCATAACATTTTGTTTGATTTTCTTAATGGATTCTATTTACATGATGAAGGGAAGTCAACTGTCTGTCATTGTGTCACTGGTTTAATCCCTGACTTCCTTAAACCACATGCAGATGTGTCCATATGAGATACTGAACCTCACCTTGCCTTTCACTTCATCATTGGTGTGACCAGGTGTTTATTAGAGGGGGGGAAAAAAAAAAAAACTACTGTTAAAACAAAAAGCACAGGTGTTAGACATCAGTGGCAGCCAGCCCTACTCCCGGTGTAGGACCCTATGCTAGTAGCTGACAGCTAGCCTCTAGTGCCTTTTCATTCAGAGCATGTGTGAACATGGCCTGTAGATACTGTCCATGTATTGTGTTGTACTCACACAATACAAAAACATTTGCTTAGAAACAACCAAGCGAAGTATAACGTAGAAACTTAAAGAAAGGTTGAACAATGACACTGTTTTTCTTTATAAAGTTTACATCATGACTTCATGTTTGTTCAACATATACCCAACCAATCCTATGAGAAGTGTGTGCTACTTTGAAGAGCTGAGGCAAAATAATGCAATAAATACATGTAGAAACAGTGTGGAGTTCCTTTATTCAGGGAAAGAACTGCAACATCAGAGGCAAGTATGGAACGTTGGTGGTTTTATTTAAGGATTATGTTTGTACGAACATGTTTGTAAAACATGTTACTTTGTGGGTTAAAAAAAAATATGAAATGGATCGAAATTCAGTTAAACTCTTCTTCTGCTCCATCTTCAGGCTGGAGGATAATTTCACAAAAGAGAGTTATACAGTATCATTAGCTGCTTCTTGCTGCACAAAAAGTAAAGCACACAAAGCACTGCACAACTGGATTTTACAAACGGCTTTAAACTAATCCTGCAATTGCAGATTGCCTGATTTTGCACTTCCTCTGGTGAAATCCACGAGCTTGCTGAGGTGGGAAACCAGAATTTTGTAAATCCTTCTGTCTGTTAGCTTCTTAGGCCAAATAATATGTCTGCACAAATCAGCTTACAGGTATAAGTATTATATAGGCATTGACTGCAGAAAAATATCATAGGCCATTTTTGTATTATTTCTTTTTCTTCTTTTGGATCTTATGTGTATAAAAATGTGCAATTCACTAAAAGTGGCTTAAATTTAAGTTTAATCTTTTAAAGTCTTTCAAAACACCACTAACTTTTTGATGAGCATCTGGTAAATGAACCACTGCCGTTTGTTAATTTCAAAAATTCCTGCAGGAGTTTCTTCCCCAGTTCAGTCGCAGCACAAAGTTGTATTGCAAGGCAACCCCTTCCTCACCCCCCACCCCAATCAAGTGATGTGAACCACTAATACCCTATCCTAATCCATTACCAGGATGTTAAAAGGTGTTCTCCTCCTCCTTCCTTTGCAATACAATAAAATAAACATGAGCCATTACAGAAACCATAAAGAGTGATTAAGTCTGTCTTCCAAACAGGATGAACTCAAATAAGCTGCTGGTAGAATTCATGCCCGGGACAAATGTACTTCCGAGGACAAGAACTGCATTCCTTTTGCTCATGCTGACAAAACCACAGACCATGCCACCTCACTCAAAGTTTATTCAAATAATAAAAGGTTATTGCTCACAGAGCACACTCTTTGTCTTTACTGTTGTAAGCAGTAGGTAGCAATATTTTATGTGCTCCTGTTTTTCCAAAACATTAACTAAAACAAAAAATTTAAATTAAAATATGAGGTCAAAGTAAACTTTTCAAAGTGTCAAAGTAACACCTTTCCAACATTGCACAAGAGGTTTTACTTTTTTAAAGGAGCAGTGGATTTTCTGTGTATGTGTGATGTGATATTACACGTCTTCCATGATGCTGCAGTATGCATCAAACCACGACAATTAAAATGGAAACTTAATTCTCCCAGCAAAACCCTCCATGCATATAGCTTTAGAAATTATATTGTCAGCCCCTGCATTTTTTTTTTTTTTTGGTTGGTTGGTTTGCATCACTTAACACAACACTCCACTTTCAACATCTTTGAAGATGCAGGTCTTTTCTTGTTTTGGAAACAAACAGGAAATGAACTCTTACACCTGCAAGTCTCAAGTTTCTCTCGTTAGCTTTCATTATTCCTTCCTTTCTGAATGTTTTCACAGGTCGCTGCAAATCAAAAACATTGCCACAAGATGATGCTGCCACCCCCATGCTTCACTATAGGAAGTCTCAGGTTTAAAGATTTTCTGGTACTTGTGGCTTTTTCCTTGATGGCCACACAGGATACCTTGATCCAGATGTTTGCAGATCCTTCTATTGCTTTTAGTGAAGGTATTAAAGAATCCTCCCTGCAGAGACCATTTATTTTTGCGGAGAATACAATGTAAAGTCTTTTGGAGAAACGCTATAATTTCTGCTGTAGAGCTCTTTGGTATTTTTGTGATTAACCTCCTTCTTGCTTGTTCGATGGGTCTTGGTGGTATTTCCTTTCTTTAAAAACCAGAACAGATCATGTCTAGGGGTTCACAATTCCCAAAACATAAATAACAATATACACAAGTATAAAAGGAGGAGTCCAGTTATGAATCTGAACAATTACATTCCCATTTTATTTCTAATATGTGTCTCTGAGATTTTAAATTAACTTGTTTATTACCAAATTTTCCTCTGCAAAATAAAAACATGGATGTCATTCACTGGATTTCCCCCAACATATAATGTATGTGTTTTTTTCATTTCATGTCGGTTATGTTAGTGAAAATGTAGGTTTTATGCCTGGCAAACTACATAGTCTAAATTTATGCAAATTCCTCGATTGGACTTATTGACACATATAAAAACAAACATGTGTAATATGTGTAAAATATTATAAATAGGCACTATTGTGATAGAGTAAGGGTAGATAAGGGTCTGTAAGTTTAAATCTTCTTCATCCTCATTCTCCAAAATGTTGATCTTTGCTTCACTATTCAGCAGTCTAGCAATGGCCTGTTTTGCCTCAGTATTCTGAGCTTTAACTGTAAGAGTGACTGTGATTTCGCACACATTACTTTAGGATTCTTTTAGGTTTAGAAGATTTTAAACCTCTAATAATTTTATTTTAGAAAGAAAACAAAGAAAAAAACCAAAAAAAAAAAACAAACAAACAAAAAAAAAAACCAACAAAGATAAACTGAATATTCAAATATTCTTCATTGACTTTTTATCCTGCAAACACATACAACACAGTCAACAAGGCCGCAGACAGAAGTCACAATATATATACACAGCAACAGCAAAATAAGCATACATGTATAAAACAGAAAATTAATAATAATAATAATATCAAGTAATGAAAAAAATAAAGACTAAATATAGAGAGTGCAAATTCTAACTCATTACAGAGATTGTGAATCAGTTAAGTAGTATCCCTAGCTTGAAAGTAGTTCAAAATTAAAGTAGTTCAAAAATGGCTGCAAGACATTGCAAAACATCTGGGTTGACCCCCTGATCTAGTATTTCAATTTCTCAAGTTTTAAATGTGCCATTACATTCCCAACCCAGTGTCTGTGCCTGGAAGACCTAGCAGATTTCCAGTTACATAAAATAAGGCACCTGGGAATGAAAAAGCGATGGCATCCGACGGCGCCACAGATATCGCCACCTCCGCAGGGACCACACCAAACAATGTGATTTCAGGATCGTGGCTTATCTCTTTGTTGCAGATGTAAGAGAATGTGTCAAATATTGAGGACAAAAACTATGCCAACTTTGGGCATGCCCAAAACATATGGTAGAGGGTGGCCGAAGCTTGGCAGCATTGGGAGCAGTTTGGATCCACACCTGAATATATTCTGGAGCACTTTAAACTGGAGCAAATCATGCCTGATACAGTTTGAACTTGTTTGAACTCTTTAAATTGTAGATTGCCAGGAGTCATCCAAAACTTCAAATCCCAGTCCCTTCTCCCACAGTGCCTTAATATTATTAAGTGATGGAGAGGCGATCATTCAAATACTCTCATGCAATCTGCTCACTACCACTCTTTGGTCTGGATCTCCACCCAACCACTTATCTATCCAGTCATTTGGCAGGAATGATGGAAAGGAAGGACAAAAGATGTGCTTCCGGACAAAGATGTGCACCTGCCAATATCTTAAGGAATGTGAGTTGGGAATATTGTACTCACTTACAAGCTGCTCAAAAGACATGGACTCACCATGTTTAAAAAGATCTTTCACCCATTTCAGACCATTCCTGAGCCATAACCTAAATGCTGTATCCATGAGTGAGGGTGAGAAGAGTGCATTAGCTGAACCTGGGAGAGTGGGCATAGCCTGTCAATGTTTGAAGTGGGTCCTAATTTGAGACTTTATTTGTAGTGAGCCACTCACAATGGGATTATTTGTGAGGCACTGTGTACTAAGTGGTAGTGGCATATATATTAAAGAAGGTAAGGAAACAGGATGGGTAGAATGTTGTTCCATTTCAACCCATACAGATCCACCCCTTCATAAAATGCAGAAACCAAGTATGACAGTTTATGAATATATGCCACCCAATACTATTGTAGAAAATTTGGTTGTGCTAAACCTCCAGACGGTTTCTGATTTTCAAGATGTGACCTCCTTATCAGTGGGATAATCTTATTCCATATGAAGATAGACATAGATTTATCTAACTCTTTAAAAAAGGACTTTGGGATGAACATAGGCACTGTATGAAACAAGAATAAAACCCTGGGCATAATTGTCATCTTGACAGAATTCATTACTGGCAAGTGATATAGGCAGTGCTGACCAACAAACAGGGCTCTGTTTGGCCCTCTCTAGGACTGGCATATAATTTTGTTTGAATAAATCCCTGTATGTATGTGCTACTGATATGCCAGGATATGTAAAAGTGTCACGAGTTTCTATTAGTGGATATGTGTTGAGCTTGGTCATTAACATTAAAGAGCAAGCTCTTAGTAAGGTTGGTTTTGTAGCCTGAAATCTCCCCAAAGCTAGAGATAGTTTCTAATGTCTTTGGAATATAGACGGAAGGATTGGGCAGATAGAGTATCAGGTCATCTGCATATAGAGACAGCTTGTAAGTTTGGCACCCATTATTAATACCCCTGAGCTCCCCAGTACTACTAATCCAACTGCGAGTGGTTCAATAGCCAGGTCAAATAAGAGCGGGCTTAGGGGACAGCCTTGTCTTGTCCCCCTACATATAGGAAATAATCTGAAATGATCTTATTAGTTTGTACCAAGGCTTGCGTTGTAGCATACAGGACCCTTATCTAGGAACAAAAGGTTGGTCCAAAACCGAACCTCTCTGAAGTTGCAAATTCATTCTCAATCCAATTGAATGCTTTGTGTCATTGAGTGACAGCAACACTTCCACAGTGACTTTTACAGAGAATAAAGAACATTAAAAAGCCTATGTACAGTGCTAAAAAGCTGCCGCCCTATAATAAAACCAGTCTGATCTGGATATGTGACTGTATGCATGACAGCCTCCAATCTACTAGCTAGTTAAGATCTTGTAGTCGCAGCAATGTAGGCTTACAGGGCAATAAGATTCACATTTCAGGGGGTCTTTCCCTTCTTAAGAATCACTGAGATGGTGGGTTGGGTCATTGTAGGGAGAGGTGTCTTCCACTCAAGAGCTTCGGCATAAACACTCACTGTCCTCTGGTCCGCTGGGGAGGTCTCCCATGGGACAGGATGGTAGGGAGGGGGAGGTGCTGGGGAGTGAGACTGGGAAATTTGTATGCTGTGTGTGTTTATGCTGTGTGTATAGATGTGTGGGTGGGTGTTACGTCCTCGATTTCTAGGAGTGGTGAGGACGGAACACAAAATGAGTCGAAACCGGATCTCAAATAAAAAAACACAATTTATTACAAAATTGTGGGTTCAGATACAGGTCCGGAATCTACCCAAAATAAACAATGAAAAGGTTGTCAAAACAATTAACCAACTAAAGGTGTCCACAAAGGGTAACAAGTTCAAACAAAGGTTTCTAAAATGATTAACATTAAATATTACAAACAAACCAAATATGTCCCAATCAAAAATGGGTGCACGCACAAAGGCGGAATTTAGCTCAAACACAACCAAAAGATTTCAACAAAAGACGTCACCTCACTCAGGGTATAAGGAACACAACTCCAAATAAAGACTTTACAAGTTAGCTGTCTACACAAGCCAAAACGACACAGGGTCACTTCCACAACCACAGTACACAACACTCCCAGTCTGGCAAGCTGCGTCCCTCTGTCCACAGCTGCCATGAATAAAGCAGATGACGGGGTTTAGTAGGAGCAGCAGCAGCGCTATTGGTCGGCAGGTGAGTATCCCGGAAGCAGGGGGACCAATCCAGTCGGGGTGGGGCGGTGCCAGGCGGTGTCACTCTGTCAGTCTATGGCAAGACAAGCTGCAGTTTCATCAGGTCATTAGGCCGGCAGGCAGGCGGCCGTAACAGTGGGTGTGTGTGTGCTAGGTTGAATGGGAAAGTGCAAGGACACAGGTTCGGGGACTCAGCCCAAAAGGGTGTCGTGGGCCCCCCCTCCTGTGGGCTCACCACCTGCAAGAGGGACCATAGGGGTCAGGTGCAGTGTGGGCTGGGCGGCTGCCAGAGGCAGGGACCATGCTGGTCTGATCCTCGGCTGCAAAAGCTAGCTCTAGGGACGTGGAATGTAACCTCTCTGTCGAGGAAGGAGCCTGAGCGGGTGCACGAGGTTGAACGGTTCCGGCTAGATATAGTTGGACTCACCTCGATGCATGGGCTCTGGAACCCCTGTACTTGAGAGGGGCTGGACCCTCTTCCATTCTGGAGTAGATCCCGGTGAGAGGCGTTGAGCAGGTGTGGGCATGCTCATTGCCCCCCAACTTGGCGCCTGTACGTTGGGGTTTACCCCGGTGGACGAAAGGGTAGCCTCCTTCCGCCTTTGGGTAGGGGGACAGGTCCTGACTCTTGTTTGTGCTTATGTACCAAATAGCAGTTCAGGGGACTCCTTTTTGGAGTCCTTGGAGGGGGTGTTGGAGAGCACTCCTTCTGGGGACTCCCTCGTTCTGCTGGGAGTCTTTAATGCTCACGTGGGCAATGACAGCCGGACCTGGAGGGGCGTGATTGGGAGGATTGGCCCCCCTAATCTGAATCCGAGTGGTGTTTTGTTGTTGGACTTCTGTGCTCATCATGGACTGTCCATAACAAACACCTTGTTCAGACATAAGAGTACCCACATGTGCACTTGGCACCAGGAGACTCTAGGCCGCAGTTCAGTGATTGACTTTGTAGTCGTGTTGTCGGACTTGCAGCGGCATGTTCTGGATATGCTGATCACCACCTGGTGGTGAGTTGGCTCAGATGGTGGGGGAGGATGCCGGTCAGGCCTGGCAGGCCCAAGCATGTCGTGGGGGTCTGCTAGGAACGTCTGGCAGAGTCCCCTGTCCGAAAGAGTTTCAACTCCCATCTCCGGCAGAGCTTCAACCATGTCCCGCGTGAGGCAGGGGACATTGAGTCCAAATGTTCGTGCCTCTATTTTCGAGGTGGCCAGCCGCAGCTGTGGCCATAGGGCCGTCGGTGCCTGTCGTGGTGGTATACCCAGAACTCGTTGGTGGACACCGGCAGTGAGGGATGCCGTCAAGCTGAAGAAGGAGTTCAATCGTGCCTTTTTGTCCTCTGGCACTCCAGAGGCAGCTGATGGGTATCAGCGGGCTAAGCGGAATGCGGCTTTGGCGGTTGCTAAGGCAAAAGCTCGGGCATGGGAGGAGTTTGGAGAGGCCATGGAGAATGACTTCCGGACGGCTTTGAGGAGATTCTGGTCCATCATCCGGCGGCTCAGGAGGGCAAAGCAGTGCTCCGTCAACACTGTGTACAGTGGGGATGGGGGACCGGAAGGTGTGCTCCAGCGACAGGGGGATCACACTCCTCAGCCTCCCCGGTAAGGTCTATTCAGTGGTACTGAAGAGAAGGGTCCGTCAGATATATGAACCTCGGATTGAGGAGGAGCAGTGTGGTTTTTCGTCCCGGTTGTGGAACAGTGGACCAGCTCTACACCCTCTTCAGGGCTTTTGAGGGGGCATGGGAGTTTGCCCAACCAATCTACATGTGCTTTGTGGACTTGGAGAAGGCATTTGACCGTGTCCCCTGGGGTCTCTTGTGGGGAGTATGGAGTGCCAGACCCGCTTGTACGAGCTGTCCGGTCCTTGTACGAATGGTGTCAGATCTTGGTTTGCATTGCCGGCAATCAGAATCATTTCCACTGTGGGTTGGACTCCACCAAGGCTGCCCTTTGTCATCGATTCTGTTCATAACTTTTATGGACAGAATTTCTAGGCGCAGCCGAGGTGTTGAGGGGATCCGGTTCGGTGGCCTCAGGATTGGGTCTCTGCTCTTTGCAGATGACGTGGTTCTGTTGGGTTCGTTGGGCCGTGATCTCTCACTGGAGCGATTCGCAGCCAAGTGTGAAGCGGCTGGGATGAGAATCAGCATCTCCAAGTCCAAGACCATGGTCCTCAGCTGGAAAAGGGTGGAGTGCTTTCTCTGGGTCTGCAATAGGGTCCTGCCCCAAGTGGAGGAGTTCACGTATCTTGAGGGAAGGATGGAGCGGGAGATCGACAGGCGGATCGGTGCGGCGTCTGCAGTGATGCGGACTCTGCATTGGTCTGTCGTGGTGAAGAAAGAGCTGAGTCAAAAAGCAAAGCTCTCGATTTACCGGTCAATCTACGTTCCTACCCTCTCCTATGGTCACGAGCTGTGGGTAGTGACCGAAAGAACAAGATCGCGAATACAAGCGGCCGAAATGAGTTTTCTCCGCAGGGTGGCCGGGCTCTCCCTTAGGGATAGGGTTAGAAGCTTGGTGATCAGGGAGGGGCTCAGAGTAGTTGTTGTTCCTCCACATCGAGAGGAGCCAGATGAGGTGGCTCGGGCATCTGGTCAGGATGCCTCCTGGATGCCTCTCTGGTGAGGTGTTCCGGGCACATCCCACCGGAAAGAGGCCCTCGGGATCCCTCCGGATGAGCTTGTGAATGTGGCCGGGGAGAGGGAAGTCTGGGTTTCCCTGCTTAGGCAGCTGCCCCCGCAACCCGACTCTGGATAAGAGGAAGAAAATGGATGGATGGATGGACATTCATTAGCCGGTTAGCTCATATTAGATCCAAGTTGGCTCGGTTAGCTCTTAGCTACAGGCAGAGCGGAGTTTGATAGACATTAATTGTCCACCCCCACGCTCACAGCCCCCCTCTTAGCTCCTCCACTTTGCCCATTTTTTTCTTTTCCAGGAGTGACAACAGGTGTGACGTTGCCAAGATGATAATGATCGGAACCGCCCAATGAGTTTTGCTCTTCAGAAACCTATGGGTGACGTCACGGAGGCTCCGTCCAGTGGTCTGGGCTCTCCCACTGGCCTCCTCCCACGTCTTTCCTTCCCCCCCCAAGCATGTGGTGGGTGTGTGCCTTCTGGGGTCAATAGTGGCTCATTGGCTGCGTTTGCTGTGTCGCCCAGTTTTGGGGGACAGCTGCTCCTGGCGTTTTCTTGGGGGCCTCCCGGGGAGCTCACCATGTAGAGGGAACTGTGGACTTACAACCCCCAACCCCTCTTCTTCCCCACTCTCTGTCTCTCACGCGCACACACACACATACCCACACATGTAGGGATTTGGGAGACATGCACATCACACGGGTTGGAGCGGAGGGGGCCATCTAAGTGGCCTCCTTGGCTGCACCTTGTGGCAACTCGCCTCTAAGTTTTAATTACACTTAGACACCAAAACACAAGAAACACAACACACAAACAACTTCTAGGGGGAGTACTACGTAGTGCATGGCGGGAGGGGCTGCTGATATGGCCTCACTCCCAGCACAATGCGGTCACTGCCCCTCAGTTTTAATTGCAAACAACACACACTGTCACGGCTGGGTTCAGCCGTCGGAGGGAGGAAAGCAGGACCCAAATAGCAGACGTGATAACAGAACAGGTTTATTAAACACGAGGGATCTGGGTGGTCTGAGCTGGAGAGGGTCCGGGGTTCAGGTTCTCTGGGGGAAGAGGAAAATGGTGAGTGGAGTTCTATGCAACAAAGTCCTGTGATTCCAAGCTGGTGAGTGGCTTACTATATCCAAATGAAACTCCGGATTGAAGGAGGAGGTAGGCTGTCACGGCTGATCCTGAGCTGAAGGATGAAGGGCGGGCAGGCAGGTGGCGAGGTATACAGCTGGCGGTTGGAGGAGGAAGACTGGAGGTCAGATCACTGGAATGCTGGAGTGTATCGATGCTGGAGAAGAGGTGAGGAAGCAAAGGTAAGTATACTAGACAGGAACAATAGAATTACTAGTAGCGGCCTGATTTACCACAAAAAACAGTGAGATAATCTGGCGAGGTCTGGTTGCTCCTGCAGTCCTCATAAAGGGAGGCTTGATGAGAGTTGATGGAACGCAGCTGCGGAGAAAAGAGCAGACCGGACTCCGCCCCAAGCTCACTGAAACCTGCACAGCCCCACCTAAAGCTCAGGTAGAGAAAGACATGCAGCAGAACCGTGACACACACAAACAGTCAGAAGCAGGGAAGGTGAGGGCATTGGGGACCTCTCACACCCCTGTTCCCCTGGGCACCTTCGGGGGTGCCCTGGTTCCAGGGGTGTGTGGCTGGAAGTTCGGGGTGTGTTCTGGCCCACGCTGGGTGGTTGTCTTCCTGGGCATGGTGCAGACCCTCTGTCTTTGGTGGGGGGGTTCCCTCCAGGCTCTTGGGGCCCTGGGCCCTTCACTCTGGCCGCCTTGAATGGCCGGTGCCTGGCGGGGTCTGCGGCTGTCAATATTGACCCGCCGGTGCCCTCGCCCCGTGACCGTGGGAGCTCTGGCTGGGGCTCTCTTCTGCCACCCTATGGGTGGCATCGGGG
Source organism: Melanotaenia boesemani (assembly GCF_017639745.1). Lineage (NCBI taxonomy): Eukaryota > Metazoa > Chordata > Actinopteri > Atheriniformes > Melanotaeniidae > Melanotaenia > Melanotaenia boesemani. The sequence goes on from NC_055693.1 coordinate 30,877,787, forward strand.
TCGTCTTCGATGTGGGGTGGCTTGGGTTCGTGTTCCAGGGTTACTGCTGACCTGGGTCTCTGGGCTGCCCTAGTCTGCCTCTAGCCTCTGTGGAGGTGTAGTAGCATTTGCACGATCTCACTCACCACTCCTCAACACTGATCACTTCTCATTCCTCATACTCTGCATGCTGTCACAGTCACTGAGTTGTCCAATGGGTCTATACACTAAAAGATATTTTGTTTTCTCTCTGAGTGTGTATCTATTACTTCAGTTGTTGTTGTGATACGTTTGTGATGTTTTTTGATTTAGTTATTATTTAGGAACTCTTGATTACTATCAGCTATGTTTTTCTGTAAAGGTCTTAGGAAATTTTCTGGTGTGTTTATGTATAAATGTAGCAGTTTGTTGTCTGGTGATAGTTTGGATTGAAGGGCCGTTGCCTTCTATCTGTTATGTTTTTCTCTCCTCTTTCGTTCTGCTTTCCGTTTTGCTTCTTTCTGCTGTCTTCCTTCTTTTTCTGTCCCCTCCGGTCAGGTCCAACAAGATTACATAGATGCCATGATTCAAAGTAAATAAATAACAGTAAATAAATAAATAAATGAATTAGATTATCAATCGGAGCCTTATACCCATAAGCCTCCCTTTAGCAAAGTAAATTTGCTCAGCACAACACAGCAACCTTTCCTTTGTTTGATGCTACATTTTCTTAGAAATTGTCATATAAGCTTCTTTTCCCCAAAGTTATCTTTAAGCCTTTATATAGTTTACCAATGAGCCATCCCTTTCTTAGCATAACTCTCATGCCGTCATACTCTTCCCTTCTTGAATTATTGGTTTAATAGTCCTTTGTGCAATTCAGTATGTAAAATGTTCTCACAATCCACCTAAATCTATAAATATCCATAACTTTGTCCCTGATGTATTTTGAGAATTATGGTGTTTACTTTTTGGTACCTCTTAAACTAATTGTGTGGCTTCTTTAGTTAATTAGCAGAACTATGTTTTAATTTTTGGCTTTCAAGGGTAAGTGTAAATACACATACAGGGACAACTTTTCTGTTTTCAACTTTTAAAAGTTACTTTTCATTTCACTTTAACCTGACTCATTCTCTTTTGGTCTGTTATATAAAGTCCCATCCATAAATCCATTTTGTGTACCTGCTTATTCCAATGGACGGTTGCAGGGGCCTGAAGCCTGTCCCAGTTGATATCAGGCAAGAACTGGGTACACCCTGGACAGGATGCATGTGTGTTAAAGACAATGTTAAGCTGATAAAAAGGCCATAAAACCTAAAAACATTTAACAACATAAAGTGTTTTTGCAAAATCAACAGATCACATGACATTACATTGTTTCAGTAGAAATGTTTTCAATTTTTGAAAATGAAATTAACAGTAAAGTAGCCTGAGTCTGAATCTTTTCTTCAACTTGATGGAGTGGGGGGCCAACAAGAGGTTCAGTTGCCCAAGGATTCTTCAACATGTAGAGAAAGTCAAGGATCAACCACAGCAATCTTGTAAGAGAAAGATGACCACCTAGTCTCCTGGCCTAAAAATGGCTGTCACTGCTGGACATTGGAAGGAAATCACAAATTATTCACTTATTAAAAAATTTTCATTTATTTTAGAATTGGCAACTTCATACATCTCATGCACTCTTTGGCTCTTTACGGGTTTGTTCACCTACCTTCTGTTTACACAGATACATAATCACACAGAATTTTCTTTTCCTCTCATAAAACTAATCCCTGCATGCCTTCAAATGGCTTAGATTTAACAGTACAAAATGCAAATTAGACAGAACTCTGTCTCCATTTTTCCTGGCAACAGCTGCTTTCCCTCAACTCTCCTCAAACAGTTGTGACTTTGCAATTTGACTATGCCAACAATTAACGTGCTGTTCAGATAAGTCTTTCTCCTGAGCATCAACTAACATATTCCACCTTGCAAATTGACAGGATTGTTGTTACACATGAAATCTTGGACGTCTGAACCCATGAAAATGACTGCTTATTTAACTTTTATGTCTTTCTAAGCATTTAAAAAAACAATGGAAAGAATAAAAACTTCATTTTAACTGAAGTGGTTTTTAAGTGCTACTGACATTTTTTACTTTGACCCAAACAGGCCAACAGTCCCATTGCTCAGCTCTGTCCTGACGGCACACGTGTTAATGTTCATTTCAGATGCTTTATACGTGATGGTGTATTGTCCAGATGCTTCCTGCGTTGGAGTAAGAAGGTTAGAAGCACCGGAAGGTGAGACTAGGATAACAAATCTATTACTACAGACACCAGATGATTAATAGTCAAATGCCTGTGCTCAGAGTCTGAGGTTTGTGCATGTGCCGACACACATCCACAAGCCTGAAGGACACTTGATAATCCTACAATTCAGCTTCGAATTTCAGTCGTCCAATAAATGTAAGCTATGAAAATGATTGTTATATTGTCTGGATGTCATATTTTAAAATGTCTTATTAGCTTCCATGGTGCACTGATGTCCATTTATAGCACATTTGACATGTTTGCAAACATTCTTTCTGAGTCCGTTTGAGGCTTCAGCATTTCAGTCTGTGTGTGTATGTGTGTGTTTGTACATGTACAGAGCGGAGGTACCCAAATTAGAGATTATGCACAAGTTTGTGGGGTTGGGAGGTTAACCACTGATTAATTGCATGGCTCCAGTTGGTTGCGGTGAGGGCACACTACTGTAATTTTGCAGCTGCTTGATTTCAGCATATGAAACATGCTGTCCAATTGGCCTTCTGACTGCATACCAAAGCACTTAAAATAGTGTTCATTTCTCAAGGCCCTATGCTGTCAGCAAAACAATATGGGAAGTTGTTAATAATGTGTTTTCCTCACAACCGAAAGCAACAACAAAAAACTTTCTGCCCTGAAGGTAATTTTTATTTTATGGTGGTTATTTATTTTTTCCTTTTTCTTTCTGTCTTTACATTGGCTACATGTAAAGACTTGTTTTTAATTTGATCATTTAAGAAATGGGCTGTTTGTCTTTGAGAGATTGAACAGAAATATTTACCAATGGCACAGCAATGTATTAATACATAAGTAAGCAAAAGAGAATAACTCTGAGTCATTATGAGATCTTTTATGTTCATCTTTATTTATTTATCTTGTTATACTGCCAGTAACTTAGGAGAATTTCCAATAAATGTGAGACTACATCTGGGACATCTCTTTTAAAGAAAGTCATTGTTAGATTTTGTTTAGCTGCCTAGAATAAAACCTCTGACGCATAAACACACTGATGATTTACTTCTTCGAATGTGTGTAACTTTGCCAAAAGTAAGGCTTGTTTGCTCTGATACAAGGTGTTTTTAATCACTTACAGATTCCACAAAGTTGAGTCTTGCCAGGGCACATAAAACACAACAGATGGAGATGTCTGCTTGATGTAGCTTGATATTAGACAGATAAGAAGGAATGTTGAGAGCCTGGATGACTGAATTGAATTTGTTTGCTAATGACTGTGGCGCCCTGACAGTAGCGCCTTGGTGAAGATGTCAAGTTACTTTTCACACTGTAAATCATCATCAAACTTTTAGGCCAACATTCTTTTTTCATAGTCACACAATGTCCATCCAGCTACCAGATACAGCTAGGACAATCTCATGTTACAAATAGGAGCTTCACCAAAGAAAAAACTGGTTAAAATGATAAGATGTGAGGAGTAATTGATCACGTGACGTCATGCAAGCCAAGATGTAACAAAAACACAGCTTTTTGTGACTCATTCAAGGGGAGCAAAGAAAAGGGTTAAGGGATAAAACCTGCAGAGCGTTTGGAAGCTGTGCTTCTGGACTTCCTCAGAGTGTGTTTGACTCAAGAGATAATTAAAAGTGAACTGTTGGGCATGGAGCCACTGCAGGCATGGAGACAGGCTGTCAGGGGAATGGAGACTGGCCAAGGATCCTGACCTGCCACATGGCAACAGCTCTGTGACGTGGCAAGGCCACTTTGTGCTGTGAAGTGCACAGTAATGGAAACCTCACACTAGTCTTTTCCCTTTTACTTTCTCAATCTCTCCATCTCGAGGATGGATGATAAGTCACACTGTGGCAAATGTTCCCAAACACCCAAACCTGGATTAAATTAGACAGCCACCCTCATCAGTACTGTTCATTGCAGTCTGGACAAATCAGATGGAATAAGTGATGTGAACTATGAAAATGTGCAATAAAAAAATGCTTTATATCTATTTGTTTCCAAACTCAAGGTCACAAGGGTGGACTGGAGTCTATCCCAGCTCCTATCAACCTAGAGAAGGGGTACTCTCAGCAAGTCACTGGTCCAGAGAATGTTTTTAAAAACAGAAACAGATTTTCTTTTTTTTTAAACACATCATATCTATGATATAATTATTGATTTTGATACTTAATTTTCAGTTAAAGTATTGGTAGGGAAGTTAACCATAAAACAATTAAATTAACCAGCGACTGCCTGGACCCCCTTCTGCCTTCAGAAATGCCTTAAGCCGTCTGAGTGCGGTCGTTTACGGCGTAGCTGATGCTGGTGAGTTTGCTTTCGCACTTGAGCGTAGGGGGTTCACATAGTTTTGGTGTTGTGTTACAGTTTCTTCTCCTAATCTGAAGGTGGCAGCAGGCGTGGTATCGGCCGGTAAACTCACCAGGTCAGAGTTCTTTTGATGGTTCACTTCAGTTCAATAGGTATTTTATGTTTGAAAACAACAATGGAGCACAGTATGGTTCAGTGTCTTTATTAGCTTGTAGAAGAAAATAAGGAGATAATTTTAGCAGCCTCTCATCAATTTGATCCACTGGTTATTATTTTTTCACTGTTTTTAAAAATGTTGGTTACCACACAAATTCAGTGAGAAGATCCAGATATCCGGCAACCTAAACTGACCAATCATAAAGGTGTACCATCTGTGAAGCAGGGGTGCACGTCATGTCTTGAAGTTCTGCACAAGCCTCCTGAGCCCCGTCTCCACTAACGGGTCTGGGTTAGTACAGGATGGGTTGGTACACATTTTTGTGTGTGTGTGTTTCCATAGGCAAAAAATAAGATACTTCTCCAACTGTTTTAAATTTGTCCCAGTTACTTTTACAGCCTTTAGTTGCCCCTGCACCAACTTTTTGAGATGTGTTGCTGCCATCAAATTGAGATCATATTTTCCATGAAATTGCAGAATGTCTCACTTTCAGCATCTGATATGTCGTTTATGTCTTTTTAGGAATAAAATATTGATTGGTGAGGTTAGCAAATCATTGAAATATGATTTCATTTTATACAGCATCCTGAATTGTCCAGTGATTTAGATTTATAAGGTTGTGGCAAATGTCTCCCAGTTAAACACATCCACTTGCCGACATCGCATATGTTTGAGAGTATTTTTTTGTTTACAAGTTGTCATACTTATATAACCCATAACATTCAAAGATCAGAGGTGAAGGAATTGATTTCATGGTATCTCATGTGATGGTAAAATCCATTCAGAGATTAGCAGATCTGCAAAGGGGGACATGCCACGACTTATCTGCATTGAGACATCTTGGATCTGTTTAACAAATTCATCAAGCAAGACATGGAAGACCCAAGGCTCCTTTTTCCTACAGCCCCCCCTCTGCTCTTGTTCCTGTTTTGGTATTCTCCTCTGGAGAATCCTGCCACCCAGACCTTGATTCAGAACAGTAAATCAGGTTCCCCCTGACATTCCCCAAGTGTCGGGGTGTGCCGAATGGTAGTGGCATTCACAGTAAGTCTAAAGCAGTGCCTGAACTTTTGAACCTGTCACCTCCTCTTTCTTCTCTGCAACTGCATGTGAACTCTTCTTGCCTTTGTGTTACAAGCTGAAGATGGAATCAGGCAGATTGGACTTTGTGTGAACTTTTCTCATTAACCTAATTCCTCTTTTAATATAGATGTGGTCATCCCAGGGATTCTACAGCATGAGTTACCAACACGATATTCTGTTTACGTAAGAATTAATGATGACTGCTCTAGTGTTACTTAATATGTCTCCACATGACATAAGTACTTAAGTTTTTTCTATTCATGGATGGGAAGTGATACATCAGTGATAATGTGCCATTCCATGTTATCTAACATCTTGGTTCATTGTACAACTTTTTGGCCTCTTGTTGCTTCTTTTTACTTGTAAAGAAAGTCTGCAACAAAAAATACACAGTTCAAAAACCATCTAAGCTGAATTTTGTAACCATGTATTGTTTTATCAAAGCTGGGAATTTAATATTTTCACCTGCAATCTGTGCAAAAACATGCTGCATCATGACCAGACTATTCTTAGGCAAATGATTCTAACAATTTAAGAACAATCTTTAATAATGGCCATTTCTTTGATGCCAATTCTTTCAATCCAAAAGACAGTTGAAAGGTCATGGAGCGAAAGATTCAAGAATATGTCCTGTGAACACCCACACTCCTTTGATAGAAGGCTGATTAATGTTGGCTCACTTTGTTGCCAATGTGGACATGTTAGCATTGAAATTACGGCTCTATAACATGCCAAATTCAGTTTTTTCTTTGTTTTTTATTACTATGTTTGTTTTATTATATTGCTCTTTTAAATTCATATATGGACAAAATGGAGAAAAACAACAGGGAGACAACATTAAACAAACAAATAAAACACCACAAAATGCATAAACTGGATCGACAGGGATTAAAATAAATGGAGCGCACCTGACTCATCACTTCTTAGATGACTACACAGTCCTTAGGACAGATCTTAAGTCTCAGTTTCCACCACCGGTCAAACTCAAGATTCCAGTCCAAGAAATTTCCTTTTCTCATTTGAAACATGCAAACTCCAAACCAGCACTTTCACTTTTTCACTCTCCCCTTCATAATTAATCCAGTTACTTCAGTATCTTTTTATTTTTTCACCCATAAGTCAAAGATAGAACAGATTTTTTTTTCAATACGATGCCAAATTCTGGGTAAAATAAATTTTGGTGGGTGTAAATGAGAACGCAAGGATCAGTTTAGAAAAAGACTAATGAAGCAAATCATTGTGGTTATTTGTCCTGGGGGTGCTTTCACTATATTTGAACAGCATGATGTGCTGTTGTTTGCACTTTGCTACCTGAACAAAGGGCAGCTACTTGAGTAGCGGCATTCAAACAGAGTAAGTGATGTGTAGAAGAAAAAACGAAAATATGGTGGTGGTTGGGTTACAAGATGCAAATGAGAAAAGATGCAGGCGATAATAAATGGTGATGAAAGAGGAGTTGAAAGGCAATGAAATCTGACATGCAGATAGTTTGCACACATGCAGTCTAACTTGTGTCATCAACATGTGGCAAGCTCGGGGGAGCCAGAGGTTACATACACGTTAGCTCGGGATGCTATAGTAAATCATGTAATTAGTTACAGACAACGCCACCCCGGGACTTTCACCGCGGGGAATGATAACAGGGAGCTCCAACAAAGCACACAGGTTCGTTTTACTAAGGAGGCGTGAGACCAGCGTCCAAATAATTAAACAATTTTTATTGTTCAAATAAACAAAACAAAGCAGGACTAAAAAAAAGAAACTCACGGTCCAACATTAAAAGATGGCGGAAGCTTACCGGGAAGAAGGTGGGCCAAACAAAGTGAAGGGAACCAAACTAAAACCACCCCAGACACACATGCAAGGTAAACACTCTTCACACCGCAGCTCCGACCACACAGCACAGGCAGCCGTGCTCAGCATGCAAACGAGGGGAGGAGCAAACCAGGAAAAGGGACCCACACCGATAAGGCACCACCAACTCCTACGCTTTCCAGCCACTAAAAGAAAGAATAAAATACAATTAGTACAAGAACCGTGGAGTTTGGGCACGCCAAAATAAAAGACAATAAATAAACAAACATGAAACGGTTACAATATAAAATATCCACACTGGAAGCCACCCGCCAGCATCAGCCTTCGTCGCGGGCCTCGTCGCGGGCTTCCAGTTGAGCTGCAGTAAATAAAATGCGTCCCCAATAACTTAAAAAGTTAAAATAAGCAAAGCAGCATCAATCCGCCGAGCAGCGGTCTGTCAGCGTGGGGAATGGCTGTGAAGCTCTTGATCCACACGCCCCCGCGGACCGCTGCCTGTTGTCGAGAAGGTGGCTGTATCGTAAAAAAATGCCGTCGGATAAATTCCCCTAAAATAAAAACAAATAACAATGAAAATCCGCTGCAGCCGGGAAGAGCGCCCACCAACCATGGATTGACCTACCCGGATGACCAGCGCTCGTCACGCAGAGAAGCCGTTCCAGCACGAGAGGCAGCACAACACACAGGTTTCCCCTACTGGAGCACAGTCTGTTAACTCTGATAGTAAAACCCGATACAGCAGGAGAAGTGAGGTTAACCTACCACCGCAGTCTCAAGGTGATAGCCCATTCAACGCGCAGCAACAATCTCCACATCAGCCGGAAGTCAGGCGATCTGCCAACCAGACGAACCCTGTCCAAGACTGGCTCCTCGCCTGCTTAAATGCGTCGCCCCCTTCCGCTGATTGGTTAATACTGCACTTCCTCACCTCATACTGCCACAAACAGGTAACAGATATTTAATAGCCACGTATGCGCTGAGAGGGATTGATGACCTCTCCAGGGTGTGCAGGTCTCACCTGATAACAGCTGGGATAGACTCCGACCCCCCATAAATGTGTATTGGATGGATGGATGGATGGATGGATGGATGGACTGATGGATGGACAGATGGATGGAAACATTCTTTGCTTGCCTATGTAAATACTGTTGAAAGACCCATCCTATTGCCTTTAAGAAGCACTTTTTGTAACTTATGAATGAACGGCCGAACAGGCTGTTTAACTCTTTCTAAAACAAGAAAGTTGCACTTTGAAATCTTGTGAAAATGCACTTGTGGATGTGTGAATAAACAGCCTGGCTTGCTTTGGAAATGAAGTTTTCCTACAGCACACAGTGTTGACATATGCTCAGAAATATGCAATGTGGTGACTATAAAACTTTGTGTCAGACATAAAAAAAAGAAAAGAAAAAGGATTTGGGGTGAACAGCACTGCTGAAGAACAGAGTGATGATATGTGATTGTGGGTTAAAGAACACTTAAACTGCTAGGCTTGTGTTTTAAATCCTGCCTGAGCACCTGGGTCTGTTTGGTGGAAGCAGCTGGGGAAAGTTTTGGCCTGGAGTCCAAAACCTGGCTCGTCTTTGCTTCCCAGCCTGCTTGACAGAAAGTCCTTTTCAACTGGTGGAAACTGAAAGGTCTCTTAGAGACCCACAAGGCTCCATAAATCTTCTCAAATGTCCTTTCGCGCAGATACAGGGGGATATCTCAATTAAGTATCAGTGAAACACAAATTCTCGTATGACGTCTGTCCCATTGTTTATACACAAAAGGAAAACACAAATGCCGAAAGCAAAAGATAAATTATTTTTCCTGTCTTTAATCCTGCAAGACATTTGGATTTTCTCACCTTCATCCTGACTTAGAAAAAAAAAGGAAGAAAAAAATAATCCAACATTTCCACAGTTTTCCCAAGTAACTGGCTGTGGAGTAGAATTAACATACGTTTAAACAAAACCGTATGTGTACTGTAAATAACGGATTTGGACTTTGGTTTAATCATCAACCAACATGAGTGAAGACACCCTCTTTCACACCACTGACATCCCAACATATATTAAAATGTGTTGGCAAATAATAGCTGGAAAAAAGAAGCATGGGATTATTTTGAAACCTCAGTGCCAGAATCCATCATGCAGCTGTGAGGTCAGATTTGTATATGCTATGGGAACAGCTAACGTATATAAGTCGAACACTAGATTTGCTCTTCACTTCTACAAACCATATGTACAGTGTTAGCCAAAGCTGGGCAATGTGGCAAAAAACAATCGTCCTGATCTTGATCATGATGTAGTTTGTTAATGCTGAAAATTAAAAAGGAAAAAAAGACCACCAGGGCCTTCATGTCTGTTGTTATGAAATATGAAAGTGCTGTTATGATCTCCTTGCTTCCTTCAAAATGTTTTTTTCAGGAGGAAAATCTTTTAGCTCAGCAGGAAGAGCAATCGTCTGCCAAGTGGAATGTTGGTAGTTTGATCCCAATTACAGACCACAGTGTTAAAGTGTCCCTGGGTGCTACTGAACCCCACATTGACCCCCATGTATTACCCGTGTGTTGGTGTGTCATGGGTAAAACAGGACTACAAAAAAATAAGACTAGAAAAGAACTATTCAAATACAGTCCATTTAGGGGGTTGCAGCCATAATGAATGGTAACTGATAAATTAAGTGCTTCTTTACGTTTGCACATATATTGTTCAGTATTTTGGCATTAAGTCTGGGGAAGACAGGATGTAATCCACCATCCTGCCAGTTGGCAGATGGCTGCTGTTCTTCCTGAGCTATTGCCAGCTAACTCCTTCCCTGTTTGAGACTTGTACTGGAAGAACTGGTGCACCAAGTCTGCTTTTTTGGGCAGTCGCTGTTTTGATACCTTTACAGGTGTTACATGTGAAATAGTTATGAAATCATGCAATGCAATGCAATTTTAGTTGTAAAGCACATTTCATGTACAAGACAATTTAAAGTGCAATGCATAAAACATTAAGAGCCTCACAACAGGGAGCCAAAGAAGCATTAAAAAATACAGACAATAATACAAAGAGAAACAAAATCATATTAAGACAATGCAAAAACAACATAAAAAGATCTTAAATTAAATTGATAAAACATCTTTAGTCCCCAGTCAATCAAATCATGCACCAGTTTTACCATTTTCCCACCAAAGACAAAGTTTTTGCATCTGTCCTTTATAGTTTTTAATGCTTTCACCACTTCTAATTAATGATGTTGTCAGCTTCTTTAACATGGAAATCTATGGGAAGATAATGTGAGGTCAGTTTCAGTCTCACCGCTGCTTTCTTGGTTTTCTTTGACTCATTCTCATTCCTATGTTTCTGTTCAGTTACCTTTCTCAGTTTGGTGGAAGCCGATTATTATTATTGTTATTATTTTGTTCATTTCTTGTAGGTGCTGGGTAGTGGACTGGAGTGTGCTGAGGGATACACAACGGGATCTTTAGATCGATCGACTACTTATTATGTTGGGGCGAGACAGCAAATTTTGATACCAAGTAAATCCACGACATGTATCACCTGTACGATTTTTCTTTTAATGATTAATCATTATGATCATAATAAAACACAGTACATATATTTTTTATCAAATAAAATAATTTCTAATGAACTGAATGGCAGAACTGAGACGTTTCAATTCAAGCTAATTTTTTGTACACAATATAAAACAATGTCAGAAAATGTAACAAAATATAAAAATAACTAAACCACTTTTATAACACATAATTGCTTGAGAAAAATAAAACCTACAATGCAAATGACTCTCAATTCACATTCTTTGGCTTCCTGCGATGAGGCGATGCTATTGTGTTGTGACCTTCATCTTTGGACCATTGCCATTTTTATTCATGGAAGCAGGTGATGTGACAAAAATAGTTTTAGGTAAAAAGAAGAGTTCCAGACACCAGCTTGATGCATAATAATAAAAAAGGTATTTTATTACAAAACTTCACACCCAAAGCCCTTTGCAAGAAAAGTATTGATCTCATCACACTGGAATTGAACGATACCGATACTAGCTTTGGTATTAATACAATCAATGTTTGCATCAATCCACCCAGTCCTTCTAAAGATGTCTCAAGTTTGTCACAGAGACTGATGTAAATTAATAGCAATCTGGTTTTGAGACTATTTTATCTTCCAGCTCTAAGCTTAGACCAACTCATTGGTTAATAGACTAGTTTATAGACTGTTTGGTTTCCTTTTTCAGAATTCACCAGCACATTTCTGCTTTTTTAATTCAACTACACTACATGTCCATAAACTTAAAGCAAAAAGATGTGAATGTGCAGTATAGTGCATTAGTTTCACTCAGGAGAGTGGCTGTAAAACTGAAACCCACACCTGCTAAACCATCTGCTAATAAGCCTATTTGCCAGGTACAGTAAAACCAGCCCAGTGACCTCACAAACTGGTCTCCAGTGAGGGTATGGGATTAAGTTCCCACTGCCAAACAGTTGCAGACAGTAGTAACTGGGTTGCCTGAGCTGGACAGGTGGGATAAGAGTGCATCAGTGGTAGCAGGACAAGTTGAGTCTGCTGCTGCTGCTGCAGCCATCTGGAAAAGTAGAGCAGGATTCCAGGCCTGATGAGGTGAAGAAAAGTGTTTCCCCCTCTGGGCCTGCCGGGCTGAGCAAACAGGTGTTTGGTCCGACAAGCTGTTCTTTCTTTCCAAACTGTTATCTTGAGATTTCCTCATCACTTGCTATTCCTCCTAATCTTTCTATATTACACAATATGTTTCATTTTTCTCTTTTGTAACTTTATATCTAGCTTAGTCTCAGAGGTACCTGTTACCTACTTCTCTACACTGTTTATCTTCAAGATTTTCTTTCATAAGCTTGTCTCACTAAATGCACAAAGAAGGGGGAGGGGGTTTCCATTGTCAAAAAACTAAAATTGTTCCTTTACTTATTAGGTAAAGTATGATGGCTTTGACCAGTTTCATCTACTGCTTGGGAAACGGTGGATGATTCCCATCGAAAAGCTTTGAGAAGCAGCTGTTAACTGGGGTGGGAAAGCCATCCAGATAAATGGCCAACAACCAGTTCATCTGTGTTTTAATGTTTTATGACTTGCAAAGCATCATTGTGAAAGAACACCTTGTGAAAGAACTCCACAACATGAGATTCAATCACAAATTTACCACAAATTGAACCAGTTTTAGAAGACAAACATCCTCTGAAACTGGTTAAATGAGTTACAGCTCTGATGAGCGTAATGTTATCCCATAAGCACTACAGGGTGAGAAATTTGATTGTTTTGTTATATAATTTTGTGGGTTGAACTCAAGGTCTGCTCATGTCTGGACCTTAATGTGGATGTAGCTGATTAAATTAGATGTCAGCTGTAATCCATTACATGTATTTTGATATCCTCTGGAGATAAGTGTACTCTCAGCGTTGTTTTTTTTTTTTTTTTAACGCCATGAACTGCCATAACAGGGAACTTATATGAGTACACTGAAAGAGAGCTGTCTTATCTTCTGTGAATCTCAAATAAACAACTTTCTTTAAAAATGTATTTCTGTGATTTATCAGAAGTTGGTCTTGTGAAGGTCTGTGGAGTTACACTGTTTAAGGAGTCAGTATGACTGAGGACTGACAACCTTCACTTCACTTTATTAATTTGTCCCTTGAGAGGGCAATCTGGTTTGCAGCAGACATGTACAATCATCAGTCACATTTAAAACATAAAACATAAAAAACATAAGAAACATAAGAAACATAAAAATATAAAAATTATGAGCACCTAAAACAGATGTGCTCTGTCCAACATCTTAAAACAAGGTACATAGTAAAAAAATCTTCATCTTTGTGGCGTTTAGAGCCCGGATGGAGAGAAACACAAAGGATTCAGCTTGTATTCATGGTTCAGAGGATGCATTCTGTCTATAACAATGGTCTTCACTTTCTTCATCACCCTGAGGTTAAATACATCATCTAGGCTGCTGAATTTCACCTCAGCTACTGTAGATGCTGTGTGCACTATTCTCCTTAGGGAGTTATTTTCCTTGAAGGCAACAAATGATTGAACCTCTTTGAATACAGAATGTTTAATTACTTGCTTGGTAGGTAACAGTAGCTAACAGGCTTGTACAATATCTGGTTTTGGTTTTCCAGACAAGTTTATGATAGTTAGTTCACTTGATAGCTAACAGCCAACTGGTTTGCTAAGTTTAGCTACGTGTCCCTGACAAATCTTTAGTTAAACCAATATTTATATACAATATATACTTGCCTTTCCATAAGTTTCTGATAGTTACTTTGCTTGATAGTAAACTTTACCTATCTGACCTTTTAAGCACTTTAATGAAATCAATATTTTGTAATACAATCTCTGTTTTTGCTTCAAAGAGTTTGCTAACAGTAGCCAAATGGCTAGCTAACTTTAGCTAGAAAAACTAAAAGCTGTTTAATGAATATTTTTTAAAGTGTGTTCTGCTTTTGCTTTTCCAGAACAGTTCATGCTTTTTCACACGGTCACTTGTGCATTTTGTTGACTTACATGTGGTCTCTGAGTGACTGCTTGACTTTTAAGACAAAGGTTGAGCGACATTACTAATAAATAAAATAAAGTTTCCATCTGCACTACCCTGTGGACTAAATATTACTATCAAAGATTTAGTGCACACACAATTATATTTGCTGCAGATAGCCAACAGAATAAACCATACAAATAGGTACAAACTTCAGTTATACAAACATGATTATAGGCTATAACTGAAGTTTACAAAAATTGCAAAAATTGGTTATTCATTAAAAATAAAAAAAATTATTAATTCATTAAAATTTTGCATTCAGCTATAGACATGTACCACTCGTCAGTATTTCACAAAGAAATTAAATTATAAAGGCTGTTAAATAAATTTATCTTATTTGAGTTGTAAAATTAGTCAGGATTATTTTGCATCTAATGACATGGGTATGAGTGTGTGTGTGTGTGTGTGTGTGTGTGTGTAGAAATGTAGAAATTTCAGGGAACAAAATGTACTGTACTTGTTTTGGCCTGATGCTCGGCACTTAAGAGCTTCTTCATGGTAAGAAGCACTTTAGGAGTCCAACATCCCCATTCAGATGCCACAGTCCAGCAGAGCTTCAGCCTGTTGCGGTTGTCTTCAGCTGTTTGGGTCCCATAATGTGAGAGCTCTGGGCTCCTATCGGCCCTCTTTGTCTCGTCCCACAGAGAGGCTCCTGTTGATGACTTATTTTGGAAACCAGAAACACAGGCCTCTCAGCACTCAGGACAAGATGGCGAGTGACAGGGCCAGGCTGGCTGAGTCTCAAGTGTGTGAAAACTGGGAGCCTGATAACAGATTTTGGGAACACTTCCAAAAGAGCTACTTTTATTTTTTATGATTTTTTTCTTTTCTTCAGGGGGTTTGGGTTTGTTTTCTCATCTTCTTTTATTTGAATTTGTTTTGTTTTTCATGATTAAGCATTAGATCACGCTCAGTGGGGGACTTCCAGTGATATAACACTAGGGGAACATTGTTTAATATTCAGTGCAGCCAATCATGCAGCTTCCTTTTATAAAGTTGTTACTGTTGATGATGTGCTATTGTGTTTCTGTATTATTCTCAGTTGGCTGGCTTCACTGTTCCTTGCTGTTATTCCCATTGAAAAAGTACTCAAACATAATATGAAGGCTAATGTGCTACCAGCTGTGCATGAAACTAACAAATGTAACATTGCAATATGCAAATTAAATGCAGTGCGTGTTAGTGTATATCTGTGTGAGTAGAAAACAAAAGGCAAAAATTTCAGAGCATGTGTTTTCAAAGGAAAACTACTATTGTTTTTGTGCAATGCATCTTATAATAGCAGCAGCTTAATAGAAAAAATGCAGTTCTATTTTTTACTCATTATTTAGGGCAGTAGCAGCACACTTCTTTGTTTGGCTGATGACAGAGATGGGAACAGCTTGGTGTATTCACTGCAGACACTATCATAAGAATGAAAAGAGACACTAATTGTCTCAGTCAGCTTGCAATGTGAAACTAAGTTGCATACATTAAATCTATTCAAACGCCTACAAAGACTTCTCCGCTGCATAATACTTTAATGATGTAAGACTAGCAATCCTAACACAGGCTTTGTTTTAATCAGAAAACTGACTCCCTCTAATTAAACTGGGGGAAGGAAAATAGGTTCCTGTGACTAAACTGCCGTGAAATACTGCAAGTTGCAGCGCTGTGATCTGCTTCATATTCTTCCAAGAGTCAATTAATCTACCTTTGATGAGTCAAAAAAGATCTTATTGGCAAGAGAATTTTCCTTTTAAAACTTATGTACCAAAAATGAGACACACCAAAGTTTGTTGTATCTGAATCTAAGAACTAAAGAGATATTTCTGACCGAGTTCTTTTCAGTGTAAGTATTTCATGGTTTTAGAGATCCGTGCTGCTGAATTAGCTGTACATTTCAAGTTCTCAGATTAGTTAGCAGCATAAACTGCAAATTGTATTAAACTAAATGCTGGCCGTCTACTAACAAATTATATTGGCTGCAATTTCCTTTTGGTTTGTTCTTTTTAGGTTTTATGAGAAAATAGGACTACATAAATTGTAGTTCTACTACATAAAACAGTAGTTAGAAATAAAATACAAATAAGATAATATTTAAAAAGTGGTATGATGGAAAAAAAATAATGATTAAAAAATGTAAAGACTGTCCTCCCTGTTGCGGCGAGGTGGGCTCTGGGTTTCTCATCATTGCTGGCTCGTCTGCTGATTGTACTTGATTGGAGGTTCACCCACCCTCCACCATATAATCGCTGGGTTAAAGAAGTTCTCTATAACCTGAAACTCGAAAAACTAAGGTTTTTACTGAGTTGCTTTACCAAGAGATTTTTTGACACTTGGAAACCCATTCTTGGAATTTGTTAACTCCCCGACCTATCTCTAGATGCAGAAGAGGATTAAGCTCACGTTCTTATTAACTTAAGAACTCCCCCCATTATTTAATGTATTTAACTGTTTTTTTGTTTAACTTTTTATTTTTTTTTTTTTTGCATGTGTGTGTGTGTGTGTGTGTGTTTTCTCCAATTTAGCTCTAACCTGACCAGGGTGACCAGGGTTTATTTGTTGGTGGGGCAAGGTTATGGTGATTCTTTGATATAATTGTACATGTCTTCTTTATTTTTTACATGCTATTTAAAACCTTTGTCGCTGGAACATTTCAATAAAAAGATAGGGGGAGGAATGAAGAAGTAAAAAGCAAAGATGAGAGTATGAGCATTTATTATTCAACGGAGCCCCTAAACTCCATCTGGGGCTACCACTTACCTTCAGAAGTCACATAATTAGTTAAATATGTTTTTGTTTAGCTATAAGCAATAAAGAATATGACACCACAACAAAGAGCAGTATTAATCAGAGAGGAAACAAGAGACCAAAGAAAAGCTCTACACAGAGGAGACTAGTGCAACTGTAGGACCACTATAAGTCATACACTCCAGAAAGATGAGCTTTACAGAACAGTGGCCAGAATAAACAAAGCCGTTGCTTACAGGGAAGTTTGGCTAAATGTATGCAGGAGACTTTTCAAACATCTGGATGAATATCCTCTAGCCAGATGAGACTAAAACTGAATTTTTTGGTCTTCAAGATCAATGTCTGTTGCAAACCCAACATTTCTCATCTCCCCAGTACATTAATCCCACACTGAAGCATGGTGGTGGCAGTGTCATGCTATTTGGATGTTTTTATTGGCAGGAACTGGGAAACTGGTCAGAACTGAAGCTAAATGGATGGAGCTAAATACAAGGAAATTCTGGAGGGAAACTTGTTTCAGTCATGCAGAAATTTAGACTGGGATGGAGGTTCAACTTACAGCAAGGTAATGACCCTTGGCATATTGCTAACACTCAAATCCTTTAAGGGAATATATTTAACTGTGTGTAAATTGCCTAGTCAAAGCTAAGATCTTGGGTCTAACTGACAAACTGTGGCAAAAATTAAAGATAGCTGAACACCATCATCTAAGTTGCTGGAGCTGCTTTGGTTCAAAAATAACTAAAAATTCATTGACAATTAGCTAGATGTCCCAAGCTGATAGAGTTATGACAAACTGGAAAATACAGCTGTTATAACTGCAAATAGGAGCCCTACACAGAGCAATGACTTTGGGGTTGGGGGGTTGAATATATGCATGCATATATTCAGTTCAGCAGTGTGAACTACTTTTTGTAGACACGTATTTCTGCTCTTTTTTGGTCATTTTTTATGTTCAAATGGGTTTTCTGTGCCAAGACTGACTTATTCCTTGATCTCACTGTGTGTGTTCCATTTTGCAACCTCCCCATTTCATTTGCATTTGCTCCTATTTTTTTTTTTTTAACAAGGTAAAACAGTACCATCATTAAAAGTGGTACTACAAAGCTGGTTAAGAACTCAAATTCATCCCAGGATTTTCCCATGTTGATAAAATGGGTGTTGTTCGAAGCGTCTGATCAATCGCAGACATGGAGAAACCCTGCAGAACAGCTTACTTTACCATGGAGGAGCAGAAGCAACACTGCTGTGGCAGCAATACCCAGGAAGGAATGCCGACCGAAAATTGACGACTGTTAATGCTTCAGTTTGGGAGATTATACAATATTAATTCATGGGACAATATAAATGGACAGCACTCTTATCACCAATTTTCACTTTATTACGACACAAATGTTTGTGGGCTGAGTGCTTCCTCAGCTCCCTTTTTTTCCTTTTAATTATCCTTGGAGTTATTTTGAGGCTCAGCAACCCTGTCTGATTGTGTTTTGTGTTGGAATATTAATTCCTCACCATAACAGCACGAGTAGTTGTGCGTTCCATAAATTCATGGTTCTGCAGTTCTGCCATGTGTGACCAATATTATTAACCTCATTATTTCAGATGCAACCCTAGTGGAGCTAAATGGACTTAGGAACAAGTCAAGAATAAGCACACAAAAATATAGCTCAAAGCCGTCATTGACAAGGCTTTAGTTCTTTACAGTGCCTCTGTTGTAGGGATGAAATCAACAGAATGAAAAAAATGTAGCGCAGGCCATATGATGAAACTTTAACTATCATATAAGATGTCATTGGGGACATCAAAAGTGCTCCTCTCATGAGCCGCGCACCACTGTAGACGGTGGGCAAAACATTTTTCATGAGAACAGATTGGTCAGAAAGTGATGCTTTTATACTCAATCTCATAACCAGAACATAACCTGCTTTGGAGCAGGTTATGTTCTGGATCTGTTTAGTCTAAGTTATCATGTTGAGTTATCCCTGTAAGAAGGGAACCAGCATCGTGGGATGGAAACCCTAGGTTAACCACAAAGTTACCTGGATAAGAGAAAATGCAGCTTCGAAGTACAGGCCTCAGAACAGGTTCACTTTGCTCCTATGATCATGTGACCCTGTGGAATGTTGCCAAACTGCATATAATGAGTTACATTTTCCACGAATGAATCTTTGGAGACTTTGCTGGACTGTATAACAAATACATTAAAGCATCTGAAGCTTGCACAAAGCTTCCTTGGCTGTTTTTAGAAAGCTAAACAATAAAGTTTCAAAGTTTGCTGCCTGAAAAAAACAGAAACAAACCATGAGACATATTTGTTTAGTGGAAATATGCTGAGCAACTGTTTGTATTTTCCTTTACATTAACCCAGCTTTAACACAGCTACCTTTGCAACACTTGACCTTAAGATAACCCGTGAGCTAATCCACTACACCACGGGAAACACATGGGGAAGCATTTTCGAAGAGGAAGCTGGCTTTGACGTGAGAGCGGCAATAAAGCTTAATAGAAGGTCCAGCTGAAGCGTTGCAGGAAATGCATTTTTAAATAGAAGGATGGAAGTGATTATTAACACGATTAAACTGTTAAAAAAATAAAAAATAACAGTTATGTAACTGGAGTCTCGTTGACAGTCACATTATTTACTCTGAGGCTGATCTCTGTGAGTCCACTTTAAGCTACATCCTGTATATTTTGCAGGTTTGAACGCTACTTTTTAAAATGATAAATAGATTGTACTCATTTAGCACTTTTACAATCATGTTGACTACTCAAAGCGCTTTACACTACATGTCTCATACATCCAATCACACACACATTCAAAGTCAAAATGTTACTGTCAAAGTTTCCTGTGTTGTTAATTCTATGCCATTACAAGGTGAACTGATATTTAAAATGTCACTTTACCCAAACCTACAGTGAGTTTTACGATTTTTAAAAAGTTTGAAACATAAAAAAATGTACAGAAAACTTTAAAAGTCTTAATAAAGCTAAAGATAAACTGCAGTTCTGGTTCAAATATGCTGGTTCAAATATGCTTACTGTACAGGGTTTGTGCACTTGTGTGTAAAAAGATTTGTTGCATGGGCTTCATTCATATGGCAACAAACATTAAGTACAATCACTTTCTTAAACCTAACCAAAGATTATTTGATTGATTGATCTTTGCCTAAACCTAAACAAATAGCAACTGAAATAAACTAGACTGAAATTAACACTACTTAACTGGCCAGAAGCCAGTAAGTAGTGAAGTAAATGAAAGTAAAATGGCTTGGCAGAGGTCTGCTCTCTCTGAGTGCTTCTAGTCTCCAATGAGTTTTTGAGAGTCCCCATGTAAGCAAATTTCTTCTCTTACAAGGAGCACAGTTTAAAAAAAAAAAAAAAACGTGCATCTGTTTGTTATGTCTTGAAAAAAAGTCAGCTAAATACCTTCCAGTTAGTTTTTAATACCTAAACCTAACTTGATTGTTGAGGTACCAAACAAATGTACATGTGAATACATATGTATTACAAAAGAACGTGCAGAAAGTCAAACTGGGAATTTGATTAGAGAATAACTTAGAGCCCGCTAAACCTCTCTGAGGTCCTGATGCTGATTTTGATTTCTTTTGTTTTTTTCTCCTTTTTTTTTAAACCACTCGTTTGGTAACAATTTTCTAAATGATATAACAATTATTTTTAATATGTGTTGGTTTTATGTTTATATTATTGTTTAGGTCTATAGTATTTCCATCCATCCAGAGTTGGGTCGCGGGGGCAGCTGCCTAAACAGGGAAACCCAGACTTCCCTCTCCCCAGCCACATTCACCAGCTCATCCGGGGGGATCCCAAGGCATTCCCAGGCCAGCCGAGAGATCTGTCCAGCGTGTCCTGGGTCCTCCTCGGTGCCTCTTTCCGGTGGGTCATGCCCGGAACACTTCACCAGGGAGGCGTTCAGGAGGCATCCTAACCAGATGCCCGAGCCACCTTATCTGGCTCCTCTAAGTGTGGAGGAGTAGCGGCTCTAATCTGAGCCCCTCCCAGATCACCGAGCTCCTCACCCTATCTCTAAGGGTGAGCCCGGCCACCCTGCAGAGAAAACTCATTTCGGTCGCTTGTATTTGCGATCTTGTTCTTTCAGTCACTACCAACAGCTCGTGACCATAGGTGAGGGTAGGAACGTAGATTGACCAGTAAATCGAGAGCATTGCCTTTTGGCTCAGCTCCCTCTTCGCCATGACAGGCCGATGCATCACTACAGCTGAGGACCATGGTCTTGGACTTGGAGGTGCTGATTCTCATCCCAGCTGCTTCACACTCGGCTGTGAATCGCTCCAGTGAGAGCTGAAGATCACGGCCCGACGAAGCCAACAGACCCACATCATCCGCAAAGAGCAGAGACCCAATCCTGAGGCCACCAAACCGGATCCCCTCAACATTTCAGCTGAGTCTAGAAATTCTGTCCATAAAAGTTATGAACAGAATCGGTGACAAAGGGCAGCCTTGGCGGAGTGCAACCTGCACTGGAAACGATTCTGATTTAGTGCTGGCAATGCAGACCAAGCTTGTACAAACGAGTCCGGTACTCCATACTCCCGGAGTACCCCCCACACGAGTCCCCGGGGGACACGGTCAAATGCCTTCTCCAAGTCCACAAAACACATGTAGATTGGTTGGGTAAACTCCCATGCCCCCTCAAAGACCCTGAAGAGGGTGTAGAGCTGGTCCACTGTTCCACGACCAGGACGAAAACCACACTGCTCCTCCTCAATCCGAGGTTTGACTATCCGACGGACCCTCCTCTCCAGCACCCCTGAATAGACCTTACGGGGGAAGCTGAGGAGTGTGATCCCCCTGTAGTTGGTGCACACCCTCCGGTCCCCCGTTTTGGCCTATCCAAAGTCCTCCTAGGCCTCCTAGTTTTTGCCTTAAAGAAAGATCTATAGTATTTTCTAAATCTAATCTAAAATGGTCAAATGTAATATATTATAAATGTTTAGAAGTATATGTTTATGTTATTTTTGTCCATTCCGCAGATCAAATATACTGTAGTCCTTGTAACCAAACTGCGGTTGTACCAGGTCAAGTGAAGCCCCTTCACAAACATTTCCTCCCATTCTATATGAGCTTTATACTACTCCAGTTAGAAAAGGTCTATAGTAAATGTCCTCTAGAAATTTGTTGATGAACTTCAGCCATCATTTCCATGGAGCCATGCTGCTGTAACAATAAAGCACACTTTGTTTTTTTCTTTTTCTTTTTGTTGCTGACTTCTTCTTTCTAGTGTTCTCTGTAAAAATAATTTAAGAGTCAGTAATGTAGGTATTATGTGTGATATCCACCCCGTAAAATGTAATTTAATTTAATTCTGCCATAATTCTTGATAGATGGACAGAGAATATAAATTACTGTCTATTGTCCACAAAAAGGATGTTTTTCTATGGTATTGTCAGCTGCTTGTTAAGCTTATTAAGACTCTGGATTTTGCTGAAATCAACCAATGTTCCACTCCATTCTGATATGTTCACCTGCCTGAGAAAAGTCAATCCGATTGCTATGTGACTCTTTGGAGACTGGTTCATTTTATGTTTTAACAGGAAGGAGCCAGGTTGTTTTCAGGATATTTCAGCTTCTGCTAAAGTCATTCACGGCACAGACATCCCCCAGCAACCCACAAAAATACACAGTGGAAAAGGAAATACATATTGTAATGGCAAATTAATAGCTTGTTTTGATAGGCTGACCAATTATGAACACAAACAGCCAGTTACCCCTTTACATGGTCCCTTGTCACCAGGGTGTCTTGCCTTGAGAAGAGTGCTTCCTCTGCTTCTATGGCAACCAATAAGCAAAGATATCTCTTATTTCACGGCTCCATTGTTTTGTTTCCCGTTTTAATTGAAAGCCCTTGCATGCCCTGAACAGTAGATTTTAGAATAACACTTTTAACTCCAGGTAAATTGTCAGGATGTTTGCTTTACTACTCCTGCAAATTTTATATTCAGGTTTCCAGCTAACTTTGGATGCTTGGGAAAAGTAAATAAAAACATGTTGCAATTGCTTGCATACCATTGCATTTTATTTATTGTCATTTATTTTCTTACAAAGCATCCTACCTTTGTAGGAATGAAGTCACTTTAAGTGAAATAACTTCCACTTTTGCAGCAATAAGAAAGCCAAACTCCAGAGCATGTTTAGAGGAACACAGTATATATGTTTGCATCTATGATAAATCTAAAGCTGTTTCAGTGTTGAAAAGCTACTTCTAATACTGTTCCACTGCTCAGCTGGAAAGTTGGGATGGAAACCACCTGTGTTTGTCTGACATTCCTCTGGCTCAGTGCTCTACAGTGACCTGATTACCTTGTGCTGTAAAGGATTATCTTGTCTGTTTATGAAATTATGAAATTGTTGAAACAGCCTCATCACTGCTCATTTTCCGGTGATGTAAATGTCTCCCTCTCCGCTGCTCATCAACTTTTCTCTAGCTTCCTGCCCAACTAGGACAGCAAATCTGTTGCACATATGTACTCTCAAAACAAGCAACTCGTGTCTGTCTGGCAGTCAGCAAAGAGGTAGATTTTTATGTTTGAAAAGCACATCATTTTGGTCGTGTATAATTTAATCCACAAATGCAGCATGAATACTGGAATATAGTTTGCAATTTGAGAGCTTTAAGAGGTCATGTAATCCAGGATATCAGCATGGGGAAAGTTTAAAACTTAGCCTGTGATGAAACTTGGAGTAGTTTTTGATGGAGTTTTATCTTTTGATTCACATTTTAAATGAGTTTCAAGTGCAGCATTTTTTAATCTGCCAAACGTTTTCAAAAGCAGACACATTGCTTCCCAAAGCAATGCTGAGAAAACTAATTAATGTATTCATTATCCAGGATTGACTACTGTAATGCTATTGTAGCTGAATGTCCAGAAAACTCACTTATAATCATTCATACAGTTGTATATCACAGAATCCAAAATGCTGCTCCCAGTGTGCTAACTGGTGCTAACCCCCAATTTTCACCGGGCGCATATGCATCGTGGCCTCTGCAGCTTTTCACAGCCATTTTAGTCATTGGTTTGGTTCACACCGGTGCGTCTCAGTGCTTGTCAGAAGCATCCCTGAAGCGCCTTGTCGCGGCTCTTTGCTAAACATATGCGCCGAGTCTATTTTTGACGGAATGTTTCAAACTCTGCAGTTCAGATAGGGCCAGAAAAGAAATCAGACATGGAAGCAGTGTAAAAACTTCTGTTAATTTTCAAAATAAAAGCCCCCGTGCAGATTTGCACTCACTGAACCACGTAAACATTGAGCCATCAATCAGTCAGGGTGTCTTGGCGTTTTTTTTTTTTTTGTTTGTTTTTTTTCACCATGGACTGTAAGACATTTATCCTGGAAGTGGAGAATGACAAGATTCTCCTCTTCTCCTGTGATTTTGTGATCTCGTGGATCCAGCTAGGTGGACTGCACTTGCGGGTGCTCCATACTTGACATGCTTCCGGTGTGGATTGATGCGCCACGAAAGTCAGAAAAAAAACGCAGTGCAGCCATAACATGGCACACATGCACCCAGTGGAAATGAAGGGTAAGTGGAATTGCCTTGTTTTAGCCTCCCTTTACTGGCTTCCCATTAAATTAAGAAAAGATTAAGGCCCAATCCCATTTCTCTTTGTTACCCCTTCCCCTACCCCTTGCCACTTGCCCCTTAAACGAACAGAGCTAGGGGTGGTAGGGCTGAAAGTCAATCCCTACGAATTGGGACACCCCTTCAACAATCACATACGTCATCAGTAGTCACTAAAGAACATTTTACACTGGAACTGGAAGAAATTTTAAATAACAAAACAAAAACAATAAATAGAATGGACTCTCAGTCTCATTAACAATGAATGAAAACCGAACCCAACCAAAAACAGATAGATAATGAAGTCTCTGTTCTGTAAACAAAATTGGCTTTCAACAAATATTTAAAAAAAAGATCAATTATGGGGCTCAGACAGAAAAAACTACCAGTTGTATTAAAAAAAAAAAAAAAAAAAAAAAAAAAAACTAGGAAAAAAATATACTGTGCATTGTTGCTGTTTGTAAAGCTGAGATACCTTCCCTCATCACTGCGTGTCAGACTGATCTATGAGCAGTGAGTGAACCTCGCTGCTGCAACGTGACGCTGCGTCTTTTTGACAGATACGCTGGGACACCGGCCCAAAAGTCATGTGGTCCACTGAGAATCCTCTCAAACCTCTCCATTAGCTGGCATTGCTCTTGATGTGTATTCCAGCATGAGAAATTAGAGCGTGAGAGCGTAAATGCGTCAAATGCGTGAGTCTCACGGCCTGTAAAACAAATGCGGCATACCGCCTCACACAGGTTAAGTGCTTCACCACGGTCTCGTGCTGCAACATGCTTCTGTCAAATATGACACGAGAGAGATCACTCCGCAAAAGCGTTCAGTCAAGATACTCCATAGTGAAACCTATCATCATACACAGTCTATGGTAAAGTAAGATAGAAAAAAGAAAAAAGAAACTATTCTACAGTCATTTAACTAATGAAAACTATGGCGACCGGCAAACTTGTTGCGCTCCTTTTTCCTTATCATGCAATTAACTGACTTATTGCTTATCATGACAGGCCTATGTAGGACGTAATGTAGAACTTTTGCATGTAATTAAAATTCCTTGTGTGTGCGGGCATACTTTTCTCTGTGGCTTTTTATGTATGTGTGTGTGTGTGTGTGTGTGTGTGTGTGTTGCCCTGCACATCAGGAAAGCGTGGTGTGCATAGAAACACTTGGTTTCTCATATAGGACGGGAAATTTTTCATACCCCTCCATTTGAAGTGTGCCTCTGAAAACTCTTCGTTTGAAGGGGTCTGCAGCCCTACCCCTTACCCCTACCCCTCTCTCCTAAAAGAAATTGGGACGCAACTACCCCTACATGCACACGCGCAAAACGGAGGAGTAAGGCTAAGTGGTAATGCCAAGGGGTGAAACGGGATTCAGCCTTAAAATTCTTTTAAAATTTACAAAGCACTTAATGGCCTAAAACCTAAAAACCATCTTACTTGAAAGAACTCATTGTTCTCCAATGTCACCACAAAAGAGCTCTTCACCCCCAGAATGCTGGCCTGTTAGTGTTTCAAGAATCTCTGTGTCCAGAGCAAGAGGCAGTCTTTCTCTCATAAAGTTTTGGTGTGTGCTGCTGTTTTATTTGTTTGATGCCAGTTTTCGACTTGTAGAATCATCTTTCTGTTGGCCAGAGGAAATGTGTGCTCATCTGCTATGCTGGGAAATCAGAGCAAGGTGATGACAGAAAGCTAATGACTAATCAAACATGCAAACACTTTTTACAACAAAGTGGTGAGTGAAGGAACTGAAGACCATCTGACAATAATGCCTTAAGAAAGGCCAGCTCTGAATGATGACCACAGTCTTCTACGGTCTTTTCCTTACTCCGTAATGCATGTTCCATCTTCTTGTCATGTTCTGCACAATGACTCATTAGTGTGAGTAAGACTTGTTGGGCAGAAACCTGGAGGACAGTGGCCCTCAAGGACCAGAGTTGAAGAGCCTCCCGGGCAACATTTGGAAATCATCTTGGTTTTTACGTGCTACTTTGGCTGTTTAAACACTGATAGCCTGAACACTCTTATGGGCTTCAACTTTTTTTTGTCAGTTTGGTGTATAAGAGTATTTATACTGAATGTCCATGCAATCTCAAACTAGGATAGTTGTGTTAACCAGCGTTAGGGAGTTAATCAAGTCAGTAAATATACAGCCAAGTTGTTGCTTATACTCTTAAGAGCTTGTGGAATAAAATGGTTAAGTCAGCCTTAACACATGAAAAATGTATTGTGTGTGCTGCATCATGGCTGCATGTTTGTATTGACACCAACTGTCCTGCTGCAGCGTTGACACAGCACAGATGAATTTAACACAGCATGTCTCTTTTAGTGATGATGAATACACAGACTTCTATGTAACTCATGGTTTATATGATTCGAAAGGTAAAGAGATGAAAAAAATAACTGAAAACCATTAACTGTCATCACTGATTACCATCATACAAGGTGAGCTCTATGTTTTTATGCCTGTGATCCACTGACTGCTCTTCATAGTTTGCATTTTGGTGATGTCTGCTTCCATGTTGCTTACCTCATGCAGTTAAAATGTGAAACATACTCAAGCCCTTGAGGATGTATGACTACAGCATGGCTTGGGCTGAGGTTAAGATCTGTATCTCATGCTGATCTTTGTACAAGTAAGCTAAAATAAGTAAAATAAATATAAGCAAAACATAACATGATGTTAGGGGTTAGGCTTCAGCGTAAGGATGTTACAATTCACTGATATAGACCCCGTCATGATATTGAAGAACAGAAACAATTTTGATATTTCAACAATGACATTATGATTTGATCTAAGATGATAACATAAAAACATTATTAGCTGCAGATAGTTTTTTTTTTTTTTTTTTTTTTTTTTTATTTTAACCCTTTGACACCCGTACAAATTTTTTAGGCTACTGCTTAAGAATTGCAAACTCATAATAAAATGAGTGTATCTTTGCAAGCATGAGGTCTGTTTGAATACTTTCTGTGTCATATAAGGGAACACGTGTGAGATGTGTGAATATCAGCACATGTACTAGGAAGGAAAAATGAAAATGGCACATAGAACAAACTAGAGACGTATTAGACTAACCTAAAAAGAAACAAACTGTTACAGGATTAATGTAAATATTTCTTCTGAATGATGCAGCTGTAAACGTCCATCCGTTCATAGTACAATATGTGAACATAATCTCTACAAAGAGAAACTTTGATAAAGTGAAGCAGAACAAAACTAGAAGTTTTAGTACAGACAAACCTATTTTGGAAGAATTTGACCATCTGCTCTCAAAGTCCCACAATTGGAGAACCTCAGGTTTTAAAAGCTTAAGCCTTTTTCCTTCTCTTTTTAAAAACTTTGAATTCTTAGAACAAAGAATAACTATCCTGATAGCAAGTTTTCTGTTGCAGAAATAGTGCTGACGTGGATGTTTTTGGTACCAGTAATCATACAGTGAAAATCTGACATTGTGACAGGCCTGCTTCAGACACTAACACCATAACACAGAATCCTGCTCACAGGCTCTGTTAAACCATTGCAGATGACAAACTTAATATCCCTAAAGTAGAAGCCATCAGTCGAATTGATATACTGGGAAAAAGTATCATCTTCGTGGCCATTTTTCCTACAACTACTATTTATTTTTAAAAGACTTTTAGTACAAAACAACAATTTTGTAAACAGATTTTTTTAATTATTCAATAGTGTTTAAGTGTGGTACAACTTAACTCATCTGGGGAGCTTTACATGGTGGTGAACTGTTGGAGGTGTACCAACCAGTCAACGGCTGCCTCTGCAGTTTTGTATGCTTGCAGGTGGAAGACATCACTGAAAGTAAGTTTAAATGTTAAACAGATCTCTGGGGTAGAGGGTCTTTCGTCAATCACTGTTTGTTTAAATTACCAGCTCCATATACAAACTGGGAGAGTCTCTTTCCCATCACGGATGGCAGGAAAAGCAGCCTGTTGATTAGCTTTCAAGGTAATAAGCCGGATGTGTAATCGTACCGTTGTGTTGTTTATATGAGGATTCAAACAAACTTAAGGAATTGCTGCAGACTTGAGGTGATTAACTACAGAATGAGTGATTTATGAGGATGTCCTCCAACAAAGATGTCCTCCCTCTTCTCTGCTGGCCTCTGCCAACACTGGACTAATAATTCACCAAGATGTGACTTTTTGTGGTGCACTGGTATGCTGAATTATGCCCAAGCACATGTGGATACAGCCTGTTATGCCTTTTATTGAAAACGTTTGTATGCCAAAAAGGAAGGGAGAAGAAATTAGGCATTTTACAGCTCCAGCACTAAAACCTCTAAAAGAAGCCTGTTGAATTCTCTTCAGAGGGCATAACCTTTGACACTCTGCTCGAGTTGACT
Source organism: Melanotaenia boesemani (assembly GCF_017639745.1). Lineage (NCBI taxonomy): Eukaryota > Metazoa > Chordata > Actinopteri > Atheriniformes > Melanotaeniidae > Melanotaenia > Melanotaenia boesemani. The sequence continues at coordinate 30,906,616 of NC_055693.1, forward strand.
GATACTCTTGTTTAATGAGGTGATAGGCAGACACCAGAGTCAGCCACTCAACCGGTGTCCCCTGTTCAATGCACAGAACCAAACAATCAGGACCAAATCAAGTAATCAGAGGTCAAACTCCTAAGGCATTCCCAAAATAAACAAAACTAATGGGACAGGTTTAGTTTGCAATCTAGCAAGTGAACTACATCTGAAATGAGAAACAGCAGGTGCCATTTCCCACAAGGAAACACAGAAGCAAGGGCCTTTGTTGCACCCTGTCTGATGGCCATCGGCACAACAAGCTGCTGGAAAGGTTTGAAAGGGACTGTATCAGAGCCCTACTGGTCTAATGTTCTCCTATCATCCTGTGAAAGCGGTGACCATGCCCGCTGGAGAGACTGCAGGGGGCTATACTGTAACTGCTCTACTGAATATCTGGATATCAAATTGTATTCTGTTGAGTGTAAAGCTACATAAAATGCAAGCACAGCACCTTAAGCATTATTTTGGTTGGGAAGCTCTTTCCTTATTATATCAGAGGATTTATATTTTTCCATTAAGGGTTTTGACCCTTGTGAAAATGCCTGCTGTATAACCCTAGCACATCATTGTAGCATAACTCTCTGAGCTGCTTAAGAACAACAGTATCCATGCATTTATATTTAGTAGGCTGGACTACTGTAATGCTGTCCTCACACTAAAAAGTCCTTCAGACAGCTGCAGTTAGTCCAGAATGCTGCTGCCCGAGTCCTGTTTAAGACCAAGAAAGTAGATCATATCACTTCAGTTCTCAGACCTTTATACTGGCTTCCTGTCTGTCAAGGAATTAACTCTGAGATCCTGCTGCTAGTTTACACTGGATGGTTTGGACCAAAATACATTCAGGATCTTCCGGTTCGTTGTGAACTAACCAGATCCCTCAGGTCACCAGTGTCAAATCTACCTTCTGTTCCCAGAGTCAGAACTAAACATGGAGACGCAGCGTTCCTCACATGTGGAATAAACTCCAAGAAAACTGCAGATCTGCTGAAACTCAGCTGCTTTAAATCAGAGTTAAAAACTTTTCCATTTGCCACCTTCTATCAAACAAGTTATAATTTTTCACACTGGAAAGTTTATTACATCATTTTATCTGTTTAGATTTTATTTATTTAATTTCTTTTATTTATTTTTAAAATTTGTTTTTAAATTTACTTTTTAATGCTTACACTTCACCCCGCTGTAATGCTTTAATGTTTTATGTAAAGCATTTTGGATTGTCTTGCACCTGAAAAGTGCTATATACAGTAAATAAACTTGCCTTGCAGGATCAGCTCGGACTGCTTCAGTGTTCCTTCATTACCTGATAAGAAATGATTACTGACAACATCCTTAGAAAACTTTCAGTAAAATTAGCATTAATATTTTTCCAGTAACCATCTCCTCACCTCACTGTAAGCTGGAGGAACATCGTGAACAGTTACATACATGTATTTAGTGTTTGAGTTTTTTTATCATTATTATTTTTATTTCATTCTTAACAAGAAATTAAAAAAAAAAAAAAAACTAAATTCATTTTGGACCGAACTGCTGTTTCCCAATGATTTATCTTTGGTTTAATTCAAACACTAAATCCGTTTCTTGATAAGATCTTGGGGTTAGGAAAACAGCGTGGTTTGGGTTAAAATACACCGTTTTTGTGCTACACTCTCATGTTGATGAACAATGCTAAGGGTTAACTTTAGCAATGTGGATTTGTGGCAAAGGGTACTGATAAGCTGGCTTTATGTAATGTATTGGGAATCTTCACTCAGAAGTCCAGCTTTTGTCCCTCATGTATGTGCTTGGGATGGACCTTGTACCCTCACTGTGAGCATCCATGATTTTGAAAATGAACACCATCTGGTAGCTAACCCTGATGACATCATCCAAAACCACACCAAAAATTACGATACAGTATAAAAACTCCCAATAACAAGTTATTTGAGAAGAGGTTCTTGAGTGCTTTATTTTTTATGGCTTTGCTTACATTTACACCAGCCATGGTGATCCTTTGGTTCTCGGTACTTTGGAAAAAGTACCAACCTGTGAAGAGCACATTCTGCCGTTCAGGCTCAGGAAAGGTTGAGCTTCTGCACTGTAAACCCAAACAGCTGTAGTAGCTCATAACTAATAAGGTCATACCAGTTATGTAGTTGAATAAACTATAAAGAGTTGAGTTCTGTTTAGATTTCTGCCATTTTAATTGAGTAGGGCTCCAAATTTTAGAGCTAATTTGTTTGGATCGCTCAAAAAGTTTTGGAACCATACAGCAGCGTCATGATGTTAACGACGTCATGACGTTAGGGTGGGTGGGCCTTATCTCCTTCTCAGGAAAGCTGAGTCAGCCATCTTGAACTTGCCTCGATGTGAAGCGGCCAATTTGAATTTTTACCAGCCGGTGTGGATGTGCAACACAGTTAAATTAGTTTTCATTTGTTTGCTATGCGTTATCTTATTCCCTTGCTTCAAGCCACCACCACCTCGGTTTTTTTTATTTGTCTCATTGTCGTTTTCTGGAGTGCCGTCTTGTCATCAGCCCTGATTTGGTAAGTAATGTTAACTGTTTTGTTTTGAATTGAATTTTTAAAGATGATTTCAATTTGGAACTGGGAATGCATCCGTACAGTGTGCACACTAAATATTTGTTGTAAATTGTTTACAAATCCAAGTAATGGTAACTTTAGACGTTTTTAAGTGTGACAAATATTTATTACTTTACTTTTTATCGGTGTAACATTTTAGGCGGGTTTCCTGGAAGAACTACATTTCCCATAATGCATGTTTACATCATATAATGTGTGCTTACTGATGTTTGCCGGTTGTTGTTTTTCTTGTCCCGCGGTTATGCACGTGCATACCATGAGTATATTGAATAAGTGTTACATGGTCCAGATATTACGTTGTCGAGTAACCCACATATCGGTAGCCAACCTTCTGTGTGCATGTGTGTGCTAGCGGGAAATTTAAAATGTTAAACGTGAGTGTGTTATTATGCCATACAGGCCCGTGTTTGTATTTCTTTGTAGGCTCAACTGTGTGGTTGTGAGATCATCTCAAAATCCTTTTAACTGTTCAGGTAGGATGCATTATGAAATAGTGTTGTTAAAAATTTGTTTTATTCCATGTGTTTCCACAGTCATTCTTTTTGCAAATGACTGTTTTTATCTTAACTGTGGAGTCCACCCAAAAAAATAGCTTAATCAATTAAACACTTTATTAATAGAAAAATATCAGGTCCATAAGCACAAAACAATGTTTTGCTTGTTAATGACTAACTGGCACATCGTTTAACATTTTAATTTTTACTATAATCATTGTACAGTTAATGTTTTTTATTGATTTGGATTTTTTGTCTGTGCTTTCTCATGTTGTGTACAGATCTCACACTGCAACGCCTGCTACAGAGTCTGCTTTTCACCAACAGCCAGGTACCAATAGGTGGGTTATTTAAATTGTGTACTAGTTTCTACTAGTTTTCTGATTGTTAGTGTAACGGGTGTGTCTACAGTCCTCTCAGTTCAGTTCCTCACTGAGCCCACAGCCGTGACTCTTTATATAGTCTGTGTTGTGTTCATATGCGTGATGATGAATAAGACCACGCTGGACCACGTTGCTGGTTGCTCTTTAATAGCTGTTGGCAGTCTGTACAAATAAAACAGAAATGAGCTGTGACATGCAGCTTGCTTCATACAGGATGGTCGACAGCCTCCTGCTAGTGAACACATAAGGAGACCCTGTAGCTGTACAGTACCTGGGATTGCTACAATCGTGTACAACCAAACACCACAAAACTGCATGTCAAGTTCTTCAGAAGAGTTAAAAATCCTAGACAGTCAATTTGCATGGATAAAATTACAGAAATACTCAATTAACTATGAGCAGAAAAATGCACCGTACCTTCTCTCAGACAGCAAAGCGCGGACTGAGAGCACTGCCACGTGGGCTGAGAAGGGCGCAGCCCTGACGTCATCAAACAGTGACGTCTTAAAGGGACAGTACACCAGAGTAGAAACAAACTACCGAACAATTCTGAACAAAAGGAAAGGGAAGATTTTCTAGTTCAATCAGGATTTGGTGGTATTTCAAACATAAAATTAAGGACATATCACCTTTGTTACATTAGGATTTTTGCAGCAGAAGAACAGGCTGAATCAAATTACTGTTGTCAACTGGTTGGCATAAAAACCTAAAAAAAATATGAGATGGGCCCTTGTCCTTCTTGCACTTCCTGTGAACCTTTGTGAAGATTTCTCCAACTTCTTCAAGACCTGTAATGTAAGTGTACTGGTCTCACTATCAGTCCCTTTGCCTATTCATTCAACCTAAACATATGACATCACTCAAATAACTCCCAAGAGAACCAGGACCTGTTTATAAAGTTTACTTTAGTTATCCTGCAAACTGACATGTCGAAAATACATAAATTAAAATGTAAGTATGAAGCATTCCACTAAACAAAAAGCATGCTAACAGGTAGGTGTGAAACTAACGTAAGATATCAGCATATGTAAAGAAAATGGTTTAAACATGTAGTTTAGTTGCAGTCTAAGTGCAAAGTGACAGTAATGTCACTTCGTTACATCATTAGTATGATTTTTTTCCTGGTGGGGCTGAACTCATCTTTGTATTATTTGTGTTTTGTAGTCAGCTGATGGTCCAGACCTCACAGACGCTCCGGTGGCTCTCCTGACTGTCGCCTCAGATGACACTTCTGATGCAGCCCTCTTCAGTACTGAGAGCATCTGTGTTGTCATGAACGATGACATACTTGTGAGTGGTCCCACAAATCTGGCTGACTCATTTTTCCTCCTCTTTGAGTACATCTATGCTCTAGACCTACAATACCCCAAAAACTCGTGCTTACACTCACATTTATCCAAAAAGTTGTGATGTGTTTTGAGGACAACAAACCACTGAAAGGGCGTCTACTGACGCTGAAGAATGATTTGTTCAATGAATGGTTTTCTCAGAATGAGATATTTGTTGAGCTGGGTATCAAGGAAGTTTTTTGTTGTCTTCCCCCTCTTTACAAATGTCATTTGCTTCTTCTACCTCAAATTTAAGATGTGACACTGTGTGCCTCTTCTACCTCAGATTTATTACATAGATTAACATATTGCCTAGTCAGGTTCATGTACTGAAGAACTTGTTGAAAATTGTTCAATTCATGCACAATACATGTTTAATGTGCTGTTGCCTAATGTCTACTTTTATGCACTATGTTGACGTTGCCAATTGAAGTACAGCATGGTAGAAATTAGTGCTTGACTTGAATATTTTATTTTTAAAAAGGAAGTTGCAGCTATCAAGTTGCTGTGAGTGCCAAAATGTTTTTAAACATTGTTAAATGGCTCCACATTCAAATAGTGGTTATTGTGGAGGATGGATCATGCTAAACATCAGATTGAATTTTATCAAAAGGAAAGTCTGCTTAGTAAGGACTGGAAAGGAGTGCTAATGTTGATAGCAAATTTTATTTTAGTTTCAAAGTATTAAGATAAAAACATCACATTTAGCTTTTGTCATAATTTAGTTTAATATAGCTTAATTTGTAAAGCACTAATTTTAAAGTACTTTAACATTTGTTTTTTTTTTTAAACCCATCCAGGTTGAAGGAGCTGCTGAAAAGCCTTGAGCCACACGAGATGCCATACAGAAATTTTGCTGTCTGGTCCTGATGCAAGATCTGTAACTTGCTCTGTATCACAGGAACTATGGATAAGTGAGGCTTCAAAGAGAGCCTCTAAGTGGGACCTTATCAAACCTGAAAGGTCTGCAAGATCCAAAGGCCCAATTAACTTAGAAAACATCAGTTATTATGTGTTTCAGTGCAATTACAGATGTATATATACGCCACTAAAACTAACCCAGGATGCAACATTGCTTCTCCCAGGATTAGCCTGGAGATTAAAATGGTCCTTTGACCCAGTTTTCATCATGATGGTTGACATCATCAGCCTTTAAAAGTTGTCCTCATGGTGAGCTGTCACCTCCACTGCTGCCCTGCGGTAAATGGTAAAAATCATAAACATCCTGGTGGAAAATTAATGGATGATTCTGGTAAAGATGTCTAGTCCAAAACCAGCAGAGCGCACATAAAAATAAAGAACCTACTTTCTGTTCTAAGCACACATTAGTGAGCAGTGAACGTGCAAAACCATTTGAGAGATTCTGATCTGAACTTGGGTTCACCTAATATTGCTGAGATGACATTTTAAGCAGATACCACATTCATTTATGGATGGCTGCACTTTGTGATTACCATGGGAGGAGCATTACGAGGGATAGGTGGGACAGTTATTTTCAGACCCATAAAGTCTGGAGTGCAGGTCTATGGAATAATCCACCACCCCAAAGGCCTTGCTACCTCCAGCGCAATAACAGCCTGTCTCCAGCCTTAAAAATAGCTGGACGCTGGAACTCTCATTATAACCATCCATCCCTGCAGTGGAAAACGTCTGACAGAAGGAGGGAAAATAAAGTTTGTTTATAAACGAGGCACATGTGCCCTGCCAATATTTTTAGTGAATGATTTCAGTATTTTATATGTCCAAGTAGCGATAAGTACAGGATGCTCTGTAAAACAGCTGGAACATTGAAACGGAAAGGGGTGTTTAAGGGGAACCTCACTTTTGGTGCTTTACAGAGGAAATAAATATATTTGACTGATGTAAATAGTCCTTTAACTCAGACATGTTACCAGTGATGGAAAAGGGCTGGGATTCATCCAACTGTAACCACACTCCCTCACACACCCTCATCTATCGGTATCTCCTGCAGCCCTGAGTTCAGCTCTGTGAAATTCACACCAGCTGGACTGATGTCAGCACATTGAAAATTCTGGTTCAGAGGATTTAGCCAAGCCTGTGTGTAAATTTGTGTATTCAGGTGCATAGTGTGAAGTCATCTCACACAAAATGGGCCAAACTCAAGGTTCGGCGGAAAGGTGGGGTTTCCAGGCCAAAGCCTTTATTCTTCTACCAATCGCCCTTCATGCCTCTTATTGTCTCAGCCTCTCCAGTGCTTTCTTCCTCTGGTTGAGTTGTTGTTCCCCCCACGCTCCTCTGGTGCATTAGTAAAAAGATTTGTTTCCAACTTTGACAGTCATCTCACGTCCAGCGGTGGAGTAAAATATTTTAATGCCACCAACATTGTATTAGAATATTAGAAGATTTCAAACACACATTTCTACAATCATAATCATTTTAAAGTGTGAGCATGAACACAAGAAATCTTAGGCTAAATTTGTCTGTTCAGCTATTGGATTTAAACATTTTTATTATTATTTTTTTAACTCCAATATATAAATGCTTAGTTATAACAAAGACATAATTTTGTAGTTTTGTATTTCATGACTTGTCTGATCTTACCCCTCAAACGCTCTTTAAAGTAAATCTGGTATGATTAGTTCCACACATTTAACTTTTAACCATTTAACTGCCTGCCTGTACCATTTGCCACAGTGAGTATTATCAATATCATCAAAAATTGGTGGAAATAAACCTGCCTGAGCTATCTCCACCACTTGGTTTGTGACCCCATTACTACAGGGGTGTCCAAATTTGGTCTTTGGGGGCTGCAGCCCTGCTGGTTTTAGATTGTTCCCTACTCCAACACAACTGCTTTAAATAAAAAAGCTCTTCTCAACCAATTCTTGTGAGGTTTAGCCCATTAATCGGATTCAGATGTGCTGTAGCGAGTAAACACCCCAACCCAACTTCAAATAGCTTGTAATTAATTAAAAATAAGGGGAACTCTTTTCTGCTGAGGGATGCATCCTGAAAATTAGAGGTTTTATGGGAAGTGTCTTCTGTTTGGTTAATCAGAAGAACTCCGCAAGATGAGCAGACAAAGGGGTGACGGTGATTTGTGAATACATACTACTCCAGCTGCCACTTGTGAACAATACTTTTTACAAACACTCTGTTTTCTAACTAGGGATTTTCCAATTCTGTTTTCTTCTGTCCGACACCAATTCCGAAACATGGGGTTTAGGAATGTGTCGATACCGGGTACGTTATCTAATACCTGTGTTATTTTATTAAGAGGTCTATTCTATTTAGTATTTTAATCAGTTATCACAAATAATGATTGCAACAGAACTGTTTTAATTAATGAGAAGATTAACTCAAATCAAAGACTTTTTATTTAAAAAGTCTGAAGCTGGTCATCCAGGACAATAAATTCTAAAATATTGTGTGTTATTGCGGTGGCTTTCTGGCTTTCTTTTGCAAATTTCTCATGTTTTTTAAAAGCATTTGCCAGTGATTGTTGTTGTTGTGGTTCCTTCTGCTTTTCCTTTAACAAACTGCTCGTGCTCTTTTACGTGATGGCAACCCAAATGCTTTATAAGGTTGCTGGTGTTAAATTTGGCAGCATTAGTGGCGCCTCTGGAAACCTCAACCCTGCATATTAGGCATGTTGCTGTTTTGCTAGTGAGATTTTCTAATTAGTAATAACGCCAAATTGCTAATATAATGCTAATGCTAAATATTAGTGAACCAGAGACTCATGTGCAGCTGCTTTTCTGCTTACCAACTCAAAACAGTCGTCATACAAGACTGCCTATATTGGGAGAAAAAAAAAAAGAAAAGAATTATGATTCCGTTTTCGTAGTATTGGATGACTAGAAAGAAATACTCGCTAATCCCGATCCTGCTTCTTTTGGCAGTATCAGCGAGTATTTCAGATGCTAATATCGGTATCGGCCCTACGTTGTTTCTAACGTGACATAACTTCAGATCCAGTGGTACATGTTAGGGCCAGAATGGGACCCACAATATGAAGGTAAACAACAAAACAAACTACCATAGTAAAGATTGCAATCGTGTAAAGTAAATATGCTCTTTAGCTACAGTTGTTTTACATAACAAATTATTTCATGGGCACTAGATAAAATGATCTGATCAGTTGTATTTACATGATGGAAAGATTTAATATGATGTAACACTTTTGACATGTGCATTACAGTCATTTAGCTGATGTTTTCTCCAAAGCAATTTACAGTGGTTAGGCAGTAGTGTTAAGGGTCTTGCTTAAGGACTGGAAAGTGTTAATATTCATCCCATGGGGGAGAATCAAACTCTGGTCTCCTGCATGAAAGAACAATGTGGGGGCATCAGGCGGCATCAGGCGGCAGGAGGCGCGACCAGCCGGGCAAAAATATGTCAGATTGCCGGGCTGGTCACGCCTTTAGTATACCATCAGCTGATAAAGACACATCCCGACAAATGTCAAACATCACAATGACTTTTTCTGAAGAAGACTAAAGTTTTTTAACTACTTAAAAAAAAAAAAAAAAAAAAAAAAAAAAACTGTCTAATCAAAAAATTCTTACAGCTACAGACTGAAAATTCTTTATGACTGTGGCCGATCTGATAAGCTGACATGTTTACATAACTCTTATTCTGATTGGATGTTTGATTGGATCAAAAGTGTTCCATGTGAATGTGGCTCATGTCAGCCATAAACTGCAAGAGTTTAAGATCTCCACTTTGTAATGAAGTTAGTAGCAGTGCTCAATGTGACCTAGGTTTTCTTGTTATGGTGCTTTGAAAACATTATGCAATCTGATAGACTTCTGTGGAGATTCGCTCCACAGGGCCTTGATTGACGTGCAGGCACAGTGCATTGTGGGATTTGTAGCACCAGTGATGCATACAATATAATGGCAGGCCAGCTCGGTTGAGGTGACACATCTCCTCTTGGAGGTTTCAGTGCCATGCAAAATGACCCACATTCCACCCTGATAAAACAATCCTATAGATTAGATAAAGAGATAGAGATTACTTTGTGGCTCTTGTCATTCACATATCTGAGCGCATAAAAATGACACATGGAGTACCACAGGGATCTATTCATGGGCTTCTTCTGTTCAACATTTACATGTCTCCACTCAGATTATGAACAATAACATTAGTTATTATAGTTATGCAGATGATATGCAACTATATATAACCATAGAACCTGGGAATTAAAGTTTGCTGCAAAACCTCATTAGCTGTCTTGAGGAAATAAAATAACTTGATAGAATTGAACAGGGACAAGACAGAGGTGATGATTTGTGAATCAAAAGAGGAAAGGCTAAGCATCAGCATCCTGCTTTATTCTGCTATGTTAAGTGGCACAAACCAAGGCAGAAATCTGGGTGTTATTCTGGATTATGGCCTGAATTTTAAATCACATTAAATCACTTACAAGGACTCCCTTTTTTTTTTAGCTGAAGAACATTTCCAGGATTGAAGGACTAATGTGTCATAGTGACTTGGAAAAACTGGTTCTCGCATGTATTTTCAGCAAACTGAACTACTGTGACAGTCTATGCGCAAGTTTACCACTAAAGCTGATCCACAACGCTGCTGCTCAAGTTCTTACCAAAACCACATATCACTCTTTACACTGACTTTCTGTCCAGCAAAGTATTTTTTTTATCCTGCTGCTGGTTTATAAAGCTCTGGATGATTTAGCATCTTATGGTATACTATGAACTGTTCAGACACCTTAGCTCATTAGGTGAAGGCTATTCTATTTCCAGAGTTAGGACCAAACACGGAGAAGCAGTTTTAAATTAGGGTTAAAACCTTTTATCAAAACAATTGATAATTCCCTACACTGCAACTTTTATTTCTTGCATTTTGTGTATTTTATTTTAGCCTTTTCTGTTTTTATTTAATTTCTTTTATTTTTAAGTTTGTTCTTAATGTACTTATAATAGCTTTCTGCACTAAGTTGCAATGCTTTCAATGTTTTATGTAAAGCACTCTGAATTGTCTTGCACATAAAATATGCTAAGCATATAAATTTGCCTTGTCTGGCTTTGCTATGAGTAACGCATGTTCCAACAAAAATGTCCAATTTAAAAACTTATATAGCGCTTTTCTAGTCACATGTTTACCACTCAATGTGCTTTTACACTATGTCACAATCAACCATTCACACTACATTCATTCAGCCCTTCTGTTTGTAAGTGCTTATTTCATTTATCACACATATTCATACCCCAACAATTTGATTGGCAACTTGGGATTCAGTATCTTGCCCAAGGACACTTTGGCATGTAATCACTGGAAGCCTGGAATCAGTCCACCAACTATGGCCCCCGCTGTAACCTTTACAGCATATCCCATGATTTCTCATAGTGACACATACTATGTGCGTCATGTGAGCATGTAAACAAGCTGAAATATGTGTGTCTTACGCCAAATGAGTGAGAGTTAAGAGCCCAGCATGTATTAACACTAAGTATTGTTAGCTTCTTAGCAGTTTGTTTACACCACACATGTAGCAAAGATGCTATAAAAACACCAAAATGCGTACAGGAGCAGAAACAATGCAGGATTTTTCACAAAGGATCTTATTTCCATCTGTTTTCACCTATCCACATGTGAAGAAAGTCCCAAACTTTCAAGGTCTTCCGCACTTTCATCTGATTGGCCATGTAGACGCTCATCAGAAGCAGCAATTAATTTAAAATGTCAAGCTACTGAATGTCCAATTTGTCTAATTCGAAACTTAACTATTAGTTGGATAAGAAATAAGGATCTGTATCATCAAATAGCTGAAGTTTTTTAATTTGTATCTTGTGCATGGACTTGCATCAGCCAAACTATTGGTTTTACATACTTATGGCACAACATTAGCCATTGTAGTTTGATAGCCTCTAGTGAGTGAGACCCAGCCATAGATAAAGAGTTTAAGAATGCCTGCTGCTGCAATTAGATAAAAGTTTGTCAAAAACAAATTATGATAACCTGAGGAAATCACTTCATTTAGTGAGAATATCTGAAACATTATTTAAACAAACATCTTGTTTTTATGAGAATTTCCCCTTCGCTCAGATTCTTGTGATTATTTGCAGTTTATTTTTAGAGAAAAGATTTTCATCATGTATTTCTATGAACGTTAAATCTCAGTTTCTTATTATTTAGATCCAATCTACAGAGCAAGAAACGCTAAAGGTCCAAGCATTACAACAAGACACTTATCTGCCTTTGTCATGTGTATAAAAAAAAGAAAAGAACAAACAGATGCATGAGAGCATTTGGCTCACAGAAGTATAAAGCCCACTCTTTACTGGAAGTCATTGCATAAAGTAGACAAGGGTGTGTTGTGAGGCTGTCCTCATGGTGCCACAGTGGGAAACAGCTAAAACTACAAAGGTGAGACTTCATTTAATGTAGTCATGCGACAAGAGCAGGAAATAATTGTGTGGATGGGATGTTTACATAACAGAACGTTTGTTAGTCTTATCTCATTAAAAATGCACAAATATAAAATGAGTTGTGTAAGTGTGTGTGTGGTTGTGTGTGTGTCTGTAGTATAACTGTTAAGAGGATGCAAAGATCATGCGGCACTAAATCAGTAGGACTTGTGTTATTGGATTACAGTTGTTTTAGATGATTACTGTTGAGCTTGCTTGGCTATTTGTTCTCTGTTTTAACTTTCATTGATGTTAGAGAGAAAATTGTCTTTTTTCCATCTTTAAGGAGATGATCATGTTCTGTAACTCCTCTGGTGATTTTAACTAAATTTAGCTTATATTACTATGTGACAAGCTCCAGAAAATGAAAGTGGATACCTGTGAAATCCCTAAGATCAGGGGTCTGCAACTAAATCTGGCTTGGGGCTAAATCTTTCCTGACCAACTCGAGGGTGGCCATACCGTGTCTCCATTATGAAACAGACAGTAACTAATGATAATAAGGCTGCTGTATTTAATCACCCACTTACATTCTCTTTTGAGACATAAATAATTACCATTTTAAATAATAAATACTTATCTCAGCCTAACAAACATAGCCTCTTATTAATTTTTAGGACAGTTACTGTAATGATTTGGCTATCTGTTATTAAGACAGTCCAAAAAGAAGAAAAAACAAAAAACATTGAAGAGCTAAAAATATGCACAATAGCTATACTAACATCATAAGTAATGTTTGCTTACTCAGAAAGAAAAGTTAAGTCCTTCTTTATTTTCTCTGTAATTATTTGCTTTTACAGGGTTAAAAAAAGCAACCCTAATAGGATCCCCAAATGCTCAAAGGTTTAAATCCATACTGTGGGTTTTAGAAACAATGATATCATCCAGTCCATCTCATAGAGCAAGTCATTGCTGACTTATTATGATAAGAATCAAAGGTCACCCAGGGATGTCCTGTGTTAGCACAAGTGTGGATGGATACACTCACTCGGCCCATCCTGTGACGTAGTTTCTGAATAGCTCTCTGTAGAGACAGGATGACAGAAAACCAAGTCCAGCTGAGATCAGGGTCAGATTTGCTGACCTTTAAAAAAAAATAGATACCAACAGACCTCATGGTGCAGAGGCGTTTTTACAGTGATGCAAGCAGCCGGTCCAAACTGGCATCATGAACTTGGCTTCAGTACATTGTTTTAATCATCATCTGGGCAGTGAGGAGCTCAGAAGTGAAAGAAGAAAAGACTGAATTTCCCTTTTCCCCCCCAATCTTTGTCCCATCTTCACAGACACATATATCTGAAAAGATGCAGGACTTTTAGTATGCAAGTGCTTTTGTTGCCTTACTTGTGGCAGATGTGGTAGCTTTCCTCGTGGCTTCTTCGTGGTTCCCATTTGCTTGTGGTATGACAAGGTACATTTAGCTCTCCTCAACATCTGCTATTCTGCCCTCTGGGACTTCAATGCCCTCTTTATGGACTACCTTCCCTGTCTTTGTTACCATTCAGCCACATTTCTCCAGCCCGAATGACATTCCGATGTCCCTGCTGTAGATCCTGGTGGTGTGGATCAGTGGGTAAAAGTCTCACTCACTCTTAGTGTACAGCTTGATGTCATCCATGTAGAGGAGATGACTGATGGTGGCCTCATTCCTGAATCGCTAGCCATAGCCAGACCTGCTGATTAATTGGCTGAGGGGGTTCAGGCCTATGCAGAACATAAGCAGGGACAGAACATCTGCTTGGTATATATCACAGTTATGCAATTGGCTCAAATATTGGCTCAAATAATATATATATATATATATATATATATATATATATATATATATATATATATATATATATATATATATATACATATATATATCCATTTACCAGTAGTAAAACAGTAGTAAAATAAAACCTCTGCTACTACTGTATCCAACTTGTTTAATCAGGAACATTGACAGAAAGTTAAGACAAATTAAGACAAAAGAAAATAAGATTATAATAAAAATATTAAAAATATTCCAAACATCAAGGGCAGCCATTTATATAACATGTCTGCCTTGGCAGATTGAATCTGTCTGGTAAAATATGGCACACAGACCTCCTGTCTGTATGTTAGGATACTGGACAGGACAGGGTAAAAAAAAAAAAAAAAAAAAAAAAAAAAAGGGGGAGGGCAGGAAGCTGGGCAGGGATGTGCAGCCTCTTCCTGACATGAACAGAAATTCCTGTTCTCATCAAATGTCTGCCACAGAAATGTCTGTCAGATGTCTGCCAGAACAAGATCCAGGCAGTTAATGGCTATGCCCTGCCCCAGACCCAAGCAGGAGGGAGCCGACCTAAAGCTCGCACTTCTACAAAAGACCCCCAGACCCTGGAGAGACAGTCGGCCCAGCAGGAGATAATCATCAAATATATAAATATATATGTGATACCAAAGTGTTCTTTTATTTATTCATTCATTTATTTATTTATTTATTTATTTATTGTTATTTTTAGTATGTAACCTACTTTTTGCTTTTAAACAAACTCAAATTTATATTCTGTATTGTTAGAGCTGCCTGTAACTGCAACTCGATGTTTGTTCTCTGTACAAAACAGGTCTCTCTTGTAAATGAGATGTTGTGTCTCAATGGGACTACCTTTACAAAAAAAGGCTAAATAAAATTAATTTTAAACCTTTGAATGCGCAACTGAACACAGAACCACAACAAATAAAGTAATAAATCAATTTTTGATCTAATTAAAATGCTGCTTATTTTACTTTTTATTAATTTTTAATTCAGTTCGTTTGTCTGTGAACCTAGCCAGTAACAAAACACTGTCTCTAAAGCATCTGCCCCCCTTCCTTCTCTCTGATAGTATGATCCCTGTCTTCCTAACATGTGATTGACCATATGATGTGCCCATCAAACTAAAGTTTAACCCCTATAACAACAGCTGAAGATCTGGCTGTTCCTGATGGGAGTTGGCTCTTCTCATTTGCTTCAAAGATGCATTACTTAATTGTCACCTGCCAAAATGCTGCTAAGTTTGTCTTTTATTCCAGCTAAATTTTATTTTAACCTGCATTTGGTGGGTTGATGGGTGTTAACTTAGATCCATCTATACAACATTGTGAAAGTCATTAGCATAGTGCTCAGCTAGCCTTGATTTTACTATGCCCTAAACAGCCCAGTCTCACCTCAAATCATGCAAAGCTATTTATTCAAGTCTGAGAAATTTTCTCACACTAAACACTATAGGGTTCACAGTTTGTATATCAGGTGGAATTACAGCATTAGTGTAAACAATTCTTTATTCATTTCATGTCAAATTCCATTCAAATACCTATGGAACTTGTTACATTTTACCT
Organism: Melanotaenia boesemani; assembly: GCF_017639745.1. Taxonomy (NCBI): domain Eukaryota; kingdom Metazoa; phylum Chordata; class Actinopteri; order Atheriniformes; family Melanotaeniidae; genus Melanotaenia; species Melanotaenia boesemani. The sequence continues at coordinate 30,922,160 of NC_055693.1, forward strand.
TTGAAAACAAAAAAAAAACGTTTTACAGTACAAACTGTTTATTACTAATTTTACCATGAACTACACAACTTTCGTAACATACAAAGACAGCAGAGCAGCCTGCTTCTGACTTTTCTTAATTTTTTTAACCTAAATAATCACTATCAGGCTAATAAACAATTTATTATTAAAGAAAAAACAATGATAGATCAGCTAAGAATAATAACATTTGATCTTGGGGAAAACTCATCACCTATTTGATATCACATCAACCTTGAAGTCAGTTCCCTCCATATGAAGTAAGAATATGTAGATCTCGCTATGTTTGAAATTTGTTTACTAGTGCTTGTAAAGTTATATGTTTGTCTTTGATGACTTTAAAGGGTAACTTTAACGTCTTTTTGTGTTTCTCCACCCACTGTCAAATTTAGAAAAATATCAGAACTGCAAGGATTGGAGTGTGAAGTGTGGGGGTGATCAGGGGCAGACAGTGGGAGGGTCGTAAATACACAGGGAGAAATTATTAAATGATCGACAGCAGCTCAGCGGCCATTAGCAAGATGGAAAGATATAGATTCACAAAACTCATACGCCACAGATTGAAAGACTCCCCCCCCCCCCCAGAATCCCCTCAGCTACACAGTGCAGTGGTGGAAGAACACAGGGGTCCTGAACCGTAACAGCCTGAGCCGTTAGCGCTGTTGCGCCGGCCTGTGCCAACAGCTCTGGCAAGCTGTGCAACTCGCGGCAGGTTGTGGAAGCTGCCGAAAGTGCTGCTGCAAGTTGCCACTGCCACGATTTGAGCTGCAAGATGAGCAGCTAAAGAATAAAGGAGGAACACAGTTTATTTCTACGTCAGAAAAACAAACCTAGTTTTACTCTGTAGGGGGCATTTTGAATAATTTTTTTACCCACAAAATCCTGTTTTTAAAGAAATTTTAAAAATTATAAATGTTAACAACAGTTTAAGTGGTTTTCATCACAAGTAGTACTATGTAGTTTAAAGCTCAAGAAAAAAAAACATTTAAGAGTGCAATACCCCTTTAACTATACAGCACACACAGAATCATAATCTGGTTATTAATTCTAGCACATGATGATGGTATTTCTCACTCTGAATAGTCACTGATAGGCAGAGGGTTAAGAGGTCACGCAACCCCCCTGAGGCATATCTGTACACATGCCTGGCGAGGTTTGCGGTGTGGAAACCTTTCCGCCACCAAGGCTCCTTGGCACAACCAATGCATTCTTTTCTTGACCATCACCCTTGAATTCCTCAGGGGAACTGCCCTTAACAGTATACCACTGTCCATCTTGCCAGTTTACTGACTTAAATTCCTGTATGCTTTCCACCCTCCGCCCTATGGTCAAAAGCAACATCCCTGTGCCAGTCCTTGAGTTGCAGGACTATTCCCAGTGGTTATGAAGCTATTCGCTGGTGCCAGCAGTGCCAGCGTTTGTTACTGCTGGTGTTATATTCCCATTGTCTCCCGGCAGCATCTTTAAACATTAGTAGAGACCTTTTTTTATTAGGTGTGTAGAGTTACAGCAGATGTATCTGTGAGACAGAGCAACTATGTTGGTGTAAGGACTAGTACACACAGGGCGAAACTTTGCCCTGCTTTGCACAGTTACCACATCTTTTACTCAGGGGTTGGGGTGGGTGAATCTCTGTGTCTTTTCCATTTGAGACTACAATAACAGCACTAGCTGGCCTGCTGCCAAAGAAAATTAGTACTTGTCATTATTTGTCAAGAAAATCTGCCTGGTGGACATATCTGTTTAATACGGGCAGTTTCCAAAACAAACAGTGCCACCACTGACAGAGTTATGTGATGTCTGCACTGAAATGCCAACCTGACAAGTAGCCAAACCCTTCCCTACTTCAAAATTAATCTTAAAGGTTAGGATTTTTTTTTATTATTTTTTTTTTTTTTTTTTTTTTTATGACTTCTTTACTGCCTGGTTCAATCCTCACATCAGACGGCATATTTTTATAGCACCAGTTGATGTAATGTTGCAACATTCTTCAAACCTTATTAGGACTTGTTTCTCTGGTCCAGAGTTTAATATTGACATAGTGCAAACAAAATTTTTATTAATTTTTCTATTTTTGCTTTTACTGAACAGTGAATTGTAGTGAGGATAACAAGAAACAGAAAGCAGTAAATAGGACTGGTGTCTGAATAGAAGCATATTGTGGATGAACATTTTAATCATAAGACATCTGTGGAACAAATAAAGTACAACTTGCCCAGAGCGTCATTTGTTTATCTGGCATAACAACCCATTGTAAATCCGATCATTCTAAGGTCAAAAATATACTTGCTGTTTAACCTTGAGTTTGCACATGCGTTGCATATGCGACTGTTAAGATAATGCTTACAAGTTCAGGCTTTTTATACAGACTAATTGTAATTAACATGCATCAAACACTTTGGTTCATCTTTAAAAATAGATGTGACCAACATACTGTCACACTGTAATAGTAAGGCCATCACTATTTTCACATCACGACTTATATTCCTCAACTATTATTATCAGTGTCACAAAAAACAGAAGCACATGACCTATTAAGAATAAAGAAAACACTTGCTGTGAGCAGATCATACAAACTAACTATTACCCATTTAATGTTGTACTTAGCAAATGAACTTTTAGGTAAGTGCAGTTCTGTGTTTCATGCACCCTTACTGTTCCTTCACAAGGCTAAACTGATTCAGTCTTGTTACTTAAATCAGTGGGATGGCAGTGACTGACTCCTCTCTAAGCTGCCATCTTACCGCAGTGGAGGAGTTTGTGCGTTCTGAAGATCCTAGGAGTTATGTTGCCTGGGCGTGACTCACTGGGTCCCCCCTCTGGAGCCAGGCCTGGAGGTGGGGCACGGAGGAGAGCAACTGGTGGCCAGGACTCTGCCCACGTGGCCCAGTTGAGCTCCCCACCTGCAGGAGGCGCTGTAGGGGACGGGTGCAATGTGGCCTGGGCAGCGATCCTCGGCTGCAGAAGCTAGCGCTAGGGACATGGAAGGTCACATATCTATAAATGGTAAATGGTCCGAATTTATATACCGCTTTACTGTTCCTGGAATGATACCCCAAACGCTTTACATCATACATCACATTCACCCATCCACACACACATTCACACACTGATGGTGGAAGCTGCCATGCAATGTGCTCGACCAAGACCCATCAGGAGCAATTTGGGGTTCGGTGTCTTCCTCAGGAACACCTCGGCATGAGCTCGACGGGCGGAAGATCGAACCGGCAACCCTCAAGTTACAATACTCTTCCCACTGAGCCACGCTGGCCCTCTAGTGGGGATGGAGCATGAGCTGGTGTGCGAGGTTGAGCAGTTCTGGCTAGATATAGTTGGACTCACCTCGACGCACTGCTGGGACTCTGAAACCACTGTTCTCAAGAAGGGCTGCACCCTCTTCATTCTGGAGTTGCTCCCGGTGAGAGGTGCCGAGCAGGTGTGGGCATGCACATTGTCCCCTGTTTTGGCGCCTTTAAAGATAGGGTGAGAAGCTCTGTGATCCAGAGTAGAGTTGCTGCTCCTCCGCATCGAGAGGAGCCAGATGATATGACTTGGGCATTTGGTCAGGATGCCTCCCTGGTGAGGTGTTCTGGGCACGTCCCACCGGGAGGAGACCCCGGAGGGACTACATCTCTCAGCTGGCCTGGGAACACCTCAGGATCCCCCCAGATGAGCTGGCGAATGTAGCTGGAGAGAGGAAAGTCTGGGCTTCCCTGGTCTGGGCTTCCCTGCTGAGGCAACTGCCCCCGTGACCAGAGGCGGGCCATACTATTAGGCAGACCAGGCAATTGCCTGGAGCCCCAGGCCCCATACAAGGCTCATGGGGCCCCCTAAATGCCTTCTTCGTATTGTTTTCCCCATACTCCTTTTTTTTAAAACAAAATCTCTTCACAATATTAGCATTGGGATGTCAAAAACAATTACTTGTGTTTTGACAGTCTTTCTACCAACCATGCACCCCTTCCTTCCTCTCTCTTCCATGTTACGTATCCCGTTGCATGTATGCGGAAATGATTATGGCACATAAAATCAAAATACAAACGAGAGAAATCCAAATAAAGTGGGCAAAAGGAAATATCTCACAAAAGTAGAAAAAGAGGGACCAAAGGCAACAGTTTATTTCAAAGCCGCCAAAGCTTTCTAGTGTTTTACTGGAACTGTGGCAGCAAGGCAGCGGGACTGTCAATGGCCGCAGAGCAAGAGGAACCTACACAGTTTGCTCTCACTGACGGTAATGCTGCAGCTGAAGCTCCTTCTATCACCGATGACAGTCCTCCTATCAATGCAAGTGGCTCCTGCTCAGCCAGCAGTGATCCACAAACTGACGGATAAGATGATGCACAAGTTCTGGTGAGTGACAGCATTTCTCCTCCCTCCCCAATGACAGCGGGACGACCCAGCACTCTGGCCCCAGCTGCTTGGTGATAGAGAGGCTGCTCAGCTATGGAAATGGGGCCAGTCCAAGTTAAAGCTAAATGTTTTCCACAAAATGAAAATGGCCACAGATTCACAAAGCAAACTATTACATATTAATGAAAAATGGCGAGAGGGGGAACAGATATTTGTTAGTTTACAGCAAGGACCCTCTGGACTCTGGTCCGAATCTAGACCATGCGGCATGTTAGTCCAGACCCAGCCCAACTTGTGTTTTGAATTACAAATTGCTATAATCGTATTTCTAAACTAATCTTCCATAAATAAATAAATAGTTTATAATGTGAAATAAAGTTTCTCTGGATATTATTAACGGCAATCTAGTAATAACAATCCTTATGTTCACCCGGTTTTGCCGTCTTCTCTATCTGTGACTAGACTGCATGGTGACAGCCAGCCTGCCCTCTGTCTGGGAACCAGGCAGGAGGACATGAGCAGAGGCTGGTATAAATGACAGGAACCAGTAGCCTATCAGTACACAGGGGTTTGTGATGTTACAGCCAATCAGAAGCAGTAATGAATGTCCTCCCAAAATGTTTTACTGTACACACATTCAAAGAACAGATGAGATGTAGATGCTATATCATTTTCACAAAATACACAACAGGTACAATCAAATCAAAACAACACAGTAGCTGGCTGGTGGTAGAAAGGGTTTATATTTCAGCTATACAGGGGCGGGTCTAGAAAAGTTCTGATGGGGGACCAGGCAGGAGTACTGACCAGGAAAAGGGGGGCACAGATGAGAGCTTTTTTTTTTTTTTAGGTTTAGATTTTATGAAATATTGAACTGATTTCTACAACTATAGATCAGCAGGTGTTTCTTTCTGAGGGCCTTGCAGTTTGGCTCATAACTAATCTGTGAGATTTCTGTCAGAAAGTCAGATCCTGTAATTTGATTTTATTATTTTCATCTGTGAAAATGTCATTGCACAGATGTAAGTGGATCCAAAGCAGGCACTCATTTTTAATGTATATGTACTGAGGAAAGGAGACGTCTCTCTGCTGACAAGCCCCCAAAAGTCATTGTCTCTTAATCATGCTTTTTGTTCCACTTCATTCTGCATATCAACCATTTTCATGTCAATTCCACATGACATAGCAAATACCTGCTGGAATTTGGCTGCCATTTCCTCTATATTAACAGGCATGAATGGGTTTGAGACCAAAGCAGAGTTTCAAGCCCATGCAAAATTTTCCATGCTGTCTAATTCACCAAAACAGCAATTGAACTCTGCTGCCAGTATATCCAGTTACACACAACACTGCTCAGGGAGAAAATCATGGTTATCTTTGATGGACAGTGATATTTTCTCCAGGTGGGGAAAGTGTATTGGTTTTCCTTTCTTGAGATGTGTGGTTCAGATACTGAGCTTAGCTTTGAATGCATCTACGGTTCTTATCATCTGGGGAAGGTGTTGGCCTTTTCTCTGGAGCTCACTGTTAAGCAAGTTCAGTTTTGCCTTTAGGTCTGTCAGAAACCCCAAGTCCAGTAGCCACGCATCATTTACTTTCTAGATGATGTGTGCTTTTATTTAAATGATAGCTTCTCATTATCTTCATTCCTGAAAGAACCAACAAGGTGAAAAAGAAAATCATCCTCCCAGTCGGGATGGAAATTGTAGGTTTCCGTCATTCCCATTGTCTCCCGGCAGCATCTTTAAACATTAGTAGAGACCTTTTTTTATTAGGTGTGTAGAGTTACAGCAGATGTATCTGTGAGACAGAGCAACTATGTTGGTGTAAGGACTAGTACACACAGGGCGAAACGTCAGGTTTTTTTCGTGGGGTCAACACGCCACCACACCAAGGTGCCTTATATTGATGTTTGCGACTCTTATCTTATCTCATTGGTTACTTTAGTGCAGCACTACACTGAAAAAATACAAAATGGACTAAAAGATAGGTGCTTACAAAACCGAGCAATAATCAGAGAGAGACACAATGTTTGTTTGTTTTTTATTTTATTTTGAAGAGCTACAGGGAAAGCTCTAGGATCAACGGTTGGCGTCCACTGGTTTACGTACTTGGCTGCTGACTTGTTACCACAGGATTCAACAAGGGAGCACAATAGAACTTTTGCTAAATTTCATATCCATGTAAATGAGTCCCTTAAAACAAGCACACCATGTCTTATTGCTGAAGCTTTTTACTGTTGTTGATCCTTGTACTTTACTCCCGGTCAAATTGACCCCGAAACTGCCCCTACTGGTTACTCACAAATTGCAGCTTGCAAATGCATAGCATTACTTTGTGAAAATGTGCACAAACAACAGCAAATATGCAAGGCAACCATGATAAACAATAAAACGGATAAACTGAACATTGTACAGTTGCTGTAATAAAAGAAGGAAAAATACATGAAATGAAAATTTTGATCGTGGACTCGAAATTATCTTCTTTTGGTCAGGAGCCAATGTGGCTTAATCATGTTTGTTTCATGAAAATGCTGATTAACATTTTCTCCGTGTTCTCTTTTCCAACAAGGAACAAGTCAAGTTTTGCTCTGAACACATTAGAAAGATCTTTGTTAAACTTTTATTCTAATGTTTAAATTTTCATCTCCTCTGACATCATCATACTCTCCTACCCCCTTTCTGCTCCTGTAACCAGCCTTGTCTTCAAACTGTTCAAACACCACAAATAACTTTATTTCAATTTCTCTCCTCATTTAGCAACACTTTGTTCAAGAAATAACTCTTAAACTACACCACACACGCAGCCGATGGATGTATAATAGATCATGGAATACTGTTCATGGCAAATGTAGTGATAGTACAGCCAGGACAAATTGCTGAAAGGATTTATTTCATTCATCCCCTGCCAAACTTGTCAGTGAGGTTTCATTCATTCAATCATTCATTCATTCATTTTATGTACTGCTTCGTCCAGGTCAGGGTCGTGGGGAAGCTGGAGCCTATCCCAGTAATTAGCAGGCAAAAGGCAGGGTAAGGTTTTACTTATACCCACCAAAATTAATTTTAACTTGCTTTTGTCTGGTGGGTGTCAATTTAGAGCCCCGGACATGACTATTAAAATGTGTAAATTATTTGGTATGCATTGGTCCGTCACTAAAACTGTATTCAAGTTTGTGCTTTTAATTAAATTAATGTCTTGGAGGTTTATTCTTGAAGCATGTAACAAAGTATACTTCATCATTCATATAAATGCTAACAATGCTAATGCTAAGTAACCAGTGAGTGGATTATTGGAAATCTCAAAGTTTATTTTTGTGTCATCCAAGCTATAAATTGCTTTATAAACAAAAAAAAAGAAGAAAAAAAGAAAAAAGAGTTGTTCTTTTAAGAATTTGTTTTTTAAATCTACATGTTTTAACAAATTAACATAGACTGATTTTGAGAATTTAGAAAGCAGTATAAAAATCTTAGCTGTAATTTCATTTCAGCTTTTGTTTTCTGCTGCAGTGAAGATAATTGTTTTTTTTTTCAAACTCTTGAGGGCAAGGAGTAAAAATTTAAATTAGTCAAGTGGTAGGGCTTTTTCATGCCTTGATTCCTTAATGTGAACATAATATGTTCTTGTGGAAGCTAGTATTTCTGGATAAGCTGCCTGACTGTCACACTGTGTTTAGAAAAATAAGACCCCTCAGCCTCAGAAATGCAAAATCAGACCGCTGGTTAGTTCTATGTAGCACCAACCAATCCTGAGTATGTCCTGGATGGGGCCTTAGCAAATCATAGGAGAAGCTAAGCACAGACTAAGTGAAGAAACAAATCTGTGTGTTTTCGTAAAGTTGCTTAAACTGCTATAAACTTGAATGTCTTACCAAAGATGTTAAATCATAATAGGAGAGAATTTCATTTAAATGCAGGTATGTGGCATCCCAAAAAAACGTGAAAAGATATGAGTGTGCAGTTTTCATTTTTCAGAAAACCATTTCTGAATTTGATCCACAAACTGTGGAGTTTCGCTAATTAAACTAATTATAAACTGACACTTTTCCAACTATTTATTTTAAGGGACACTACCAGTATGAGCATGCCCAATAACGCAGTTTCTTTCCGATGGTTTCACTCAAGGCACAGAAGCTGATAGCCGTCCATCGGCCATGGTCCACTGCTGTGGTCACTGGGAATCCACCGTCCACTTACAGCTGAGCCATGAGAGAGTGGCCGGTCAAAAACTGACTGCCACGTTCCTTGTGTAACAACCAAAGAGTAGTAAAATAATAAGGGCTGCTAACTCATTGACTGATTGCCAGAATTGTGTTTTTCAAATAAAAAATTGGAGTGGAAACAGGCCCTTTATAAAAAATGTATGTCTTTCTCTGGGGGAGACGGCTCTTGAGCAGGCAATAACTTCTCTCTCCTTTGTGACTAAATTAAAATAAGTAAATAAATAAATAAAAACAGCTGGGTTTGTCACTAAACCTAATATGAAGACTTTGCTAGGCTTTACCAGGCCAACCAGGCGCCATGTCTGCTGGTATCCTGGGACACACCGGGTCTATGGTACACAGTTCGAATGTTCAGTGTGTCAGCCTCCTTTAAAATGAGTCCTGGACACAGAGTCAGTAACTGTGCAGCTGACTATGAATTAGTCTATCTTATGTGGATTAGTGTGCAGTCAGTGAAGGTTAGCAGCTCTGACCGTTTGGTTTTACAATATGAACTTAGCAGACTGCATTTTGTAGAATGTGAGCAGAAAAGGAAAACATTGAAAGAGAAATGAGTTGGAGAGTCATGTCCCATGCAGCAATAAGGCCATGGGAGGTTTGATTCATGGTAAAAACATTAAATTGTACATTTTACAGCAAAACAGATGAGTTTTAGGAGATCAGGGTCTGCTGGAGAAAGACTCAAAGTTAACTTGTTGAGACACAAATTCTGTTTTCATGGAACAGGTCTGAGTTCTGATCCTCCAGGCTTGGTCCAAAGCCAGACAGTGAGGGTAATGCATGTAGATCTGGTTTGTTCTCCAAGTGCTACAAATCATCTTCAGTGAACACAGAATGTTTTCTTTGTAACAACTGCAAAGAGATTTCACTGCAATGTGAACACAGAGCAAACACAGAACCATGACATGATCGTAATTCATGAGAGTAAAGGAAGAGAAAACAAACCTTTTTACCATCTTCTTAAAGACTCATAATGTAATTTTCCAAGAGATCAGATTGGTCAGATGGAAGCACAGTCCACCCACTTTATCAAGTTCTTCTCTTCATTTATATGTTAACATAAATATCTAATTAGCCAATCACTCGGCAGCAACTCAACTCATTTAGTCATGTAGACATGTTAAAGATGACTTGAAGTTCAAACTGAGCATTAGTATGAGGAAGAAATGAGACACTGAACGTGGCATGGCTGTTGGTCTGAGTTTTTACTGGGATTTTTACACACAACCATCTCTAGGGTTTACAGAGAATGGTCTGAAGAAGAGAAAATATCCAGTAAGCAGTAGTTGTCTGGACCAGAATGTCTTGTTAATGTCAGAGGTCAGAGGAGAATGGGCAGACTGGTTGGAGATGATAGAAAGACAACAGGAAGTCAGATAAGCACTGGTTCCAACCAACGTATGCAGAACAGCATCTCTGAAAACACAACATGTCCAGCCTTGAAGCAGATGGACTACAGCAGCAGAAGACCACACCAGGTGCCTCCTCCAGCTAAGAACAGGAAACTGAGGCTACAATTCACACACACTCACCAACACTGGACAATAGAAGATGGAGAAACGTTGCTGGTCTGATGAGTCTCCATTTCAGCTCCACATTCAGATGCTAGGCTCAGAATTTGGTGGAAATATCATAAAAACATGGATCAATCCTGCTTTCTGGGGACTTCCAGCAGAATAATGCACCATGTCACAAAGCTGAGATCATCTCCAGCTGCTTTCTTGAACATGACAATGAGTTCACTGGAACCCAATGGCCTCCACAGTCACCAGATCTCAGTCTAATAGAGCAGTGTTTCTCAATCCAGGTTCTCAGTACCTACTGCCCTGCATGTCTTAGATGTGTTCCTACCTCAACACACCCACCTGTTAACTTTTCTTCATGTAGATTATTGTATCGCCTTATTGGTGCTTTTGAAGGATTTGCAGTGTTGAACATGGAACATTTACACACCTGTTTAGCATATGACATTAGTGTGGTTGCATTAATAAATGTAATAACATACAAGAAGAACAACAACATTGCAGCGTGTTTACAAGTTGATCTGTCATCTGTGTTGAGTACGTCAAACAACAGACTCAATATCTGCTGACTGCAGTGTTTTTGGCTGGATTTCTTTCTTTCTTTCTGTCTTTCTTTCTTTCTTTTTAGGTTCAGCATCATTTATTTCACACCTGTGGTTCACGTAGCCGAGGACAATGCTCCACCTCTGATTCCTGCACCCAAGGGGGACACTGCTCTTTCGCCTTCAACATCAGGGACTGTGGATCCTGCTGGACTCGCCAGAGGGGTCCCAGCTTCTGCCGTTGTGGCCTCTGGGCCGCCCTCCAGAGATCAGTCTTTAGTGATCAAGACTGATCAGCATGTTCAATCTGGGGTATAAGTCCAAATGATCTTAATAGCAAGACGTATCAAATCCTTAAAAATAGCTTGCAGTGCCTTGTCAATCCCTTTCCAGTAGTCTCTAATGACCGGGCAGACATGATGGTGGTTTGCATTTTTTCAAATTTACAGTTCCTCCAACACACCCCAGTGGTTTCATCATAATGGGATTTCTGAGATGGCGTGATATAAAATCTTATTAAACATTTCCAATCATATTCCCTCCATTTTTGTGAACCAGGACATTTCCACAGATATGACCAGATCATTGTCCATTCCTCCTCAGTTATATTTATCCCTCTTTCCTACTTCCACTTTCACTAGATGAGTGAGTTTTAAGATTTACTAATCCCCAGTATATACATGAAACGATTCTGTTGTTTCTGAAATATATGCTTTTCTAAACAGTTGAAACAAATGCAGACTGGTCTTGGCTATCTCTTTTACTTTTTTATGAACATAATGCTGAATCTGCAGATATCTATAAAAACCTTATTTTGAAAAAGATATTTCTCTTTGAGTGAATCAAAACTTCACACAGTTGCTCCTTTCATTATCTGACATATAGCTGTTAACCCTTAAGATTTCCAGTCCTCAAATCTTGCATCTAGTTTATTTGGTGTAAAATCTATGCAGGTCATTTCAGAGTTATAATATCATCTTGTATATTGAATTCTTCTATAACAACTTTCCACATTTTGAGAGTCCATTTCACACATGGATTATCAATATTGTTTATGTAATTTTGTAACTTACTGTCTGCTACAAATGCCTGTATTGCAGTGGCACACTTCCTCTCTTTGATGAATTTCCATTGGGCATTATGGATTGCACCAGCATATGATTGCTGTCATTTGTGCTACAAAATAGTTTACCCTGAGAGATGGTAGGCCCCACCCCCCTTTGTCTTAGTTGTGAGTTTTGAAACTGACCCTCAATTTTTTACCTTGCCAAATGTATCTTTTACATATTATTGACATTCCTAATCAAGTTCTTTGCAAGCCTGTTAACGAGCCATCCATTTAATTCAGGTGTGTTAAAGTAGGGTTGCCTCTAAAACATGCAGGACCTCAGGAACAGGATTGAGAAACAATCCAATATAGAACCGCTTTGGGATGTGGTGGAACGGGAGAGTCTCATCATGGATGCAGCTGACAAACCTGCAGCAACTGTGTGATGCTGTCATGTCAATATGGAGCAAAACCTATGAGGAATATTTCCAACACCTTGTTCCATCTATGACACCAAGAATTGAGGCAGTTCTGGAGAAAAAATTGGGTCCAGTCAAGTACTAACAAAGGTTAGCTGAGTGTAACCAGTGTGTCTACAGTCCTCTCAGTTCGGTTCCTGACCGAGCCCACACCCGTGACTCTTTATATAGTCTGCGTTGTGCTCATATGCGTGATGATGAATAAGACCACGCTGGACCACGTTGCTGGTTGCTCTTTAGTAGCTGTTGGCAGTCTGTACAAATAAAACAGAAATGAGCTGTGACATGCAGCTTGCTTCATACAGGATGGTCGACAGACTCCTCCTAGTGAACACATAAGGAGACCCTGTAGCTGTACAGTACGTGGGATTGCTACAATCTTGTACAACCAAACACCATAAAACTGCATGTCAAGTGCTTCAGAAGAGTTAAAAATCCTAGACAGTCAATTTGCATGGATAAAATTACAGAAATACTCAATTAACTATGAGCAGAAAAATGCACCGTACCTTCTCTCAGACAGCAAAACGCGGACTGAGAGCACTGCCACACGGGCTGAGAGCGGCGAAGCCCTGACGTCATCAAACAGTGACGTCTTAAAGGGACAGTACACCGGAGTAGAAGCAAACTACCGAACATATTCTGAACAAAAGGAAAGGGAAGATTTTCTAGTTCAATCAGGATTTGGTGGTATTTCAAACATAAAATTAAAGACATATCACCTATGTAACATGAACATATGCTTGAAATACAACCACGTCTGAATGAGGAAAGGTCTTTAAAATAGGTTATCATTTAAAAGTAGTTTTGTATGAAGAAAATTACTTTCAAACCTGAAAACCCAAATTAAACCCAAAAATGGCCTCCCTGACTACAGCCCAGTTTCATGATACTGGCTTCTTTTAAAAGAAAAGTGCTCAAATTCTACAGAAGACAATAAATCATGAACAATTAGGGTCATTTTGTTCCGTGTCTCCATCTGTGCTGTAAAATAAGTCGTGTCTTGTTCCCAATTCAGAGAAATAAAAAAATGACTTCATATCTGTGTCATGAATCACAAAGTTTTGCATGGCACAGACATATTTTGATTATTACCTCATATTGAGTTTCAGCATTCGGGCCATATCAAAGCTCTGAAATCCCAGCAGGGTCTTAAAAAGTTGGTGTGAGAGGAGAAAGAACCGGCCAAATCTCTGTTGACCCACACACACACTGGTGGACCACCCGCCAACATAGATACTCTCAAAATGACGAGACTGTAGCTGTCTCAACCCTCCGCCAAGCACCACATCAGGGATTTGATGGGAGGTGTAACACCCATGGAGTCATTCCCATCTCCCATCATCTAATTAAAGTGTTGTCAGTGATGTATATAAAAAAAGGTTATTGCCTAAAGTGAAATAAAGTTGGTCTGATAATATGTACATGCTCATACACGGACAGGCAGTGGCATGCATTTTTAATCAGTTCCAGAAAATAAACCAGAACAAGCAGAGGCTGCATGACAAAACCTCAAGCATAGTAGCAGAAGGTTTAGACACAGCCTTCTTTAATCTGTCAAAGTCTACAGCTCAAGGTGAGATGAGTTTAAACAGATTCCAGGATCTTATTTTTGTTGCACACGTTATGCACTCGACCTCACATCTTCATTTTCTGTGCAGCAGGGTTCCCCAGCCGTCAAGTGGAAACCAAAACATAGCCGGCAACACATGTAGAGGCTGATGCACGACTTTGATGTTCCCATGGCAACAAATGCAAAATAATATAAATCAGGCGTGTTGTGATGTTTCTGAAAGAGAATACCCAAGTTTCTGCTGTTTCTTTGCAACTTGGTTGCCACAAATTTAATTGTTTTTAAGAAAGAGGGGGACTGAATGGCAAAGCTGAATGCATCCACTCAGAGCACACCATGCAGTCATCGCAAGGTGGTGAAATGTGAAGGTGACAAACCCTTTTTGTGGGAGGAAAAGACTCACAGCAAATAAACCACAGTGAGGACTTGACAAAATGATAAAAAGCCTACCACAGAGAGGAAAAAAAACACACACACACACCTATTACTCAAAGGCAGTGACTTTACACTTCAATGAAAAACTAAATGTCTTACCAAGTGTTTACGAGTCCCAGTGAGTTGCTTTGTGGGAGTGGGGAGTGAAAAAAAAGGGCACAACCAAAGGGAATGTCTGCTTTAAAAGGTGTGTGCTGGGAAAGAATGACACGTTACAAGTTTAACACTGAAAGGAAACTGGCTGTTGTAATGTGCATGAGCTGTTTGCTGTAGTAAATAAGGATCAAACTGAAAACTTAAACTGTCAAACTGGCTTAAATCTATCACTAAAGTTACCATTCAACAGACATCACACACTCAACAGAACTCAATCATCTCAACCCAAAAAGGGATTATATGTAGCATATGATTTTAACAATGAGGTTTGTGTGTTTTTTTGTTTGGACAGAAAATGTTAATTTAGTTTGGCAGTCATTTAGCCAAAATGCTGCTTAGTTTTAGTCATAATTTAAACATATGAATAATTTGAGTTTAATTCTAATTTTAGTCAACCAAAAGAAATATTATTATCAACCACATCTACCAGTGTGGGTCAAATCAAGAAAAATGGTGGTTTTAGGGAATTTTGGAGGTGTGAAACAGTACAGGCAATATTTCTGTGTTTTTTTTCTTTTAATGTTATTTATTTGTTTGTCACCACTGTCCCATAATAATAGAGTTCAAGGCAGCCTGGATACTGGAAACAGTAAAGTAGTGAAACAGCAGAGGAGTGATCATACATAGTGTAGAAAGGAAACAGCTAGAAAAGTCATGCAGAGGTCCAACGGTGCTCTGACACAGAAACAAGATCTGAACCTGTAAACACAATAAACCACAAATGAATAAATTTGCGTTGGGAAGGTGGCGGTAGGGGACTCATAATATTAAAAAGGTACATGAGCTGTCATTTCAGTGACAGACATCATAGCAGCAAGACATGTCCTTGGTCTGATCCTCCAAGAGGAGGAAGAGGTTGGTAGTGATTTGGAGGAAGATGTGTCAGAGTAGGGAAATGACACAGAAGAAAAAAAAATCTGCTATTTGTTGGTCTTCACACAAGAAGCCAACGGACAGAGGAGGAGGAGATGTAATTACTGTCCTTCAAAACATTGAAAAAATCTGTGTAACAAAAGATGTTCAGACACTCTAAATAGATCCATAGGTTAAAATTTGGTATAGATGCTTGCTATGAAGGAAATCTTAACCTGGGTCAAAACTGACCCGGACCATACGGTGAAGGCACAAAATATAAACAGTATGAAGGGTTGAAGAAAAACAGGAGGATGAACAAGCTTAGCCTACACCAACTCAACTTAAAAAATCTAACAGCAGGGACAGATTTAGACCTGAATAAGAAATCTAACATACAAAAAAATAACCACACACACACTCACACACAGACACACAAATAAATGGCCTTCCCCCAAAATGTTTTGTCACCAGTCACCACTGGTTGTAACATAACAAGTAATAATGACCTGTTGAACCAGACGTCTCCATACTGCAGTGAGGAGGCAAGAAGTATGAGACCGTCATCAGAGATCAGCGGGAAGCTTTGTTACCAGACGAAGAAGTTTGATGTTAGACAAGCAGACCTCATCTGAGAGACGATAGCTAAAGACAAGCTCCCATCATATTTGTTGAAGGTTTTTGACATTTGATGGAATTTACTGAGGCCGAGTTCACAGTCCCATCAAGAAAAAACCATCAGCACCAGACGGAAGAAACTGATGATGCCGGCTGAGCTGAACGTTCGGTTAGCGAGCATTGAACTTCTGTCTCACCGCAGATTCAAGGACAAAGCTCATGGCCGACATGTCATTTGAAGAAAGGCCAAATAAATTACAATCTCTGCTTCATCCTTCTGTGGCTGCCAACAGAGAATCTGAAAAACAGTTTGAAAATGGAAACATCCTCAGCATCTTCAAACGTTAGTGCAACAGTTTGAATTAGCAAGCATTGTATTTCTATTTAGCCACATGCTGCTTAGCTCGTATGACATAAATGATCCTAGTTTCAGTTAAATGAAATTAGTTAGTTACACACTTAAGATTTGTCCCCTTTACTTAACTGTGTCGATCTTGAATTTTTTGAATGAAAACATCTGCATATTAGGGCCTTTTAGAGCATCCTACTTATCCTACTGCCTATAAAATTAGGAGACAATGGCCAGGGCTTGAGCTGATGCTATTATGCGCCTGTTTTATCTACAGCACTTTGTGATTTTTATCTGTGAAAAGAGCTTCATTAATAAACTTTACCTACTTACTAAGAGACAAGCTCATTATCAGTGTTTAAAGGTTGAAACGGGATGTGGATGTGAAATATTAGATTAATTATTGATAAATAGATTAATTTTTATTTAAAACAATATAGTCAAACTAAATCAGTGTGTTTTGTTTTTTTTTTTTTTGTTTTTTTTTGTGCATGATCGTGTTTCAGAGTTAACATTTTTCATTTTATGCAAAAGTTTTGTAACATTCTCTTAAGTCTTGAACTAATGGGAATTAACAAAGGAAGGATAGAATAGAATAGAATAGAATAGAAATACTTTATTAATCCCTTTGGAGAGTCCTCAGGGAAATTTGGGAATAAGGGAATAAGGAAGACTTAACAGGAAAGCACCTCAAGAAAGGACAAATAAACCTCTGTTCACCCTTCTGTGTGCCAGGGTGTGTGCAATGTTCTTTTTATTTACAGTAGTCATGCTTGTTTATGGTAACATAGGTATTTGAATTCCACAGATCGAGTAATGGGAATTAATCCTCGAATGCCCAGCATCTGATTAAAATTTGTTTTGAAATATGTTTTTGTGCATAGTTATATTTGGATGCTTTATTAAAAAAAAACAGAGGCATATCAAGAATTAAACCATTGATCTAAAATCCCGTCAACAATCAACAGGAGGTCATTAATAGGCAGCAGGTACAGAGTAGTAGTAGTAATTTGCTGTTTAAATGCAATCCTGCAAACTTACACACTTCATTTCTGTTTAATTAATTCCCTCACATTGTGTGTTTAGGATTCTTTTCACATGACCCAGCTCCATTTTCAAATGAGTATTTACTGAAAGAGTTATTGCATATCCAGTATCATTATCATCATTAAAATAACAAGCTAATAATCAGGTCTCGTGAATGGATCTGACACTAACACACACAGGCACTCCTACACAGGGTAGACCCAGGGGCAATCTGTGAAAACATGCCCCCAACTAGCTTGATCTCATGTAAGAACAGAGGTTTGGCTCCCTGCTGTTTGGGCTTGTATAACCCAAAGTCCTCAAGAGAACTGGTTCAAACATGACCTCATCAGGCAGAACAAAAGACGGAGAGAAGCTGTACATACAGAGAGAGAAGGATGGGGGGGTGCGACTCAAGGAGCCAGGGCATCAGTGTTTTAGAGATTAAGATTTGGAAGTAAATATGTGTAATTGGGAGGGAAAGGAAGGAAGGAAGGGAGGTGAGCGGGAGGGAGGGAAATTCACTGTGGAAGGAAGGTAGCAATGCAATAAAACAACATAAAGAGATGAAAATCTGTAAGCAGGTTAAGCTGTGCTTCAGCAGGATTAGTTGGTACTAATTAAGTTGCCTTTGCCCCTCCCACCCATCATGGCAATGAGCTGAACTATACTGGCACGGCCATAAAAAACTATCCCAAGCTAGAGGAAGGAGTAACTGTGCAGCCCCATCAGAGTCCTAACTTAATTAAGATAAAATGGAGCCATTTCTCCAAGATGTTAAAAAAACTTGCTTAAAAAAAACTTGTGTTTGAGAAGTAGTGTTGGCAGAAAGGTGGGGTATTCACAAAAGACATATTTAATCTATTGGACTATTTCTTATTTATTTATTTATTTATTTTTCTGTTTGATGCATTTTGTATGAATTTAACTCCTAAAAATCATTTATTAAATTATATTTCAAATTATCTTCACCTTTTTTTAGTGCCTTAAACTTAGGAAGGAAGGAGGGAAAAAATGCAAGTACCTGGCTCAAAATTAGATGTTTAAGTTTCTTTTTACAAAGTGTGTTACGCTTGTAAGAATGAAAACAGCATGGGTGGTTGAATATTGTTTTCCCAAAGAAAACCACATAGCTTGTTCAATCAAGCGGCTTATCCCAACCTGTCATTACAGCACGGAGGAGGAGGAAGAGGAGGAGAAGTGACGTCATTTTAAAGCCATAATATCAGAAGAAGATTGGGATGGATGGAATCAAGAACACAGGAAGCAGATTCCTGCAGAAATCTGAATCAGACCAGTAGTGAATGCGGTGTTTTCATAATGGCGGTCATCATTTTCCACTTTCAAGCATCCATGGTTCTCGTCGTTGGCCTGCACCTTCATGCTTACTGCATAGTCACCAGGGTGATAACTTTTGAGCTGATTACACTAATTTGTTTCCATTTTGATGTTAACCAGACGACAAAGTTCTCGCATTGTTTTAATCTGTTTTTCGTCATTTTTACAAAATCAAAACCACCTACATATTGCTGATAAAATGGGGCCTTTTGTGTCAACTACTTTGACAATTTGGAAAGAAAGCATGAGCTCAGTTTTAGTTTCACCTCCAGTTTCACTCTTTTGGCCCACTCATTCTCTTTCTTTCTGCTCAGGTGTTTACCTCAGTCTGCTTACAGGTCTTTGATATTATTTTCTTTTTGGGTTTTCTTGTCAGTTAGCAACACTAACACTGGACTGTAGTGTGCTGAGGGAGATACAGCTGTAGATGGATTGACCACTGTTGCCACCTCCTCAGTAAGGAAAGTAGCCATTAGCTGTCCCAAAACTCACTATAAAGGATCATTTATGGTCAACACAGAAGATGGATATGCAATTGGATGGACACTTTCATCCATCTCCTGCGTCGTTTTGGTGCTTTTTCAGGGGCTTTGCAGATCCTTTGACGCAGCAAACGGGGAAATACCACCAGAAACCACAAGGTCAGTGTTGAGCAGTATAGCTGACATGCAACCAGTGGAAGAAACAAACCAGAAAAGAAGAGTTGAAACAGAAGGAGGAAAAAGAGGACAACATCGAGGACAACAACTGTGGAGAATGTGAGAGCTTTTGAAGAAAGGCTGTGATTTTCTCAGGAAGTTGCAAACAACTTTTTAGCGGTGGGTGCATTACCTGCAGATTCAGGCCAATACTGATTTTCTGCTATATCCGTTATGCACAAAAATATTGTCTAAAGATACTCTGTTAATTTTATATCTTGTAAGCAATAGAATATTTAAAGTCTTTGCAATTTCACTTTAAGAAGCATTTAAAAATTGATCCACAGTTTGTAGATTTAATTATTTGCAAATAGCTAAACCTCACACCATCTTTACTTTTGAGAGACTCTGCGATTCTAAGGTGCTCTTTTCTACTCAGTCATGTCACCAATCTGTTGTTAAATGCTTAATTAATTGCATCATGTTTCTTTTAGTTCCATTAACTTTTGAGGTCCTACTTTGCCCACCTGTTCAAAGTTTTTCTTTAAAACATGTTGCTGTCATCAAATTACAAATGAAGTAATATTTATCATGAAATGTCTTACTTTTAACGTTTATATTTTTTTCTATACACTATTATGAATAAAGCGTGAGATTTTAGTTAATTTAATTCTGTTTTGTCTACATTGTACACAGCATCAACAAATATATTTTAATCACACATGTATCTGCATGTATCAGCAATGAGAACAAAATATAAAAACACTGTTGTGCATGATTGCTCATGACAGAGGATAACGGAATCAGAATCGAATCAGAATTATTATCAAAGCTGTACAACAATAAAATTTAAGCAGCTCCTCCTTTAAAAGGGTGTCTTTTAAAATATTTATATATTATTTATATAAAATCATAAAAAATACAAATATGAATGCAAAAAGTGTATAAAATACAATGGAATATTGCAAATGAACAGAATGTAAATAGTAAATAGTGCAGATGGAGAGAATGTAGACAGTAGTCTTAAGCCTGGTACACACGACGATTTTTGGGCTGTTTTTGTACCGATTTTGCCTCTTCATGACCATCATCGTGAAATTTTCCTGTCCAATTATCATTTAGTCTGAAGTGTGTTACGAGCCGATTTGTCTCGATAATCCGCTCCAAAACGGATTGTAGCCGACAATGGGGAATATTGAACATGTTCAATATTTCAGAGCCAAACGCTGATGACTTGTGCATTCTGATAGCATGGATGGGGACAGGGTACGGAATCTAGCCAATCAGAGAGCGAGCTGGCTGGGGAACAGGGAACTAAATAAACATGACCTGTGGCGCTCTCCCAAGGGTAACAGCTCAAACGGATGGTAACTGGGGTGAGAGGAGTCTTTGATGATGTGTTGAGCTCTGCTGAGGTAGTGCAAGCTGGTAATGTCCTCCAGGCTGGGCAGAGAGCGTGATCTTTTGGGCTTTGTTGATCACTCTTTGCAGTGCTTTCCTATCTGCTGCTGAGTTCCTTGCATCCCGCACTGTGATGCAGTATGTCAGGATGTGCTCTATGGTGGCTCTGTAGAATGACACCAGCAGCTTCTCCTCCAGGTTGTTCCTCCTGAGTATTTTGAGGAAATGGAGTCGCAGCTGGGTTTTTTTTCACTGCCTCTGTGGTATTGGCAGTCCAGGAGAGGTCATCAGAGATCTGCACGCCCAAGAATCGGATTGAGATGACCCTTTCTACGCAGACTCCATTGATGTAAAGAGGGGCCGGATCCATTCTGCTCTTCCTGAAGTCCAGGATGATTCTCCAGTTTTTGTAGAGTTCAGTGGGAGATTGTTCTGTGAACACCACGCTGACAGTCTGTTGACCTCATCTCTGTAGTCAGACTCATCCTCCCCTGAGATGAGCCCGGCCACGGTGGTATCATATGCAAATTTTATGATGGCGTTTGAGACATGGGTTGGAGTGCAGTACACAACCTTGAGGGGAACTAGTGCTGAGCTTGAGGGCAGAGGAGAGGTGGAGGCCGAGAGTGATGAATTGTGGGCGGTCAGTTCAGAAGTCCTTAATCCACTGGCAAGTGCAGGAGGAAAGGCCCAGATGCAGGAGTTTCTGCACTAGGATCTTGGGGATGATGTTGTTGAAGGCTGAGCTGAAGTCCAGGAAGGGCAGCTTTGCATCTTCCCTGATGCTCCAGGTGACTCAGTGCAGAGTGAAGGACTATGGCGATAGCGTCATCAGTAGATCGGTTCGCCCTGTAGACAAACTGATGGGGTTCCAGAGTAGGTGGCAGACAGGCCCTGATGTGGTGGAAAACTAGTCTTTCCAAACACTTTATGACAACAGGCATGCAACAGGCCTCGTTGAGACTGTCCACTGCTGTCTTTTTGGGAACAGGGATAATGGTTGAGGTTTTGAGGCAGGCTAGGATGCTGGTTTATGACATTGAGGTTGAAGATTGTGCTGAAAACTCCAATCAGTTGGTCAGCGCACATTCTGAGTACCTTGCTGGGCACTCCTTCGAGGTCTGCCACCTGCCTGGGGTTCACCGTCTTTACCACAACATCTAACTTCGTGCTCCTGTAGTATAAGTGTGCTGGTGGCTGGTGGTATGGCTGCTGAGGGTGTGTTTGACTCAAACTGGGCAAAGAAGTGGTTGAGATCTTCTCGCCAGCCGAGGCATCAGTCCTAGCAGTCACCTGATGGCTGCTTTTGTAGACGGTGATTTGATTTAATCCCTGCCACATGCTTCTGGGGTCATTCTCAGCAAAGTAGTCATCAATCATCCTCTTGTAGGCCACCTTGGCCACCCTGATGGCTCTTTTGAGGGCCAACCTGGTCGCGCTGTACAGGGGCCAATCCCTGTCCCTCAACTTGAAAGCGGTGTTGTGGTTCTTTAAAAGTGATTGTACTTCAAAGTTCATCCAGGGCTTCTAGTTTGACGAGACTCTCATCTTTTTTTCCGAATGTAACAACATAACAGTTCTTAATGAAGGAGAAACGGTGTCACCATGTTTTTGGAGGTCACGGCTTAAGAAAAAGTCCCAGAGAGTTCTTGAGAAGCACTCCTGGAACTGTGAGAGGGCTACTTTAGGCCAAGTTTTTATTGTTTTTGATACTGGCTTTGTTTGCGTCTGCAGGGGCGGTGGTGTGCAACAAGCAAAGATGTTCTGGTTTAGCAAGGTGGGAGAGGGGAGTGACTCTGTAGGCATGTTTGATGTTGGAATAAACGTGGTCCGAGGTGTTTTTTCCTCTTTTGGAAACTTTCACATACTGGGTGAATTTGGGGAGCACAGTCTTTAAGCATGCTAATCTTAGCTGTATTTACTCTGCCAGACGCCATTTGTTAATAACGTCACGTAGCTTTACTGTTGTGCTCATCACTGCAACTCAAGTATTTACTGTGTGAGTCTGATGCCAGGTACATTCAATAAATGCCTGAATGCTTGATGAAATATGGAAATCTCATATCAATATCATATTTAATTATTTATTTCTGCTTTTACTCTCATATATATATATATATATATATATATATATATACATATATATAAACTCAGAGCTACCATACATTAAACAGTCTTTTAGGATTTTAACGATTTAAATGCCAAAATTATTTGAATTCTTACATAGTTTCTTGCAAAAAAAAAAAAAAAAAAATGCAAAAAATAGATACAACCAGATACAACTATTTCCCCATTGTAGCCTGATGCAGAAAACGCTTGTACTTTTTGGTATACTATGGTGCCATGGGACTATCAAGGTCCACCAAGAGGGATTTGTTTGTGTGGAATTGTGTGAAATCATTTTTGGTATTTAAATTGTTAAATAAATGTGGATTTTTTTTTTTTTTTTAAACTTATTTCACAAATGCACAAAAAAGGTCTTTGGACCCCAATAGGGCATAATAGATCTTAAAATATACTTACTTTTGGTAGACAAAGGGAAAAAAAAAAAAAATAAAAAATTCTGATGAATTTTCGTTTTTTTCTTAATCTAGGCTAACATTGAGCTCTGCATCCTTTCTGCTGTTTCAGTTACTGTGTTTCAGTGAATTAAGCTTTTATAAACAGGTAGGCCTGGATTTTTCTTAGGCTTACATAAATCAAAATTCTTTCTTCCTTGGATATATTGAAACCATGTATCCTGAGTTGCATTCCGTACTTTCCTGGTCCATCATAGAGTAATTTTTCTCACTACATATATTCCAACACCTAATCCACGCATCACCATAACATGAATCCATGCAGCCCAACGTACCGACACAGCTGAGAGGAAGTACAGAGGCTGCAGTCAGGATCTAAGCTAAAGGCTGCTCGAAGGACGTTTTAAGCCAGTGATCCCCTCTGTACTAATGGGGAACGTCAACTCCACTACCTAACAAGATGGACGAGCTGTTGGCACTGAACAATCAACGGAATTATCGCCGCGTGCAGCTTATACATCTTCACAGAGACATGGCTCACTGATTGCGATACCGGAACGCTAACATGGATCTACCGGGTTTCACTGCTGCGAGAGCTGTACCAGAGACATGAACGCCTGCGGTAAGAGCAGAGGTGGGGGCTCATCATATATGTGAACAAACGTTGTGTTGCCCATGGACATGTCTCAGTGAAAAAGGAACTGTGTTGCCATGACTTGGAACTGGTAGCCGTTAGTCTGCGGCATATTACTTGCCGAGGAAGCTTAGTCACGTGATCGTGCTCTGTGTTTACTCCCGCCGAGCGCGGAAGCATCAGCTGCCTGTGAGAAGATACACACAGTAACAGCAAGGCTGCAGACAAAGCCCCCGAGGCGTTTATGGTCATATCTGGGGGATTTTAATCATGCTTCCCTGGACTCTACCTTGGCCTCCTTCTACCAGGCTGTAGACTGTCCCACAAGGAACAACAGAACAATAGACCTGCTGTACTCCAATGTGAAGGATGCCTACACAGCCACCCCCCTCCCCCCACTTGGAAAGTCTGACCACAACCTGCTATACCTACAGCCACAGTACACCCCCCTGGTCAAAAGGATGTCTAAAACCACACGCTTGATTAGGAAGTGGTCACCTGAGGCAGAGGATGCTCTGAGAGACTGCTTTGACATCACTGATTGGGATGTACTGCTGAGACAACATGGTGAGGACATAGAGGAGCAGACTCACTGTCTGACGAACTACATCAATTTCTCGCTGGACGTAGTCTCCCCCAATAAGACTGTCCGTTGTTATCCAAATAACAAAGCTTGGATAACACAAGATGTCAAAGCTGCCCTCAACAGGAAGAAGGTGGCTTTCATGAACCATGACAGGGATGCAATGCAATCAGCACAGCAGGATATATACTATACTGAAATCATTCACACACTATAGTCAAATATCTGAAATCCCATTTCACTGGGTATGTATGTGTGTATGTGTGTGTGAGAGCAATTTTCACTTGAAAAGGAAGTCATTTCAGCTGAAACGGAAGTCACATATAGAAAAAAAAACAGGAGCATGATTTTCAAAACAAAACTGGAGAGAAAGTAGTTGGAGAGCACAGATCAAAATCTGCTCAGTCACCTGAGTCGCCATATTTATATAAGAGGAGATTTCAGTATAGTATATGAGAGCATTCAGTATGGTAAATGTCTGTATTCAATACCGCTTTTACTGTTCCTGGAATGATACCCAAAACGCTTTACATTATACATCACATCACACACTGATGGCGGAAGCTGTCATGCAAGGCACTAACCACAACCCATCAGGAGCAATTTGGGGGTTGGTGTCCTTGATCAGGCACACCTTTACAGGAGATTGACAGACAAGGATCGGAAACCAGCAACCTTCAGGCTACAAGACCACTCTACCCACTGAGCCACGCTGCCCCCAGTATAGTGAATAAGAGACAGTTTCAGTATAGTGTGTAAGAGCATTTCAGTATAGTGTATGAGAGGTTTTACCATAATGATTGAATGATTTCAGTATGATATATAAAAAAGTTTAGTAAAAGTGTGAGAATGACTTAATTTCACATGTGTCTGTGAGAAGTGTAATTCTGAATAATGTTTCAAATGGACCCCTCATACAAAAGTTTGGACACACAATATCAAATAGTAATAAGTGTGTTCAAACACCTTTTCCGGGTACTGTATAAAGTGTGCATGCTCGGATTGTCTTTGTTTATGTTATGAACATATAATCTGTTGCTTGTTGTACATATAATCTGTCTTCATTATCAGCACACTGGGTTTACATGTAATGAAACATGCTAGATAAAGAGAATTGCCATTGACATATTCATCCAAGGAGTCATGTAACTGAAGTGACTCCAAACTAAGTAAAAACTTTTATTTTCTCCAAATCACAGTCAAATTTTTGCTGTTGCCTTGTGCTTTGATAGTTGTGTTCTCATACACTAAATAGCAAAGAATGTCCTTTTTTAACACAGTAGCCCAATGCAGGTTTACTGCTGTAGGTCAAGTGGCTTGAGGCCAAGGCATCAAGGCATCCTATTTCAGCTGTACTTGAGCTACACTAAACTCCTGCACTCAAAGACATGGAAAGGAATGTGTGAAAAATGACACCTAGGAAAACATTTCCATGTGGGGACCCTGCTCATGCTCAGGCTGGCATCCCCAGCATTCCCTGCGTGTTCAACGAAGCAGTTTCGAGCATATTAGCATTCCTCTGACATGGCGAAGTAACAGGACACGACGGGAATGCCTGTGGCTCTGCAACCAGAGCTGGTAACATTTATTTTCAGGCATTTAGTTGCCAGAGATTCGGTCAACACATATTTCTGGAGAGAATTCAAATGACAGGAAAGTTGACAGGTTGCAGTTCTTTTCATGTCCAAGTTTGACAAGGGCACAGTAGGGATTTGTTTCATGTTAAAAGGTTTTAGGAAATAATATTGCTAAATGAAATGTGCTTATTTGCATTTCTGCTTAGACCCAGTAGAGATGACTGATTATGCTGCTTTTGAAGTCTTGACCTGCTACTTGACATCATGGTCTAAACAAAACAACGCGAAGACACTGGAATCAACTGTTAAAGAGATGTCCTTGAGTTAGCATCAGAAAAGGGAAGAAAGGGGTATTTCAGAAACGTCTGATTTACTGGGATTTTCACACATAGAGATCTCTAGGATTTCCAGAAAATGGTTGGAGATGATAGAAAGTCAACAGCAACTCAAATAAGCACTGGTTCCACCCAAGCTATACAGAATAGCATCTCTGAATGCCCAACACATCCAACCTTGAAGCAGATGGGCTACAGTAGCAGAAGACCACACCGGGTGCCTCCTGTCAGCTAAGAACAGGAAACTGAGGCTACAATTCACACACTCTCACCAACACTGGATAATAGAAGATGGAGAAACGTTGCTGTCTGATAAGACTCCATTTCAGCTCCACATTCAGATGCTTGGCTCATAATTTGATAGAAACATCATGAAATCATGGATCAATCCTGCTCTGTGGGCACTTCCAGCAGGATAATGCACCATGTCACAAAGCTCAGATCATCTCCAGCTGCTTTCTAGAACATGACAATGAGTTCACTGGACTCCAACGGCCTCCACAGTCACCAGACCTCAGCCGACAAACCTGCCAGCACTGTTTGATGCTGTCATGTCAATATGGAGCAAAACCTCTGAGGAAGGTTTCCAACACCTTGTTCAATCTACGACACCAAGAATTAAGACAAAGGGGGTTCAACACGGTACTAGCCAGATGGACCTGATAAAATTGCTGGTGAGTGTAGGTGTGATGGGGCCAAAGAGACAGAATTAAGGACATTCTGAAAGGTACTAGGATGGTGGACCTGAAAAAGTGGTCGGTAAGTGTATGTGTATGTCACTATCAGGAAAAGAAGTTTGCAGAAAAGAAAACATTTTGTGTGCATGTACAGCACTCACCAGGCTTTTGGCTTAAGGTTTGGAATCTAGCGAAACTTAAAATCTTCTAAATATATTATGATAATACATTTAACATAAATTCATTGAGCATAACATCTATGTTTTTACATGTTATGGCTAAGACAAGCCATGTTAACATTAGCCCTAATTTACAAACATAGTCTTTTAAATTTAGTAGACAAAGCTAATTATGGCATTTCATAAAAACTGCAGCTTAAAAAAAATTACATTTAATATACTATCCATAACCGCTCCAGTTACAGCACGCAAAGCGCCCGTTTATTTTTACATCTATTAAAAGAAATAGTTTGTTTTTTGTTCCATTTTCTCTGAATAAGCTCAAAGTGAAATAACAGTGTGTAGGTTAAGTAATTTTGGTCTCATAAAATATTTATTTGCAAATAGAAACTAAACAGGCAGATTTATTATTTTATATTTTAAATAATTCAAAGTGTTGAAAAGGTTACCCAAGCAGGGCTCCCAGTTCACCACAATGTAGGTCACCAGAAGAATTATTCAAGCTCCCGATTTAGAGGCAGGCGGGATCATTTTGCTGGCGACTGTAGGCCCAACCTCATGTGTACTGTAAATGCTTCACGTTTTCCTTTAACATGTGGACCACAGTGGAATAACTTCTAAAAACATAAGAAGGGATGCACTCCAAAATTCCTGTGTGGTGAAGTTTGACAGACAGCTCAGCTCAGCGCTGAGTGCCGGACAGTTTTTGAGCTTGATGCAGAGAGGCCGTGATCTCGGGGCCCCACATGTGACGGCTTTCTCATCAATCATGCCTGCATTCTCTTTAAGTAAACTTTTGACTCATAATCTTCCTGGCCTGCTCGTGGTATCCCTTTGTGCTGAAACATGTTTGTTTTTCTCTTTTTAGGCACTTTGTCATGCACACGTTATAAAGTTACAGACACACCAGTAATGGGAGGAGGTCCTGGCTTTACTCAGCTGTACTATTGTTCTTCTAAAGACCTGCCTTTAGTTTCAGGGTAGATTACAGCACTGGAAATAAACTCCCACCACACATGTCTGAAATGTATTTAATAAGATGCATTTGGCTACCACAGATGGGGACAATTTTACATGTCCTCTGCAATATAGAAAAACATTGCAACCTTTGATTCCCACCATTATCGTCTCTGTTTGAACTGAAACCGATGGGACATTTCCTTCTCCTGATGACCTCATGCCTCAGTGATGCCTGAGGTCATTGTGGAAGCTCTGTCTTTTAGACAGAGAAATCCCCACCGGTCTCTGATCAGGGCTTGCCAGGTTTCGATAAAGGAGGTTCCATCCCCACCCCAAGTCTCCATAGAGATTGAGCTGACTAATAAAAATAGCTTGGCGTCTCTGTTTGCTTAGAGTGGGTTGTTACTCCTATTTTCTGACTCTCGCACTCTGTGTTTAAGCAAATATGTAGCTTGACTATCTTATTATAACTTGGTTTAAGTTCTGTTTGAGCATGGATATTGGCCATGTTGATATAGACATCTTTAAAAAAAAAAAGAAAAAGAAAAAAACAACTTTCTTTATCCACCCTATGTGTTTAGATTTGTGACCAATACCATTCAGCATGGGTGCACGTGCACGCTCCACGAGGGATCGGCATCTACTGGTTAGACAAAGAGCTCCAGGAAGCAGAGTAATCAAAGCCAGATGGGAGCTTTCAGTGTCCGTCTCTACTTTCAAAGTGAATAGGAATGGGCTATAAATGTCAGGATGGACCCATAAAAGTCAGGTTGAGGAGACAAATAATAGGCGGCAGGTTAAGTTCATGGTTCCTTTTCTTTCAGCAAAAGGATTTTGGATACGGTACATGTATAGGGGCAGCGTCTCATTCAGCCTTTTCCTCTTTTATCGTTCTCTAAAATATTTCATGGTGATGTCCAGAAATCTGAACAGTCTTTTTTAAATAAAAAAAAAAAAGAAGAAGAAGAAGGAAAAAAAAAGTGACTCATTCACCAATGAGGTTTGCTAAGTCCTACTTATGTAGATTGTGTAATTTATGAAAATCTTCATATCTTGGACTTGATCTTTAGGTAAAGCACTACAAACAACTGAGTTCTGACATTTTTGAAGTTAGTGTTTGTGTTGTTTTTTGCCATTCAGTTCAATAAAATACAATAATAAAATTACAATAATGATTTTTTTTGGTAGATTTTAAGACGCTTATTTACAAAAGATTTTCTTTTAACATAAACTGTGAAATATTACAGATCGTGCCCTAACAATTATTTCCCTCAGGGGAAAAATAGATAATTTTTCAGCAGAGCTGGGTGATATTGAAAATTTTGGTATTGACTCAATACCAAGTAAATCCAGGAAAAGTATCGCTGATAACAATACAGATACATTTTGCTTGAAAGTTCACAATCATTTATTGATTTTGCCTTTAATTATTAAATATGACTGTGACCATAGTAAAACTGAAATCAAAGATTTTTGCCAAAAACTCTTTTATTCCCTGTTATCACACAGTTGTTTGAGAAAAATAAAGTCACCAGTGCAAATTAGCTCAACAAAAAATTGGCTGGCTCTCATTCACACTCTAAAGCCCTCCGTAAAAAAATATTAATCTCATCTTGTTGGATCTGTTCCCACAACCAAAACTCACTCCGTAGATGTCCAGGCACGACTCCCAGATACACCTGCTGCATGTGGTCTTTAATAACTAAAATTTACTAACTTTAAATATATATATGTATATATATATATATATATATATTTTTTTTTTTTTTTTTTTTTTTTTCCTCCACTTTTTCTAATTCAAACAATTTAATACAAACTTTTCTCAACCACAAATGTCCAGCAGAGATTATTGTGCAGACATCAGTACAAGAGGCTGTAGGGTGTTGGACCAGACTTGGAGTTGGACTGGAATTGTTATTTTTATTAAAAATAACAGGTGGAGTTATTTTATTATTGTTATTTTAAACCGCAAGGTTTAAATCTTTGGGAACACTTAGGATTAACTAGATCACATGTTATTAATAAATCACAATAGCCAAAGGTTTTCAATTGACAGATTTCAACCATTTGTTGTTTTGACAGATTTACGTGCTGCTAATGTTTAATTTATATTCTTTGCTTCCTGTAAAATCAGAGTTAAAGGAGCCATAAAGATGTGGGACTAAACTGAAACCCCTCGTATGTAATGCTAACATGTTGTGAATGTATAATCAATAAAGTTTATTAAATGGTATTTCATATAAATACCTGTTTTGAATAGTGCACTTGAATCGGTGTAATTTATATTTTACAAGACAAACTGTCTACCCCCAGTTAACACAGAAATTGACACAAAGACTTGCTGACCACTTTATCAAATATATCTATTCAACAACCATCTCTAGACTTTACAGAGAACGGTCTGAAGAAGAGAAAATATCCAATGAGCAGCAGTTGTCTGGACCAGAATGTCTTGTTGATGTCAGAGGTCAGAGGAGAATGGGCAGACTGGATGGAGATGATAAAAAGGCAACAGGATGTCAAATAATCACTGGTTCCAACCAAGGTATGCAGAATAGCATCTCTGAACACACAAAACATCTGACCTTGAAGCAGATGGGCTACAGCAGCAGAAGACCACACCGGGTGCCTCCTGTCAGCTAAGAACAGGAAACTGAGGCTACAATTCACACACACTCACCAACACTGGATAATAGAAGATGGAGAAACGTTGCTGGTCTGATGAATCTCCATTCAGCTCCACATTCAGATGCTAGGCTCAGAATTTGGTGGAAACATCATGAAAACATGGATCAATCCTGCTTTGGATTAACAGTTCAGGCTGCTGCTGGTGCAATGGTGGGGGGATATTTTCTTGGCCCACTTTGGGCTCTTCAGTACCATCATGGCCTGGTTTCACCAAATTTCTGAAAGCAAAAGTGGGTTTAAGCCATTACTACTTATTTGTACCCAAGAAAGTGGCCTGTGATTGTATATTACATAATATATTGTATATTGTAATAAGAAATGTATCAAATCAAATAAAATTTTATTATAAAATACAACAAGCCTCAACACAACAAAGTATAACAAAGAGATTTCAAAATATTCTAGTTTCTTTTTCATACAATCACACATGCGTATACACACACAAACACACACACACACACACACACACACACACACACAAGAATGCAAGTACACCCTGCCCCCCACCACCCAAACAAGAATTCTAACCCCCCTTGTCCTTTGTTTTCTCTCTCTCTTAATCAAATGTCAAAAGAAAAACTCAAATTATTTGATTTGAATTGGCTTTCTACTATTATATTTTTCCTTGCTAAAATAATACATAACATTGATTTTGATAAAGAATGTTCTAATAACATCAAGCAACAAGCCAGTTTTATGGAATCCAGTGGGATCACAAGGCTTTGAGGCAGATCCCAGTCTTACCAGTCAAGTTTTTGTTAAGGGAATCTTTCCAGATAGTGGAGGCAGCTGAGAGTTCTGTTAGTGCTTTATGTAATGTGTAACCTTGACCCTGATATGTGTGCATCATATCTGACTTTATGCAAGAAACTGACATGTTTGTTTGGAAATGTCAAATGACTCAACTCATATGTACGTCTGATCCACACTATTGTAACGAAATGGAATGCCACCATAAATTAACAGCACCCAATATTGTTCTGCTTTCCTACCAGCCATGCTAGAAAAAGATTTCTGTTCAGAATCCAATCAGTCATTCAGAGAGAGTAAGCCAAGAACCTGTCCAAGCTGGAACAAGAGTCTTTCTTTGGGAATGCAGAGCTTCGTCATACCGTGTACATGCTTGTCTCTGGCTGGCTAAGTCAGGCTTTCAGCACACCCCATGTGTGTCCAGACCAAACACTTTGTTTTACTAACAAAGAAATGTAGATTTCAATTGTTTGTGTTTGGTCTCAATGTATTGCTGTGAAAACATTGTTTTTAAGCATTTTTTAGTGTTTAATTCGGTGCACTGCTTCAGTTTATGGCTGAAAAAAGAAGAGAAGAAAAATATGATGTCTTTGTTCATGAGGGAAAGTGTGAATGTGATCAAGCAATGGAAACCATAGCTATAAAAAAGAATTCCTCGTGCTCATTATTCTATGTTATCCAACAGCATAGCAGGGTACATTAACAATACAGAAGAGTGAGTCAACCTTTTTTCCAGATCAACATGAGTGCATGAGACACATGTAGGGGAATATGATGAACAGACCACAGAAACTCTTTCATCCATCTTTATTCATTCATCGCTGCACCCTTTGCCTCCAAGTGATGACACCATTGTAGACTTTGTTTAAGTGTCAGTTTAAACACCCTGAAACTACTATTCAGATGCTCTCTCATCCATTTACCAGACAGGGCAGCAATGGCCAAACTGAGAATTTCTTATAATAAACCAACTTTTTTTCTTTCCCCCCTTTTTTTTCCATGTGAAAGCTAATTTAAGGCACAGTGTAAACCACAAGTGTCATCACCTGCAAAGTAGAAGTTGGATGTTATTTTAACCTCCTTACTTGTGACTGAGAGGAGTTATTTTTAGAATTATAGAGAAGTAAATAATTACATATAACATCAAGCGAATGGTTACCAACCCAAATGCTGACAGTGGATGAATAAGTTATGTGGCAGGACCTGTAGGCTCAGCAGCAGCATTACCAGTATAAATCTCTGTTTATTGAACAAGATACACATTTTTTTTTTCTCTGGGATGAGAGCCTAACAGTGATTAGTTGAATGGGAAACATTTGTTGGGAAAGGGCCCACCAGAGTTGAGATGTGGGTGGTGGAGCAGAATTAGGTGATGGCAGTCAAGGCGAGTCAAGATCAGACTGACTTTTTCTGCCTGGAAAGAGCTCAGAGAAGAGACAGGATGCCAGACGGATGCTGAATTAAGGCTGTTAAATACTCCGCGAGAATGTTTTTCATGCTCTTGAGGCCACAAGAACAAAATGACATCATTTTGCTGTC